>NC_079158.1:78473191-78797120 GCF_947563725.1 Argiope bruennichi | reverse complement strand
TCCTTTTCAATGTTTATGCTTTTATCTGATAATTAATTCTCAATTTTTTTTGTTTCTTAATTTATTTAGAGTTCAACTACTTTTTACCTTCGATTTCCATTTGAAGTTGCATTGTACTTGTGCAGTTTCTTTTTTCCTTGTCTTTTATTTTATTTCGAATTTTAGTACTTTTGACGTTTTATTTTGCATTTTTAAATGTCTGACTTTTAATACTATGATACACAAATATGCTGTATCGTAAGAAAATAGTTAACAAGACCAATTCTGTCATCGTTTCCTTACCTTTTACTAATGAATTTCAATAGAAGTTTCATTAAAATTACTTTATTATATTGTATGCAGCTTTTAGCTGTACGAAAGAAACTCCGCAATAATTGAACTGTTGAAGAAAAAATTCCAAAAGTCATTCGAACATCTATCAAGAAACCTCTGATTCACCTACCTTTCTTTTAAATATAAAATTCAAACTTTCTTATTTCATAGTGGCAGCCGGTCCTCAAAATATATATATTTTCGCAATAACTAAACTATTAAAGATAATTATTGCAAAATGTACTTAAAAAAATTGAAAAAAAACTGTAATTCATGCTAAGGTCGTGAAGGAACAGGTATAAATGAAATTTTATACCTGAAAAATTTAGTTTTTGAATTTTATAGCAAAGCAAAAATACTTTTATGTCAAGATATACCCAAAAATTAGTTTGTAAAATTGTAAATGTTATCCCAATTTTAATTAAAAGTGGGTAAACATATTTTTAAGTAAGGGATCTTTTTAAGTAAGGTAAGCATATTTGTAAGTAAGGCAAAATTGAATCATGTGAAAATTTCTGTAACTTTAGTTCCACTCACTTGTAGAGTATTTAAATATTTTTTGTATCATGCATGTCGTGTAATACATTTTATCGATAATATTCCACCTATGAATATCATCAGATTAAAATAAATACTGAAAGAAATTTTCATTCGTCCATTCTTCAGAAAAGTTGCAATGAATTTTTTAGATATAATTTCATAGATTTATTTATTATTTTAGATGCATTTTAATGACAATATCTTTGAGAAACTATTATAAAATAGTTAAAAATATGTTTACAATGTGGTTTAAAATGTAATGAAGTGAAAGAAAACCTTTTTTATAAATGTAAACGTTTTTAATGAAACGCAAAAACTTTTAGAAAACCTTTTCATAAAGCAGAAAACAAATATGGAATCTCAATTTATAATATAGTAGATAAAGACGAATAAAATAGAAATCATGAATTGTCAATACAAGACTTTACTTTTTTTGTTTAAAAACTGCGATACAGCTTTACAGTAAATCTTCAGCAAAAATGGAAATTGCCACACATTTTCTTTTATGGTTAATATAAATATTAAACAAATTATTAATAAATACATCTTAGGATTTAAAGCAATAATAAACACTCGCAAGCAAAAAAGAAAAAAAAATTAGTTTCATTTTTGAAAATAGAAACAAAACAATTTTTTTCCTTCTATTTTAAGATAAAAACTAGGTAAATTATTTCTTTAGATTATATAGCTTAATTATTTACATGTTTACAAACGTAACTTTTTTGTTAAGTATTTACTGGATACAGATATTCAAAAAGTCATTATTTCAAGTTTTTTTTCTACGCATCAGACTGAATACAGAAACTCAAAAAGCATAACTTCTTGATGTGAATCATTTTTAAAAGCATGGGGCCTTGAGTTTGGACAGACTAACCGGGAATAAATAACAATAAAAAGAAGCACAATAGAATCAATAAACGCTGCAAACATATATATTTTTTTTCATTAAAACGAAACAGACATTCAGAAAAAAATACTGAAATTTTGTAACAATATTAAACATGATTAATTAGTCATTCTCTCTGATTTTTTTCGTATTTAAAACTTTTTGCAATTAACTGTGTGCCAAAGAAATGTAATAGTGTTAAAAACATTAGCAACCCAAGGGATTAGATAAAATTAACTGGGCTTAGTCGTAGCAAAATTGAAGGTAAAAAAATTGGCTGAAAAAAAGCGTTCTTTCCAAGCCTCAAGACTCAATTACAACCTTCTGTAGGTAGAAAAAAAATTATCGATTATTTAAGCCATGTCTGAAAGCTCCCATTGTTAAATCTTTTAAAAGAAAAGCACTTTAAACAGACACAATGGTTTAGAGGATAAGAGGATACCGCAGTTAGCTAAGAAGTACACGTTTTCATTATCCACTACCTTAAGGTGAAAGACCAACTTTAAAATGCACTTAAGATTTTTTTTTTTACTTTACCATTTTTCATATGAAGAAATAAAGTATTAAAAGTAGTTATAATTTATTCATGATTTTCAAGACATTTCTCGAAAGGTCTTGCATTTTTAAAAGTATGTAAAACTATTAGATTAAAAAAAACTTTCACCATCTTTTTATACTCAATCAAAGCCAACACTAACTGATATAAATATTAAATAAAGATGAAAGTTAAACAAAGCCAAATAAAATGAATTAAAAAAATAATTTAACATTATGAATTAATATTATTTACTGGGCATTTCAAAATGGCTTCACAATGATTAATAACCATGCCAAGAGTGCAAATTAAACATTAATAGCATGTGAACATGTGGTAATTAAAGTTAAGCATTGACACAAGAGGGAATGTTTTGATAGTAAAATTACTGACTACATTTCATTCTAATTTTTCCAACATAAGAATATTTCCGTTGACGGAAATATATTTTATGGACATAATATTCTTTGCTCATTACCTACAAATAAAGAACATAAAAACTCACTAGTATTAAAAGATATGGCCCTCAACAAATATTGATTATCCGCGTATAGATTGAAAATCGGTGCGGTTAATTTTTTAACCTAAACGTTCTGTCATTAGAATTCAGTGAGAAAATCCATAAAATATTTTTTGAATATGTGTTTCCAGAATTAACTTCTTGAAGTCTAACAGTGTGCCTTATTCCTTGCTACTTTAATGCCATATCAATTTTATCGAACTAGTGGACTACATAATACAGAACTTTAAGTTATATTATAGAAATAATTCCAGAGTTAAATCATTTAATAGACAACTTTAACTTGGTAGGCCATTCTTTTTACTATTTTAATGGCAGATCGAATGATTTGCTACTTGGAACCTATAAGATATTTTTGATGGATTTTTTTTCCAAAGTAATTTCTCCTTCAGTCATTGCTTTTCACAGGATATCCAGTTCTAGTACCCAGTACAGTGTAACTTGATACTAGAACTAGATATCTTGGAACTCTAGTATCCAGTTCTCGCTCTGGATACTAGAACGAGAACTGGGTACTTCCATAAAGAATATCTGATGGATATTCTTAATGGAAATGCTTCCATCTTCCAATCTTTAATTATGACAGAATCATCGGTTCTTTTTGCTATTTTAATACCACATCGAAGTCATATATTGCCCTTATGGTCACATTTTCAAAACAAAAACGATTTATCTCTAAAATCTAGTATTCCTATATTCAAAAATTTATTGAACAGATTTGAAATCAACCTGAATAATTATCCATATACATTTACTACAATGCTCACTTGAGAATTACTATAATAGAATACAATTATCGTCAGCAATACTTTAACTGAAAGGCATGTGATTTTAATGAACCTAAAAATATGAAAAAAAAAATAATAAAGGCACTTGGTCGGGGGAATTTAAAAGTTTAGTTGTTTTACTAAATACAATTTCGAGTTGTTGCTAACACTTTAATCTTTTGTATGCTGAATGAGTGGAATTTCCTTTGGGGTGGGGACACAAATTAAAAATAGGAAATCGACTACAAGAACACAAAAAATTAATAACAGAAAGCCATTTAAATCACAAATTGCGTTTTACATCTAATCTGCACATTTTGTGTGTAATACGTAAGTAATACTAATTAGATACAAATCCCATTTTTGGCCCAACACAAGAGAAGCGCTATAACATTCTTAGCATTCAAACTATAAATATTGAGACCATCTTTATATATATACTTATGAAGTACCTACTCAGAAAAACAAATATCGTTTTAATTGACAGTTGAATACTTAACAGTGTACGATACATTTTACATATTTACAAAATAAGCTAAAATACTAGAAAAAGTTTCTACAATATTTTGTTATATATTTATATGAGAATAAGCTGGTATTCCATTAAATATTTCTATTTAACCATTTTGCTTATTAATCAAACTGACGCTCTTATATTTCATGCTACCAATACCACATCCAGTGAACACATATTCATGATTTATTAAGATTTCCAATAGAATTCCTTTCAAACAGAACAATTTCAAGAATTTTACTCTTTTCTTATTTTAGCGCAATATGTATTTGCTACCTCAAATATCGACATTCAGTAAAAGCGTTTCCAAGTAGAGAAAAAGGAGTAAGAATTATTACTTGTCTTTTGTGAAGAAAATCGATGTTCCTCTACCTTTAATAAATTACACAATATATGGGAAGCATCTCCTATCTATTTCGTTAATCCAGATTAGTATTTTGCTTCAGTAGATTTATTTATCTTCCTTCCCCGAACACACAGTGAAGCTATCTAACAAATTCAGTATTTAATGTGTTTGGCCAATTAGGAAATCATGCCCTATTGCTTTTTCTGTTAGAGTGTAGAATATTATTTGTTGGAGTCTAGTAAATTATTTTACGATGAGCATTTAGTTCAATATATTTAATTTGTTGAGGCCTATCTATGCATACTTTAACTTTATTAAATATATAATGATACACAAATTGGCTGTTTTGCTAAACGATTACTTTTTTTTAATTTCAAATACTCAGTTGGCAAAATCAATAACTGTCTCGCATTTCTTTCCATGTCATTTATAATAGAAATAATTTCCACGCAAATGTCAATAAAAAGTCACTCAAATTGAAATTTTAAGGCATAATTTTGAAAAAAAAATATTACTTCAGAGTTTGCTGAAGTGACCTTTTTCTCTTAGACATACACCATCTTAGTGAAAAATAAATTGAAATCTAAGGATATTAATTGTACAAAACTTTCATCATAGTACTCAGACATCACTTTCTTTAAAACTAGAGTATCCGAAAAATGTCTTACTGACTGTGATTATTTCAAAACTACCATCCCTTTGCCTAGTCATCTCTTTTCATTTGAATGAGTGATAATATGAGAAAGGAAGTAAGGTTGTATCCCAATGCCCATCATCGGCCATATTACAACAACCTTTTCCACAGTTGGTATGTCTCATTATAGATGTGGGATTAAATCGAACCTACAATTTTAATATACTTTCTGGGGAAATAAGAATCACCCTCAATACCGGAAACATTTTCAATCCGTACATTTGAAGTGCGCCCACCCTCCTTTAGAAATGTATTATTGACTGCATGGGAACGGAATCTGGTTAGTATGATGAAATTAAGTATAACTTATTTGAACATAGTAGCCAATAATTTATATGTCGTCTCATCCCAACACAATTCTGCTATATATCACTACTGAATTTAATAATCTTTTATCTCTGGGGTCCAGCAATTCTCTAAAAGAAACAATTATCTACAATACCCCCCCCCCCCCTCCATTGAATGTTAACAATAGTGACATTGTTCCAATATTAATAGAATATTTTAAGATATCTCACCACAAACTAACAAAAACGAAGATCCAACTATATTCCTTACGCAGTCTGATGCAGCTTACATATCAGTTGGATGTTAATAAAATGTTACACTTCTCTTCATCAACCTAATAAATAATTCGCAAAATGTTTCAAATTATTATTATTATTATTACTTTACAAATGTGCATCGACTTTAATTCGGGTACTTTACTTTGAGTCATATATGTTTCATTTAATTATTTTGTTTAAAGATGGAGTAGAAAAGAGAAGGCACGGCTTTAGAAGTTAAAAAATAAAATAATTTACTTAAAAACTCACAACATATTTTAAAAGAAATAAAATTTATGATAAACTGAAATAATCATTCATTTAAAAATTTCAAAGCAACATTCATTTATTAATGAAACATTATGAATTTAAGTTACCGATTAACCTTGAATATTGCAGCAATTAATATTTAATAGGACAATCAAAAGTAAAAATTCACCAAAATATGTTTAAATGTTTATAAGAACGAATTATTTTCTTATTTCATATGAAGTCTCAACTTTGATCAAATAATATTACGTTGTCTTTTAAGGGCTAAAATAAATAGCAATAATTTTTTTTTCAAAACAATTCGTAATGTTTAATTTTTCAGAATTTTTTTTTTGAATATTTACGTATTTGAAGAAAGTTAATTAAATGATAAGTTAAAAATTCTAATGAATTAATTTAATTAAAAAAATTCTTGTCAATTCAACTAAATTTATTTGCTAATTGATAAGAAGAAAATATAATTGGAGAAAATCAATTAAAAATAATGAGAAATACTTGAAAAAAAATTTTAAAAATCCCTTCAAAAAATTTCTTCTCACTATTGATAATGTAAATATTTCAGTAATGTTTGTGTACCCTTAAAAACAAAAAAAGATTCAAAAAAAAATTATTATTTCATTACTGAAATTAAAATGTATGAATTTTTATTAATTGAAGATGACATTAAAAATGTAATATACTTAAATCATGTGGAAAAAACGAATGAATGCGTCTAAGCCCTTACTCTCTTTCAATGAAATATAATATTCAAAGACAATATCCCATTTACTAAAGAAAATTTCTCACTCAGATGAAAAAGAAAAAACCTTGGTAATTATACTTTGATTTTTCAACAAGACTATTACAAAGCCCAAAAGCATTTCAATGGCGCCCCGAAACATATAAATTAAGTAGTAAAATTAAAATATTTTATCCTACTTTATTCGCAGTGCACCGAATTTAAAGAAGAAGAAACCACTAATGTTTTTTCATCATGAAAAATTAATGGTAATTTTCTTTTTCCACTCAAACTAATTCGGGATACTACATAAAGTCTATTCAATTTATTATGGGCGTGTTAACAATTACTTTTTGCTTATGGTAATTCTCACTTTCCCCAGAGTTGCTTGGTATTGCTCTCACACGCGTGGAAACCGCGAAAACTCTCTTCTGCTTTCTTTGAGCAGCTAATTTGCGTAGACCGCGGCTTCAGCTAATTGTTCCGTTCAAGAATACTAATTGTTCCCCTATGTCTGGGGGTGGAATCCCCCCCGAGGGTCGTTTGAGAGCGATCGACCATCCATTTTCCTTATTGGACCTAAAGGGAATTTCCGCAGAATTATAATGAGGGTAAGGAAATAGTTATTCATTGGCCCTCTTTCGTAGAAAACTAATTCGATTCAAATTCAAATCCTCCTCTCTTTTATTCTTTGAGAAGACGCCTTTCAGGTAACTGATGCTGTGGGAGTTTGCAAGGTGCCAAGGCTCAAGAACGTTTGTAATGAGATGGATGCGGAGTTGGATTAATGAAAGCTGTTTAGAGTTAAGAAACAGCGATACTAATCAAAGTCTTTTATTTCCTGAAGATCAGTTTTCTCTTTTGGATCGTTTTCTTTGAATTAATATTATTACTTTTTTGTATTTTTTTTTTAATTTAGATAAATATATTCATGAAATACCTTTTCTAATAAGGAATTCCTTAAATAGCTTTTTTTCATGATTTAAACAGATATTAAATTTTCAGATGCTTTTTAAAGATTTTTTTCAAACTCCATGACTAGTATACATGTATAAGGTAGAAAGTAGGAAAAAGAGGGTTTGAGAACCTATTCAGATCTTACGTCAAATCAAATTAGGCTTTTTCAGAATTTGCTGAGAAAACATTTTCGTTTATGCATGAGATTACGGGAATTGCTATGTAATATTGAGGTTTTAAGTGGGTCAAATAATGCTGCGGAAGCTAAACTCTGAAAAATCTGTCGTCCACCCAACTCAGGAGTAAATTCTGATTTGAATTCAAATGGCTAAGATGATATTTTTAAGATCAAGGATGAAATGAGATTACTGTAAACATGTAGATTGACAGGTATTATTTATGAAATCCCTTCCATTATTTCTACCAAAATTTAAATAATTATTTAACATTTTTATAAATTTTAACTAAATGCATTGTGTGCCATCGCAGTGCCTGTTTGCAGTGCAGTAAATCTACATTCTAATGCCAATTTGCCTATTCGGGAATTTCAATGTGAATTGCAATTGCTAAACTCATATTTGCAATTCTATTTGTATCAAGCCAATTTGGCTATTCTATTCGATAAAATCATGCATATTTTCCCATGTAATAATATTTATATAATGAATATTTGTATATATATTACATGACCGTAATTAATTCTAGACATTAATTTCTTTTCCCTTATTTAAACCTTTCACATTCATTAGTATTTAATACAAATAGTGAACTTTCGAAAACATACCATTAATAAACTATGCATATTTATCATTCGATTGTTCACATACATATTCAAACCATTACTCACACATTCTTAATTTTTAAAAATATATTTCTAAGTTTAGCACTTGTAATTAACAATCGTTTCAATACGGAATACAACTACTGTTCTTAATGTGGCGAGAATATGAAGTGGCGATATACTGAAAATAATGTTTGAAATGAATAAATCAACTGACAAAAGTTGCAGTTTATTGATCTAGTATTTTATTTCAATCATTTAAAGAACTAATTCAAAGTTGAAATCTCATTTAAATAAAAGTACAGTTTATCTTTAAATATCTGATTCTTTAGAATTTCGGAGCTTTGGAACTCATAATACCGAAAGGTTTGAGAAATTCCATATTCCCTCTAAAACCACCATGACAACTGTTATTCTGAAGGACTTAAGGACATGATATACAAAGAGGACTCTGATTAATGGATGTCTATTAGGAGAATTCCGATTTAAAAAATGTGTCTTGCTTATCCTTATTTTTGGAGGGGGGGGGGATTTCCAAGAAAAATCTTCAAATTAATAAATAAGTAGAATAAATTTAATAAACTAAAACTTGATAAGTTTCAATTTATCAGCTAAATTGTAAATGAGATCTCAAATCATCATAATTGTCATTTATTTTTGATACTCTGATTACTAAGAGTCACTGAGATTTGGGAAATCAGAATACTGAAAAATATATGTTCTTATATAAAAATATGAGGATATTTTTCCTCTATAAATATGAAAGTTTTAAAAATTTATTCTTCTAAAACCACAATAACAGGTCATTGCTATCAGAACTTAAATTGTGATGTACAAAGGAAATTCTGCTTAATTGTTGGATATAAGGAAATTTTATTTAATGAAACGAGTCATTTTTTTTTTTTTTGCGAAAGTTCCACTAAAGAATAAAGTAAGCAGCTGAGATATCCAATCATTCACAAGGAATACTAGTAAAGGAAAGCTCTCATGAATATTTGGGCGTTTGCTTCTTTTGGTGAAACAAGTACTTCTAGAACGCTTTAGAACAGGAAGAGGTAAATATAAATTATCTTACTTCCACCACAAATTATTGGCGATGACTATACAATATAAGCTCTAATGCCTGCATTGATTTCACAAATAAAAGTAAATAAATACAATTAATCAGATAAGATTAAGAAATTTTTATTGTCTATTCGTATTCTATTGCCTATTTTGATTAAAATTTTGGCAAATCTTTGTCAAATTTACATCAAACAAAGGGTATTGAAACATGTAGGTTCTCCCTATCTATGAATAAAAATGAACTTTCCTGATATAAAATAGGCGCATAATGGAATTAATTGGTTTAACAGAGTTATGTGAACTCTGTTCTGAAAGTTCCGCATTTGGGGATTCCCAGACTGTTTCATTGAAAACGTTTTAAAGTAGTGTTTTGATCTCTACTTTGTAAACATTTCGAAAATGAGTAATAAACTTTCATTTTAATTGAATATTAAGCTTTCATATTCTATTAAGCTCACGACTTTATTTCTGTATTTTTCGATAAATGGCTGCAACAGTAAGTGCTGATTGAAATAGGCAGATTAAAAATGTCGCAAATTAAGCTTGGACATTTGTCAACATAACGACACCACAGAATTATTGAATTTGTGTTTTTATCATAATTAATTCCCGATCGAATACGTCAGCAGCTTCTCGTCATTTGTTTAAAGGTTTGATTTTCTGCTTCCAATTCAATAAAACTACGGCTAAAGTGCCTTCAATTCTTACAGTGAATCTTCTCATAGTAAAAGAACGTATCATTAGTATTTTCAATGCTTCAAAGTCAGTTTTTATGTACCATTGGCTTTCAGGGGTTTATTAATTTTTTAATAGCGTTTTTGCTCCTTAAAATTTATTGTTTTATTCATTGTGTTGATTTCGAATTTTGAATACAAGTATTTTTTTTTTCTTAAATATCATTTGATATCATTATTTTTTGCTTAGATTCTTACATAAAATTCTGAACGCCTGTCCCAGTTTGGCCAAAAAAGGGCTCTTGTGCTATTAAAACTCACAACCAACCATTAATTATAATATATTCAATATTTTTACTTGAATATTAGTGCAATTTAAATAATAAATTCAAAATATTTTTATAAGTAAAGTATAAAAACATGCACACATATTTTACTATAAAAATATGTTTCTGATATATTAAGCTTGGAATTTAAAAATAATATAATAATTATTAAATTAAAAATAATTTGATATAACGCTGAAAGATAGTATTTTAGCAAAAGAAACTAAAATATATCATTTTAAAATGCACAAACTATAATTGCGATAAAACGGGCTATTCTCTTATGCAATAATTTGCTTTCCTTTTCATTTTGTATATTGAGGTATTTTTTATTTTTGAAAATATACATGTTTTGTAGCAATTCATTCAAATCAAAATATTATTTTAATTAATTGGATTACTAATATCTTTCATTGAAGTAAGAAATACGTGTTAGGCTTATGAGCATTACTTAAAGTAAAAAAGATTTAAATTGCGTGTGCAAAAATAGAAATTACTTCAAAGACTAAGGCAATCACACATTGGTTACTCCAACCCACCACTAAAACGCGTGGAAAAATCTAAATGACTGGATCCCCACGGTATCGCGGGACCTAATTGAATCCTAAGTTATATCATTGGTCATGGTACAACCCTTCCCATAAAGAGGCCCATTTCATCATCGGTAATCCAATTTCACACCAGTTTTGTAACATCCATCATAGAGGAAGTATCTCAGTCTCATATCTTAACAATGAATAAGGCAAAGGTAAATGTTTTATGTATCGAGCAGAATATGTATACAATAATAATAAAACATTATATAAATTTATAAATGAAATGAGACAATAGCAAATGATTTGTCATGCTTCAGATGATGCAGCAGTTTATTATTTTTTTTTGTTCCTACTTTTTTCCATTTTAATTTGACGAAGAAAATTTTATGTTCTAATTCATAAAATACATAATTATTTCTTTCTAAAAAAATCAATGATAACAAAGTCATAGATATTAGAACTTTGTTAGACAGTTTTGTTGATAATGTTTTGCTGAAAATTAAGTAAAACTGTTTTCGATGATAAAATTTTGTATTTGAATAATGTTAAAAAGCACTCCGTGCTGCCATCTAGAAGTAAAACGCACAATAAACAGCTTTTTGAATTTAATAAAAGTATGTTTATGCTCTGAAGTTATATGATTTTACGTACAATCTTAGGCATTTAATCATCAAGTTGTAAGATTTTTTAGCTCATTTTTAAGCTCTTTTTTTTATTCCAAATTTTCGAAACATTTAGATTTATTTTTTCTGAAAATATTTTTGATTTATTTTCATTTTACTTTTATGAATTTACAGTAAGAGAAAGATAAATATAAATTAAATTTCTGTCTAAAAACTTAATTGTCAGTAACTTTATTTTTAGTTGATACAACAACAGGCCACTTTCTCTAAAACTGATGCCTGCTAAATGGGAACAAAAATCCATTTTCATAAAGCATGAAGTTTCAATAATCTTATCTAGCTATATTAAGCTGTGGAATTCTACCACAGCTTTTCATTGTATAGTTTAATGTAGATAGATATTTTGTGTCTTTTCTTATTTTTATTAACATCTTCATTAAAAGATCTGAAAGTCTCCTACATTGCCGTTGCTGCCTGCATTATAGCTGGTAAATATCTTCGAAATAATTAATATTTACTGATATTTATTTAAAAACATAAAAGAGATATAAATTTTTGACTATATGAGTATCATTCCTTGAAAATTTGATTCATGTATGCATTTATAAGACAATTTCATTTATAAATCATTTAAATATATCTTCTCAATTATTTGAAGTTTGTGGCAGTGCTGCCATCTTTTGAATAAAACTGAAATAAAACTGCGAAATTGAACATAAAATAAATTAAAATCGAAGTGAGATTCTTCATAATATAGATATTTTACATTCAAATTTCAGTAGAAAGTGGATTTTTTATAACAAATCGAATAATTTATTTTAATTTGGAGCAAGTTAATGAAATAACCTATTTAAATTGATGCGTAAGCATGATACATTCTAAATATCTTTGGCAAGGAAGTAAAAAGAAAATAAATTACATTTTCTAAGATATTAAATGATAATTAAACATTTGAAATAGTTAAGAATGAAACAAAAATTTTATTGGTTTAAAACGAATTATATTCTTTTTTAAATAACTTATACGTGAAAAACGGAAAATGTAATTGTATAGATATGTGCTGACATCTATTGAACGGGAGGCAAAACGAAAGTATATCTTTCAGCCAAATGACAGTTATTAAATATCTTGCATCTTAACAGATGTTATTTAGTAAAGAAATAAACTTCCTACTTAAGTAATTTCCGATGAATTAACTTGCAGTTCAATAATTAAATTGCAATATATTTTAAGTATAAACACTGTAAAAGTACAGTCCTTCCTACTTAATAAAAATCAGCAAATTTTCTTCAGCCAAATGTATTTTATTTTAGATTCTTTTAATTTTATTATATATAATAAAATTGGGGGCTGAAAAATGGGCTCTGAAAAAAACCTCTCAATTTGGAATATTTAAAATAAATTTCTTAATAGGCCATTCAGTAAATTACTAATTAGCTAATCTACAGCTGAATTCAGAAGTAAAAAAGTTTATGAATACTTCAGCATCTCAATATTCTAATTGAAACGCTACTTATTATTTAAATTTTCATTTACACCCAGATATACAGCTAATCTAGATTCACTATTATTCACTCACTATTCACAGTACCATTATATCACCGAATTCATTTTATTAGATAACGGATTCTATAAAGGTACCACGAATTACATAATCCAAAGAAAATAAGAGAATTAAGGAAAGCATAAATATTATAAATTATTTACGCATTTTCTTTGTATATAAGGATACATTAATGTGCAAACACTATTATAAGCAATTAATTTCTTTATAAAATACAAGTGTGATTTCAAATTGAAATTAAGAAGATAGAACAGAAGATAGGTACGTTTTATTTATTATGAATGTTGAAAGAAAATCATTTATTAGAATAAGACTATTTTGTTAAACTGAAATTCAAACCGTTTTCTTTGTTTCATTTTAATATTTGATTCAGTAATTTTCTTATATTCTTAAAAGCTAAAGAAGATTTGATTCGATTTCATAGTGTATAATTCCTAATATTTATTCGATTTAATATATGTGTAGCCTTTGAGATGAATAAAAAGTGTAGTTTTAATATAGCGAAATTTGGAAAATAGATGGCATGCACCATTACGTTTTTAATAGTGTTATGATGTCATGGGTCAGATCTCCATTACACAAGTTCAAGTACATAATGAACGGAACATATATCAACATGTTTAAACAACATGATTTTAATATCTGACAATCTAAAGGAATGATAGACAAGACAGTAAGTCTAAGCGAGATTAAATATCCACAAAATTCTTGGCGAATCTATCTATCTATATATATATATATATATATATATATATATATATATATATATATATATATATATATATATATATATATATATATATATATATATACAGTAGGCAAAATGATTATTTGTACACCACTTTTTTTAAAGTTTTAGAAACATATAAGCAGCTATTTCATTCATTGCGACGTGTGAGCGTGAATTTGTTGTTTATTTTTAAGTAAACGAAAAAAATATTTTGAAATAATTGAAAATAAAATTTAAATCTCACATACTTGGAAAATTTCTTGCAAAATGTATATTTGTACACCAATTTCTCGGGTAAGTATTACTATCATTTTATGTAATTTTTCAGATTATAGTTAATTTTTTAGATAGTTTGTATTTTTTAAATATTGAAGGTTATCTTTTTTAACAGTGAAGGTCACTCTCAGAGAAAAGTTGAGAAATGGCCACGAAATCAAAAGAAGTCTCTTTAGACATGAGAACTCATATTGCTAACCTTAATAAAAGTTGAAAATCTTATCACGAAATTCAAAAGTTGGTTAAGTTACCCTTTACAACTATTGGTTACATCGTAAGAAAATATAAAAATACTGGACGCGTTGAAAATGAACGCAGGTCAGGAGGCCCGAGTAAATTAACTTCAAGAAATAAACGAAGTATTGTTAAAGCAGCTATTAGAAAACCACAAATTTCTGCTCAGAAAATTGCAGATGACCTTCTCGCATCTTCTAACATTAGAGTGACCGCTCAAACAATAAGAAATGTGTTACATAGTACTGGTTTAAAATGCAGAACTCCTAGAAAACAACCAATGATCTCTGAAGCAAATAGAAAGAAGCGTCTAGAATTTGCTATGAAATACAAAGACAAACCGACCCAAGCAGCAAGAGAAGTCGCTAAACGATTGGCCAAGCATCGCAGCCATCTGATATACGCCGCCCGTATTTTGCCAATGTCACCTTTGCATTGGTCCGACATCGGATTTTGACCATATTTTTTTCTGTCGCCTCTGAAGATCGCTTTTTCATCGGGGCGAACTCCTACGGCGACTTAGTGAAAAAGACCGGCTCAAAGCAATCGGCCCATAGTCGCCTCGATGTCGGGAAAGTTGCTTTTCCTAGGTGGCGCTATGCGAACATATTTTAGAAATTTCCCATGAATCACCTGGCGTGTACTGGATTTTGAAATTCAACCAGCAACGCATACTGTCATTTCAAGAAACTTGGTAAGTGTAAAGTTTTTATTATTATATATTTGTAAATAATATATTATTTATTCTAAATAGTGAATAAAAAAGATTATTTTTGTTGAAGCTGTTCGAACTCGTTGCTTAACATGGAGTTGCACGTGATATTATTAGCGTTAGGCGTAAGCGACGATTATCATTTCTTTTCTTGTTTGTATTCTTTTCAAGTGATTTTATTTCCTTTTTTTTTGTGTGTGTTTGTTCGTAAATTATTGCAGATATTTTTCCATTTCATTTACAATGCCTTTCCTTTTGTTAACAACAATTTCTAATGAAAAAAGTTTTTAAAAAAATATTAAATTGCGTTCTTTTGTTTTGGTTTTGCAATAACATTTGTGTTATTATTTTTATTTCGACATAAGGCTAAAAAAATAGATTAGCAGAATATATTTATTGTAAATTTCAAAAAAAAAAGTCTTTAAAACTTGCAATTATGTAGTTATATTTGAATACTCTTATGTGAATAGTTTATAAATATTTCACCTTTCATAAAATAGTAACATAAATTTTACACCCATTAGTTTATATTATTTTTCTCTATTGTCCTAAACATTATTATAATATTTGCCTATATAGTTCATTATCAGATTGAAAACATTATCAAGCTTATGAAGTTCTATATATCTATTTTACTCCTTAATTACATATCTCCAATTGTCAACAAATATTTTATTTGTACTTTTAAAAGAAGTGAAAGCTCAATCATTATTTTAATTAAGGAATATGTTTTTTAGGTTCATCAAATCTGCAAAAAGAAGAGTGAACTTGAAGAAAAAGTATATGTATAATTCTTTATATGTATTACCAGCAAAATATGAAATCCAGTATTCTATAGAATGGCCAAGCATTGTATATAATGCCTAAAACAAGCCAGTAATGTATGAAACAATTTGTATTTCATACATTTTCTAAGCATTCTATAGAATGCCAAATGACAACCTGTCAAAGCATGAAATACATCTCTCATTCAATGAAATAAAAATTTTGTGCAACCTTTGTTTCAAAACTGAAAATGCAATTAAAGATAAAATAAATTTTAAAATTGATCTATAAATATAAACAAAAAAAAATTTCTCACTATTTGTTTGGAAACTACTGTGCAAGTTTCTATTCCTGACTTCAAAAAAGAGCAAAATAGTGGAAGTTACAATTAATGTGACGGAGTATGGTTTCTACCAACTTGGAACATCAGAAGGAAATTTAAAACAATTATATGCGAGACAATTATATGTCCCAATTCACTTAATATTCTAAGAACTTGTTTAGAATTGAAGATATTCCAAATCACAAAATTTCTCTCTGGTCAGTTGCAATTACTCAGAGCAGTGGAAGCAATCAAGGATTTATCAGATGTATGTGTTTAAGTGCCAAAATATGTAATGTCTTTTCGTGAAAAATGTAGTAAAACTTCAAAATGTTGCAATGTGATAGGCTTGAATGACAAGTAGGTAAATTTTAATTTCTGATTTTTTTATCTGAAAACTTATTTGCCTTAATTAGAAAGGCATAAATTTTGTTTTGTACAAATTTTATTTTTCTATATAATTTGAATAAATTTTTTTAATGGCAACCTCATTATTTTTTCAGACTGACAATTCAAGTGATTTTAATTCTATTTAGCTTAGTTAATTTTCCTTTTCATTTACAATTTTTCTATGAAAGAAGTTTAATAAAGTATTAAATAACATTTTTATATTTTGGTATTGAAATAACATTTGTGTAATTATTTTTATTTTGATATGAGGCTAAAAAAAAGTTTAGCAGAATGTATTTATTTTAAACTTCAAAAAAAAAAAAATCTTTAAAACTTGAGATTATGCAGGCACTTTTGAGTTCTCTTATATGAATAGTTTCAAAGTATTTCGCATTTCATAAAACAGTAACATAAATTTTACTCCCATTAGTTTGAGTTTTTTTTTTCTTTATTATCCTAAACATTATTATAAAGTTTGCTTACATAGTCCAGTATCAGAACAAAAATATTATGCTTATGAAGTTCTATAAGACTTTTGCTTGTTAATTACTCATCTCCAATTGTCAACAAATGTTTTATTTGTACTTTTAAATGAAGCGAAATCTCAATTACTATTATAATTGTTTTCTAGGTTCAGCAAAAAGGAAAAATGAAATGTATAAATAAATGTATAATTTTTTATATGTAGCTGAAGATTCAGTTATACATATATATAATATTTATATAAATGTGTGTGGATTTTTAGAAATTTCAAACTCTTCAAGTATTACATAATAAATAAAGTTTAAATAAATTTTTTATAAATTACTTTGTGTCAATATTATTTATTCTTCTAAATTATAAGTCATAGTTTCAGGATTTTGCTTGGGTGTATAAGTCATTACAGAAAATTCAGTAAAAAATTTCAAGTAAATTATTATTTTACTTTGTATTTCTAAAATATTATTTAATGAAGGTCTTTGTAAATAAATTGTTTTGCATAGTTGTTTTTCTTTTCTCCTAAAAATAAAGAGGGGAAAATAATAATTAAAAAAATATTTGTCTAAAGAAATTTTGTATAATTGAAAGTAATGTTTACATTTTTAGGTATGGAGTTTTTGCGAAATATTCAGAGTTAATCATAGATCAAATTTGGTTCTTGTGCCATGAAACAAAACCAAACTAATCATAGATTTTTAAAAAAATTAGAAATTTGAAGTAAATTGTTAATTTGTGCTTGTAAAATGTTATCAATTGGACATTAGCTAACACTAACATTTGTAATGAGGTATAAAATGTCTACACCATAAAGTAACTTTGTAAGTTAATAATAAATAAGATTTCGTGTAAGTGAAAGAAGTGTTGTATTTTTGTGCATGGAATTTTTGTGAAACATATTTTTCAAATATACAGAGTTAATCATAGATCAAATTTGGTTATTTTGCCACAAATCTAAACCTCACTAAACATAAATTATGAAAATATTAGAAATTTGAAGTAAGTTATTAAATAAGAATTAAGTTTGTGCTTGTAAATTGTTGTTTATTGAATATTGGCTAACACTAACATTTATAATGAGGTTTAAAATTAATGCAATATGAAGTAACTCTGTAAATTAATAGTAAATAAAATTTCCTATAATGGGAAGAAGTGTTCCATGTTTGGGTATGGAATTTTTGTGAAATATTCAGTGTTAATCATTAATTAAATTTTGTTCTTGTGCTACAAAACCAAGCAACTAAATATAGATCAAGAAAATATTAGAAATTTGAAGTAAATTATTAATTTGTGCTTGTAAAATGTTGTATGTTGGACATCAACCAACACTAACATTTATAATGTGTAAAATTTCTACAACTTGAAGAAACTTTGCATGTTAATAGTAAATATAAGGAATATTGTAGAATTGAAAGAAGTGCTGCATTTTTGTGTATGGAATTTTTGAGAAATATTCAGTGTTAATCAAAGATCAAATTTAATTCTTGTGCCATAAAACCAAACTAATCATAGATAATAAAAAAATATTAGAAATTTGAAGTAAATTATTATTTTGTGCTTGTAAAATATTTTCTATTGAAGAAACATATAATAGGAATTATATAATTTAGTGTTTGAAACTATTTTTAACCAATGCATTAAATTTTAGGGTGTTAAAATAGGAATTTGTGTTTTATTCATTATTCTTTAGGAATTATTTGTTTATTGCTCACATTGAGCAATATAAAAGTGTGTATAGTAAAAAAAAAAAAAAAATATTTTTTTAATAAGAATTATATATTTTTCTGTTTCGAATTTTTATAAAATAGCTTTTAAAAACGAATGATATAGGCAATATATATAATACATCTACTTTTAAATTTCTAATATCAGTTAAAATCATACTGATTAATTATATAATTGAAACTATGATTATGTTAACATTTCTTCCCATGCATTAAACAATGAAAATAAATAGGAAATATCAATGAAGGAAATAAATCTTATATGTAAATAGATGTTCTGGGGATCAAATTTAAAATTATTTCAGATAATTTTAACATTTGTTTATTTTTTTTAAAGAGCAGTAAAAAAATGTCATTTAAACATTTTATAGGGTAAGATTGTGGTAAAATCTCTGCTATAATAATAGTTAAAAAAAGTTGAAAGAATTGTTAGAATGACATTTTCCATGAATTTTTATCGAAAACAAGTATTTTATGGAATTTTAAATTTATCAAAATAAATAACAAACACTATTATTAATAGTTAAAAAAGAAAAGTAAACTATACAAAATTTTGAAAGTATGATAGTTTTAAATATTATGAGTTTAGTTAGAAGTTATTATGAGTTTAGTTTCTAGAGTTTGAGAAAATTGAATAACCATTAAACTAATATTTCAATTTGACACCAGCAAGTGTTCAGAAATAAATTGCCTATTGATTTTCATTTGGTTGCCCATTGCTAAAATACATGGGGAAATGATTGGTATTGGGTCGCCGATTGTTAAAACACATGGGGAAATGATTGGTATTGGGTCGCCGATTGTTAAAACACATGGGGAAATGATTGGTATTGGGTCGCCGATTGTTAAAACACATGGGGAAATGATTGGTATTGGGTCGCCCATTGATGAAACAGGTCGCGAAATGCTTGGTATAACGTCGCCCGTGATAATAACAAGTCGCCAAAGGATCGGCAAATTCGTCGAAAACAAGTCGGGGCGGCCATCGCGCGGCGAACCGCCGGGGGACATGACCAATGTCGGGGCGAGATCGCCTCCGATCTCGCCCCAATCTCGCTCGTTCCGTGGGGCGATGCTTGGCCAATGGTTGGCCAACGATCTTTTGCTGCTTGGGGATGGACTTCTGGAAAAAGGTTATTTTATCAGATGCGAGTAAGTTTGAAATTTTTTCACCCCCTAGTATCCGAAAAATCTGGCGAAAAAATAAAACAGCCCTTGATAGTAAAAATGTACTTCAGACCCTGAAACATGGTGCTGGAAATGTGATGGTTTGGGGCCTCGTAACTCATGGCGGTGTTGGAAAATTTCACTTTATTGACACAAAAATGACAGCTTTAGGTTACACTGATGTGTTGCGGCATAACTAATTAGACAGTGCTAGAAAATTGGGTATCGGTGACACTTTCTTATTCCAACAAGATAACGATTCAAAACACACTGTGATAGTTACTAAAACATGGTTGCTTTATAATGCGCCAAGACGCCTTGAAACTCCACCACAATCCCCGGATATAAATCCACTTGAAAATTTGTGTATGCTATTGGATGCTCAAGTCCGAAAAAAAAATATTACAAGTAAAAGTAGTTTGAAAGAAGCACTCATGGGAGCTTGGGAAGAAATATATGAAGAAACCACCAAAAAGTTAATAGAATCAATGCCAAGACGTCTTGAAGCAATTGTAAAAGCCAATGAAATACATACAAAGTATTAAATTTCTATAAAATAATTATAATTATGTTTAAAATTTGTCACTAAGAAAGTGTACAAATACTCTTTTTGTACAGTTTTTATAAAGTTTTATTCATTAATCAACTAAAGTTTGTGATTTTTTTGTTGGTATTTTATTATTATTTTACCTCACTAGAATATATTTCTGCAATTTTAACTTAGTTACCTTATTTTATTTTGTTATAATATTCCAAAATTGAAGTGTACAAATAAATATTTTGTCAACTGTATATATATATATATATATATATATATATATATATATATATATATATATATATAAAGCTAACCAGAGTACGGTATTTTACGATAACAATTAATAGATTTATTTTGAAAATGTGATTTCCTTCTAGGTATAACTTCATTGACAATTATAAATTAAAATAAAATAAAATTCTGAGTGACCTTGCATCTCTATGTTATCATCATAGGCACAATCTCCATCTATATATATAGTATGTTGTAAATAACTTTTTTTTCGTTAAAAAAGCTAATTTTAAAGTGTGGAGTTTGCAGAATTTCTCATAATATCAAATCAGAAGGGAGCGTATGGAGGATAATTTGAATGAAATGTAATTATATCAATCAGAAACAAAAATAAATGAGTTAGATGCAGTAAGGATCGTTCAAATTATCGTGAAAAGAGATTAAATAAATATGTTAATAATCGTGTTTACATAATTGTTTTGAATAATGCCTAAATCTTCCAAATAAATTTTTAGTTATAAGTATGGAGTTTTCAAGAGTGAGACTTTGATTATGTCACTGCAGTATATCCAACATATAAATAATGCACTTTTGTATAGAGGATATATAAATAAAGGAAATATAATCTTATTTTAAAGATTAGCAATCAATCATTTCAATATGTTTATATTTTTTTTTTATTTCAAATTGTATCTAACAACTTAATTGTGCACGGAGAAATCTAAAACATATATGGTGCTTAATACCAAATTTATGTTTTCACCATTATGAATATTGTGTGCCATTGTGTTGTTTGTTGCTGATTAATATCAGGAAGATAATATCGTATATTATCTTAAATTCTTATGCAAACATAGATACATGCTAATACACTCTGGATATTAAATCTTCAATAATTGCGAAATTACATTATCTTACTTGTTTAATACCTTCAGAAACATTTCACTTATTACCCAGCTTTCTATTTCAATATGTTTTTTTTTCATATCTACCATTTGAATATGGTCAATATTAACAATACAGATTCTTTGCTCCTCTGAGGATATAAGAAATCAATTGACATCGGTATATTCAGTTCAGCTTAAATAAAATAATAATGTATCAGATCATTTGCACTATTGTTTTTTCTTCTATTTAAGAGTATTTTATTGTGTATGTTAGTAATTATCAACCTAAAAAAAGGTATCGCTACAACTCTGTTGCTCTGTTGCGATATCTTTGCAATATGTGTTGGGATTACGAATCTTAAAACATATCAAGATTATATCGAGTAATGTACGATTTTAATAAATTAAAAGCATTCATAAAACGATTTTAAGACTTACTCAGTGTAATTGGTGACAGTACTAAGTATATAGGATTTATTTTTAAGAAACTCCATAATCAAGAATATTGTAAATTTAATTGCTTGACTGAAATTAAAAGCAGTGTCAGTAATATGGAGTCAATGATTCATAACAAAAACATTGAAAAAGAATAACCTGGTTATACTCACGTGTTCATATTTAGACTTTTGCCAACATACTTCGGAAAGAACAACTTGTATTCACTCACAAAATACCACGTGATAATCAGAGCTAATGAAGAACTTGGAGTCGTTTTGACTCCCGTCTCCAGTTACGGGTAAAAGAAATCTTGAAAATTAAATTGTTGACAATTTATCATGTGAAGAAGTTAGAAGCACAGGAAAAAAATGGTTAATCTTAAATCTGTTCTATCATGCATAGTAGGTTTTAATCGTTGAGGAAACGACGAACATATCTGACCAATGTGGTAGAGTTACATTATTTTGAAATCTATATATGACACTCATTTTTCAATTATGGATGTCATAATGTGCTCAGTTGTGGACGATGTCATTTTAAGAATTGTGACATGGAAAATAAACCTTTTTTTTATGTCTGTTTAATACAAAAATGAGTTTTTGTTCCATCTGCTGTCGCGCATGAAAAAGAAAGAGTTTGAATCCTCCCCCCTTTTTTTTTCTTCAAATTATTCAGCATAATAATCTTGTGACTGCAGGCGGGAGTCAAAATGACTCCGCGTTGTACATTAGCCTTGATTATCACGTGGTATTTTGTCCTTGAATACAGTCGTCTCTTCAGCACCTTCTAGTGATTCTTTCAGCAGTATTTTGGCAAAAATCTAAGTATGAACAGTTGCATATAACCGAGTTATTTCGTGTAATTCAGTATTACCTAAACTAAGTAAATACTTATTAAAACATTGTTTAGATTTTTCTTATAACATCTTTCCAATATTTTATACTTTAACATTTAACATTTTTAATATTTTTTGTATCTACATGATTTTCAGAATGTATTGTGTTTCCACAATAAATTCCATTGCTGTTTACAAAAGACAAAAAATAAATAAATAAAAATAACAGTAGATACATTTTGACTCCATGTCTCTGGCCGCGTGAGGAAATTCATGTCTCCAGTTACGGGTTATGCATATAAATGTCTTAATCTAATGTCTTGTAAGAAAGGAAATACTAAATCATCTTCCAGCAAACTTTCATAATGTATCATTTTAGATATTGTATTTTAAATTAGCATTCTCCTGTTTTCTACAAAATAATATACAGTAGAATTGGTTTGTGTGGTTCAACTGCACTATTATATAATAAATTTGCTCACCGTATTCCAGTGTTTGGACAGTAATTTCTTCAGAATGTGGTCCACTTCCAGCCTTGTTAAAAGCTTGAAGTCGAATGACGTACTGTGTAAACCTTCGAAGATTAGTCAAATGATGCTCTTCTCTGACATCTCCACTGGATTCCAAAGTTTTATACGTGAAAGTGTCGGCTGACCGCAGAACTTTGTAGCCTAAATAATATCCTTTGATTGAACCTCTTCGCATTTCTTTTGGAGGCGCCTGAAGAAATATAATAATTCGAGGTAATGCAATATCAAGGTCATTTTGATAAGTGGTTTATTTAAAAGTAATGTTTTAAGAATTATTTTGGGATAATGACATTAATTCTGTCAGATAATATATATAAAATCTCCTAATTACAGAAAAAAAAAAGATTTTACAAATTTATAACAACTCTTTTTTTTTTTTTTTGGCAAAATAATAAATAAACGTAACCTAATTACATATATAATATATACCTAATTCAATATGCTGATGGCACTGTTTTATGAAAATGGAAGTAAATTAAAAAAAATAAAACTAAAATGATTAATACATGCAATGGTGTCAGCAATTAATTATTCATATAAAATATCTGTAAAGAATGGGGAAACATTTATAATTATCAAATTAAGAAAAAGAAATAATAAAGAACTGATAACATTAATGTTAAAAATTATGTTATTGAAATGTAATGATTTCCCAATCAATTACTTTTCAATTTCAGATTTTCTGTTTCAGTTTTCTTAATCCAAACTTAATATTAGTTTTCAAATTATTTATTATATTTTTCTATAATTAATGAAAATGTTATTATGTTTTTGCATCCCATTGCTGATAAATATCTAATTCTTCATTAAGTATTTAAACTACTTCTTATCTTATTAGTTAAATTAACCATAAAATGCTCATTGTTCTATTGTTATCAGGATCTCTCATGATATAGCAATCCATTTTACATTATATCAATGGCGCGATATAATCAAATAAACAATAATGCACAACATAAAAAATAATAAAGAAACAATGTATTATAAAATTCATTAAATATGCGTATGGTATTCTCTAAGTAGCTTCTTCTTAATTATTCGATGAAAATATAAAGTAGATATTGCAAAATGGAACTAAAATGATTGATTTATGTTAAGGTTTCAACAATTAATTATGATACAAAATATTTGTAGAGAATGGTAAATCATTTATAATTATCAAAATCTCAATAGAGAATGTTATTATACTTTTATCCTTTAGTTTTCTTAATTTAAATTTAATATTAGCTTTCAAATTATTTGTTAAATTTTTATAGTATTGATAAAAAAAATGTTATTATGCTTTATTAACTCTTTGCTGATAAATATCTAATCATTATATATTTAAACTACTTCTTGTCTTAGTAGTTAAATTTACCATAAAATTCTCATTATTCTATTGTCATCAAGATCTCTCATGGTATAACAACCTATTTTACATTACATCAAGGCGTAGCATAGTCAAATGCAACTTTTACACTAATACTCCACCACCTACCCAATCATCACATTAAAGCAAGAAATAATGAGAGGGTAATTGAATTCCGGTGCCATTTATATAGACAACAGTAAAAAAATGCTCGTTCAAGAATCAGCGTGTTAGTAAAATAAAATTGTGTGCAAATGTAAACAATTTTTTTAGCAAACACTTTATGAAATATAATTACATT
Source organism: Argiope bruennichi (assembly GCF_947563725.1). Taxonomy (NCBI): domain Eukaryota; kingdom Metazoa; phylum Arthropoda; class Arachnida; order Araneae; family Araneidae; genus Argiope; species Argiope bruennichi. Next base: position 78,772,042 of record NC_079158.1, on the reverse strand, counting down.
ATAATTTTTATGTAAATAAAATTTTGTAATCTACATAATATAGATAATAATATAAATAAATATTACATCCTAGTTGTATAAGATAAATTAATTAAACAAAATGTAATTTCATCGGAAACAAGTTATTATGTTGAAATAGTAATTTACTGTTCTCTTTAACTGATTACCTCGTGGTAATTAATGAAATTAATTATTATTATGATAATTTTTTGAAATTTAGATTGAATGAAATGTGAAAATGTAAGAATGTACAGGGTGGTAGGGGATTAGAAATAGATTTGAGATGTAGTACAAATAGATTTTGTGTGTGTGTGTGTGTGTGTGTGTGTGTGTGTGTGTGTGTGTGTGTGTGTGTGTGTGTGTGTGTGTGTGTGTGTGTGTGTGTGTGTGTGTGTGTGTGTGTGTGTGTGTGTGTGTGTGTGTGTGTGTGTGTGTGTGTGTGTGTGAGTGAGTGAGTGAGTGAGTGAGTGAGTGAGTGAGTGAGTGAGTGAGTGAGTGAGTGAGTGAGTGAGTGAGTGAGTGAGTGAGTGAGTGAGTGAGTGAGTGAGTGAGTGAGTGAGTGAGTGAGTGAGTGAGTGAGTGAGTGAGTGAGTGAGTGAGTGAGTGAGTGAGTGAGTGAGTGAGTGAGTGAGTGAGTGAGTGAGTGAGTGAGTGTGTGTGAGTATGAGCGTGCGTGTGTGAAATGAAAATATTGCCGAAAGTCTCAAGCAATTCTGTTTAAATATTTTATGCTTTAAAAATTTCGAAATAAAAGTTTTTCAATCTTACCATCCAAGAAACTTTCACTGACGAAGAACTAGTAGCTTCTGCCCTAATGTCAGCCGGTGGAGCTGCAGGTGCTGAAAAAGTAAAAAAGCATTGTGGCACTCAGGTATGCAGATTATAATGTAATAATTTTAAAATTTAATCAAAGATTGAAATTACAGATGTAATATCTGTCTATATAAATCAAAATTTCCAATATTCTTTGAACAGTAAATAATGAATTTTTTCAACATAACTCAAAAATAAATATACAAATAATATCTTCTCGTAATAACTTCCGAAAATATTATAGTGCAAAAACGATTTCATCTTGAAAGTAAAAAGACAGAAAAAATAAACCTTTTTAGTAATATTAAATTATACATATATTTTTATTTTCTAAAAATATTTCGATTGTAATTTACAACAATATATTTAATTTTTAAGTGATTCTAAAATTATTTCCATTGTTGCTAAAAATTTCATCTTGAATATTTTTATTGCTTGAGAAAATATGAGGATATAGCTTATTTTTTCAATAATTAGTAAGTTTCTATTTAAAGCATATTTTTGCTCTCCTTTTTGAAATTTACTTGCGTTTACTATTAAGATTTGATTTCACAATGGTGACTGAACAATGATGATAATTTTTCTCAATGATGATAATTATTTAAAAATTATGATGAATAAACAATGATATATTTATTTTTTTTAATGTGCGCATTTTTTAACCATTGTCATTCTGATGAATTAAATGTATAAAATTATGTTATTCGCCTTATCGCTTGAAAATTAATTCCGAATTTTAATGCACTTTTTTTTTGTCAAATTAGAGAAACTTTTATTGAGTTATTTTCATCTGCACAAAAACATCATCATCACAAAATATACCACAAATTGAATATATATGTGTGTATATATATATATATATATATATATATATATATAAACAGTACTGAATAATTTTACTTCTTGTTTTAACCGTTTAATTTAAATAATGTTAGTTCTCATTTAAATAAATATGTTTAGTTTCATAAAGAGCATTTGTATACGAGGTGAAGTTTATACACTTTCAAATAAATATCACATTTTGAGAAAAATGACAAAAAATTTAATCAGATGCATCGCATCAATAAACAAAATTGTGTAAAGTTTATATATATATATATATATATATATATATATATATATATATATATTGCAGTTAAATGACTATCAGATCTGAAATTTAAAAATACGTTACCGAGAAAGCCTCTAAATATCAACTATAAAAATAATTTATTTGGAAATATTAGAAATCATAAACAGTTGTGAACAAGCTAATATCTAAATGCGGTTAGTTGTTAAATATAGTGCCGATAAATTGTCTATTCTAAACAAATAAGATGTGTTTTTCTTTTTTTGTTTTTTTTCATTTCAGTAAGTAACGAGTGCAATAACAAGAATTGATTATAATTTATTAGTTTAGCCGAAATTCTGTAGATGGCAGCACGTTACTGGATGAATGATAAGAGTACGTCATCCAGTATCCATTTATCTCTGCAACTTTATGAATAAATATAATACGATAATTAACTCGAACTTTTTTTTAAAAGTTATGCTGTGTTATACAGTGGATTGAGCTGACTAATTGTGAAGGGATAGATCGTCAATAAAAACTAGATTTATCCATAACTTCTATTTACAAAAAAACGAATCAAAAATGAGTGCACAAGGGAAGTAATTAAACTTTCAATTAATAAAAATGAAAATAATTAAAAATATTTACCATTTTTAGTACGAAAATACATATTTGATGAATATGTATTCTAATAAATACATCAAAAATAAATAAAATGAATTCCATTTACTTAAAATTTATAATATCAAACAACAAGTAGACAATTTTATTAAACAAACAATAAACATAAATTTAAGTACTACAACTAAGAAATAAACTTCCGGATGAAAAAACACCACAATTCAAATTCAATGATTTTCGGATGATATATTGATATTCCATTCTCTTTTTAAATTTCTTAAAATTTATTTGCATACGGTCATTGAAAACGCATGGATAATAATCATATTAATAATTTAATATTAAAACTACAAATTGCCCAAAACATTAAAAGAATTCCGACAACTTTTTATCATTATGTTAGCAGTAATTTCAAGATTTCAGAGTAATATATATAGAACAAATAAAACTTTTTTTTGACAGAAAATAATTTTGATCTACTTTTGTTTATTCCTAATTTCTTGAATAGCGATTATTCCTGAAGTGCCATACTTATTGAACCGTTTAAAAATCAAATTACAACCAACTTAATAAAATTCCTTTTTAAATTAATATTTAATTTATTTCTATCTTGATAAATATCAAATTTTAGATTATTTTTTTCTGAATTCGTGAGATTAGAATATAAATAATGCTTAAGCAGTTACAATCATTCTACAATCAAAAAATTGCATATTAATTTTATTCTAAATTGAAATGGTGAATTTGCTTTCATTCTAAAGAACTTAGAAGCAAGTATTCGGTACAGTGATAGCAAAAATGATTAATAAAAATAAATAATATGATTAATAATAATAACATAGTTTTTGAAAAATGGGCAATTAATTGAAGTTTTGAGAAAGTTTATACAAGTATTCAGGCTAAATGTCAAGGCAAAATCATAAAATCAAGGCATAAAATATAATCCATTCATAAAATCAAAGCAAAATCATGAAAAAAAATGAATAAAATATAATTCATTTCGAAGTTATATGCATGTAATAATCTGTATCCAAATGTGATTAATAAAATGATTGTTTCAAAGGAAAAAAAAACTTAAAATTCATGCTTATGCTTAACTATAAACGTATACCTAATGGATAAATATATAAAAATTTAGCAAATCTAATATATATGTAAATATTCTTTGCACATTTGAGGAATATTTTTAGAAAGCATTAGGAAGCAAGGCAGTTATAAAATATGGAAGATGTATAGTACCCCTTCATTTAAAAATTTGATCATTTTTATAAATAGATATTTAGTTCTATAATAAATTATATTCAAAAATGTATACTTTAACAGTGTCAACATGGAAATATGCATAATATTCTTTAGAATATTTATATCTTTCTCTTTCATTAAAAAATAACTTATGTTTTACACTTTTCTTAGCCGAAAAAATAAACATAATTTCATGAAAGAAAAATGAAAGTTAGAAATAATAATGATTTTTTGATGCATGAAACAACGATACATAATCTGAATTAAATTAAATTTAAAGGAAAATATTTAAGATTTTGTAGCATTTTATTTTTTTTATTTATTTATTTCATTTTATTTTTTTATTTATAGATGTTATATTGAAAAGTTTCGATTGAAACAATGTTATAAAATAATTTATTAAAAGCGCTTAGGCGCAGTTTTTTTTATATGTATGTTTCAGATTTACAGTCAGATATTTTATATCATTAGGAAAAAGATATTCAAACAACTTCTTTCATTTTTGAATGTTCAACAAAAACATAATAAGAATCATAAAAATATTCAAATAATTTTCAGAAATATTTATTTTTATTTGATGTAATTGTGTTACTAAACATTGAAGAATAAATGAACAAATGCGAAAATATTTGAAATAAATTTCAATAGCAAAAGAAACAATATTTGCTTTGAAAATTGAGAAGCGTTAGATACAATGTTTTCTCAAATTTTATTTTTTACAAATTTATCCAGTCATTTTCAATTTTTTTAAAACTTTTTTTAAACTAATGCTGATTATTCTTTATGATTTTTTTACATTAATTCTCTTTATGAAATACAGTTTTCCGTTGAAAATCGTAATATTTAGTTTGTGTCGTATTTTCCAGCAGCATTTCATCTTTTTTCTTCGTGATTCCATCTCTAATTCTATTTACTATTATTTTATACTTGATTTCACATTTCTCTGGATTAAAAGATAAGAAATAAATATGTTCAGAGATAATATATACTTATTTTATTTTATTATTCAAATATATTTACTTATTCGTTAACTAAAGTATTCGTTAACTTATTCGTAACTAACATAACTTTACTAGTAACTAACGTAACTAGCACAAAGATATAAAAACAAAAACAAATTTACTATAATGTTCAATCTTCCTGCTCTTCAGTATCCGGATAATATTACTGAATATGTTGTGCTAGTTAGTAATGATTATTTTTTCCAAATTTATTGAAATTTTATTACTCTCTAGTTTTATATAGTTCATATCTGTATCTTATTATCCAGGTACTTCAAATCTTCGCCATAAAAAAGGATGATGTAAAACATAATAAAAATTCTAAAGACATATTTTTATATTTATTTCCTCTCTCTGTCTCTCTTTATATATAAAGCCTTAGGAAGATTTTTTTTTCTGAATGAACTTGTCAGTTAATTTGTGCAGACAATATGATAGCATATATCAAAAATTTTAAATCATTTTGCTAAGTAGTAAATCATTTAAGCTAAAAAAACTAAGCACTCTTGAATCATCTATCATCTTAACTGATGGAACACATTTATATGCTGTTAAATATCCATGCCATATCAATTTTGACAAAATTTAGCTGCTATTTAATTGCAAATATAATTGTTAGATAACAATGCATTCTTAAAATAATTATGATGATAAAATGACATATTAATAAATTATAAATTTTATTAATCGGAATATATATTATACTAATTAACATTTTTTATATAGCATTTAGCTGAATCTCTTTGCTTGTGTTTGTTAACGTTCTGCAGTTTGAGATTGAAAAAAATAGAAAAAATAGATTTCTAAAAAAAAAATACCGTATAAAAGAAAATCTTCAAATGAATGTTTTTTGCATGAAATAATTCAGTAAAATCTTTGCATCTACTTCACTAAAAAATTAATATATAAAAAAATATTAGTCGACAGGATAAACTTTTTTATTAAGAGGAGAGCCGAAATGCTATTTACAAATTAAAGTAGGTCGCATATATGGGGGAAAAAATGTTTGCACTAGAAGATGAGACTAGACACACACATGGTAAATGGGTGATATGGTGCACTGTTTCTCGATGATCAAGTAAACGAGAAAGATAAATGACATAAAATAAGTAACAGAAGTGGAATGAATTAATTATTTGCTGTTTTTTTGCCAATTTATTCCTTTATATAATTTTTAGTTTTCAATTCCGGAAAACTAGAAGTCAAAGACGTATATTAAACGTTTTGTTTAAGAGTTAAATGATTGAAAGCATTTTCAGAAAGTTTATTATATATATATATTTCAAAAGTTTGATGATCCTTTTTTTAAAAACCTTTGATTATTTAAGACGCTCTATATACCTAAATTGACAAAATAATGCCATATTAAATGTAATAACTAAGATAGTATTTCAAGATTTCATAACAACTATTAAAAGCATTCATTAAAAATGGCAAGGTCAAGTGTCATTTTATTATGATTAGTAAAAAGATTTGTATCTATGATTTGTAAAACTGTGAAACCGGACTCCATGAAACTGGTAACTATTTTTTTTTAAATTTCTCATTTATTTTAAAGAAAACACGTTGTACAATAATAAATAATATCACTAGTAAATACTGGGGAAAATTACTAATATCACTAATAATTTTAAATATTTGTATAGCTGGAACCAAATTAAATAGATAATCAATTTTTTTGTTGCAATTAAAAAGGTCTTAAAGTAACTTTAATATGAAATCAAAGTATTTAATATCATCAAAAATATATTTTTATAAGTTTAAAGGATTTTATTTTATATCACGTGAATATCATTTCTAATTAAGCATTTGAAAGAAAGTCAAACTATTTTTGCATAAACTTATTTATATAAAAAGATTTTATTTGAAGAATAATGCATTGTAATTAAATTAAAAATGAAATCAGCTAATCCTACTGAAATATCAAACTTTTCTTTAAAGATCATTTTGAAAGATCATCCTGCGTCCTCTAGAAGATGAATTCACAAAAGGTACAGGTTCAAAGATTTAAAAATATTAGTTTGCAACAATAATTCATGGCTTTGGCTGAAATGTTCAGTTATTTAAATTATAACAATAAAAAAAATACTGTTTTTTATGTAATAATCATAGGGATCATGGTATCACAAAAATATTAGTAATTCAAACCACACTGTAGGAGAGGCCACATTATTAATGAATAGATGCCATTATATATTTCCTGGGATTATAGAAATGAATAATAATGATTGTATTTTTTTTATAAATTATTCGATATTTAGGTAAAAAATTTGTAATTAAAGGACCAGAACATAGGAAATATAGGCGTCAAGTGTTCCATAATTTTTCATAGAATTTCTTACGCAATTTCCTACGAATAAAGCTCGAATTAATTGTCCTGTCATGGTATTAAAAACTTCAAATAATGAGATCACAAGGAATTTCGTCGCTTCCCTCAAAAATTTATAATTTAAAATCAAAAACATTTGTCCATTATAATATTTTTTCTTTCCATTGTAGTTTTAAAAATAATTCAAAGTATTGATAAATGTTTGCTTCTAAAAAACTTTCTTTTTACAGAAACTAAAATAATAACTTTATGCATAACTTCAGACCTATAGACGATTCTAAAGGTTTCCAGATACAAGGAGTCTGAGGCATGAACAGTCGTCATCAGTGCCAGTTTCCATTTTTTTTTTTTTTTTTTTTTTTTTTTTTTTTTTTTTTTTTACAATTACAATACTTGATATTTTAATATTTCATATCATCACTATATTGCGAAAAATATAACAGTGAAAGAAAAGATAGTAATGTATTCTTGCTGTTTTAAAAACTTTTTGTCATATAAAATGTTGTGCATATCAATGTATATTCAGTATATATTACAAAGATTTTATATCAATGCATTTTCAAGTATAATTATTCTTACATTTCTTCTTTAAGAAATTGAATTTTTTGTTATGAATTGGCAGTACTTGAACTCTCTTAGCCTGTAGTTATCAGTCCTTTAATTTATTTTCTATTTCTTAAATTGAATTTTGAAATTTTGTTTTCCCTTTTTAATTCCCTTTTTTTCCCGTTCAGTAATATTTAATTAACAGTTTATAATATATTTTTATTCGCATGCTGTCTCTATGCGTTTTGCATTTTTTAAATTGTTTTTAGTTCACTTTTATGCTCTTTATTTTTTATGTAAATTCTCAGTTTTATTGTTTCTTCAGTTACTAAGAGGCAGTCTCATAAGATAAAAAATATATATATCATATTAAATTATACTTCAGCAGCAACTTTTCCACCAAATTTTTCTGAAATCGTCTGCTTTAAAAAAAATTAAATTTTTAAATTCAGAATTTCAGATTCAAATATATATATATATATTGCCTACTAGCCGCCTTTTTTGACCAGTTGATTCGCTATAATTTATTGTTGCTGAGAATTTTTCATTACTTTGCATCAATAGATTTTTCAAGAATTTTTTTAAAAATTTAAATTTTTTAACCATATATTTTAGAAGCTTTACACTTCTCGGTTCATTTTCCCATTTATTTCTTTAATTTCCTCTTTATGTTTTACATATAACTTATATCACAAAATAGTGCGAAAATATTTACAAATTGACGCACTTGAAAACGTTTTGACTATTGATTAGTTTTTAGTGAAGATTTAATATTATATTCATAACAAAACTACAAAAACTTTTTTCAGAGCCAGCTTTTTACTGAAACCTGTTTAATGTGTAATATCAGCGCCATTTACACATCTTGATCATTAACAACAAAAAACAAAAGCTAAGAAAAATTATTGATATCAACAGTGAAAACGATTTCACTACATCAATGAAATATTTTTATATTTCAGTTCGCTGTTGATGCAATATTTATTTGAGTGTTTTCATTTATTTTCTTTTTCTGCTTCAAAAATGACATTTTAAAACAACAAAAACAAATTTATTCAATATATTCCTCTTCTGATCTGGTCACTTTTAGCTACGTTATGTTTATATATCCGCGATATAAAATACAGAAAATAAAGTGATGAATTCTTTGACACAAAGTTTGAAAAAGGACGTTACAGCAAAATGAGACGAAACAAATTTGCATGCCTTAGGCCACAACTAAACTACTCCTCTCAGACGCCTCTGCATACATATTACACGTTTTCCCAACAGGCTGAATATCCCAGTCTATAGATTCTTTTACAAGAAATTTTGAAAAGCGATCCACACGGAGCCTTAAAAACAGTTAAGTGCCTTAAAAAAGCGTCCATGGACCGATATTAAGGTAAGAAATAGAAGGCTCTATAAAATTCGAGTTTCTTTTTGCATCTTCTAAGAGAGTGTTACTGTCCTAAGATGCACGAAATAGTCGCTCCTTTTATGCGATAAACTCTCTGGAATGTCAGATACGCGAATCGAACTTTCGGTAATGAAGTCTCGGGGGTGGACTAGAAAAGAAAGAGGGGATGGTTGGAGTAATGGGGTGGTTCAGAATTGATGATGCTCAAGGTTATGGGGTAAGGAATAAGAGCTCCAATTTTATAGAGAGGCTTTAAAACATTTCGAAAAAATAAAAATTGTGAAGAAGAAAAATGTAAGTGGAGCTCTGAAAATGATCATGGTATTAAAAGTATAAACGGAAGGTTTATGACAAAACAATTTTCTAGATGCGTCTGAAGGCTATAATAAGTTTTGGGGCTCTCGTATTTTGCTACAATATATGATTAATCGATTACACCTGAGAATATTGCCTGTCCAATGAATTTTATCAATTTCGTCTAAAAACATCAAAGCCAATTTTAAAATTCCTTCGACAGCCAATTAGAATTTTTGTTTGAATAGGAAATTATTTTTTTTAAAAATGTAATCGTTTTTCTTCGACAATATATCTATAAATTGTTATTAAGATTATTTTTAAAAATAAGGAGTGTTCTTTTATGAATTGTTTATAGACTGCAACAAAAGTTATAATATGTTGAGCAATTGTTTGTTATCCAGTTAATATTTCAACGAAGAATATAAATATATTTGAAATGGTATCTGAAAAAATCTTTCAATATATTCATAGAGATTGTAAACAAATATGTAGTGAAAAATTTCATTTTTTGAACTCCCTGCGTTTAAAGTTTATTTTATGGACCGAATGACACATTTCTCCAAACTGAAAGAAATCTAAATATTAAGATTGATTCAAATATCCATTTCAGATAATTTAACAATTTAAATATTTCAATTTGTATATTTTATTTATGAAAAAGTACACGAAAAAGTTTATTATCGAAACAAATAGGAAAATATAAAATTTCTACTTTTGTATTCTCACTTGATGATATGAATAATAATAATTATTATTATTATATTTATATTATTTTATTCTCAAAATTATTTTCATGAATCAAAGTGCTGAGAATGATAATGTAAAAATTGCACATTTTCATGTTACGAAATTACACTGGAAATGACCTTCAAAATTTTGAATCTTTGATACCATTCGGTGTTTTCTATATTTCAGACTCCTATACTAATAAAATAAAATAATTATTGTTAATTTTTAGAATTCATGGAGCTTTCAGCATATTTCTGCTAATAATAAGAAATAATGAACCTTTTTTATGTTTTTCTATATATTAGCGCTCTCAAATTGTTTGACATAGAATAACCATATTTCGAACATATCTGTACTTGAGAATGGCAATGTACAACTCTGAACAAATTTTTAAAACACGAATTGCAGTTTTAATTAATTAAAACTGAGCTTCGTACGGACGCAATAATTTTTGAAAAAGTGAATGCACAAAGCTGTTATTTACATTTTTCAAAATTCAAAATCTTTCTTATTGTAACGGTATATTTCCCACGAAACTGGCTAATTTTTATTTATAAATTGTTTTTTAATATTTTTGAATAAATGTGTTTTTGTCATCGAAAAAATATTCATTCGTTTTCACTGTTTCTTCAAATATTTAACTACAGTATTTTTTTCTATTATCGAAAGCCGAGATAGAAATATATTTATTATTATCATGGAAGTTTGCAAGATATAGTGAATTTTCAATGCTAATAAATGCAACGGGCAATTAGAAAACAGATACTCGCAGAGTGATATTTTCGTTGTCACTATGATGACTTTAATATGTTAAATAATTTTTATACACAATAATCAGAACAGGGAGAAATTCATTAAAAAATAAGAAAGGCTTACGTATTTCATCATTTGATGTTTAATGATACTTTATTTATGGGAATAGGAACCAATTATGCCCCACAGTTTCAATTAAAATGAATAATTATCAGCATATTTGGCAAACCAATTGATCACTAAAGACAGTATGTGGTTGTATATGATTTAGAGTTTCAGTCATGATATTAGTTATTTTCGATACAATTTCGATATTTTTTGCGATAAAACTTTCTGAATATTTAACATGTGCTAAACATTTTGATTAATAAAAAATTGTTTTATATTATATATTTCGATAATAACTGACTATCCAAAAGTGTCCAAATTCCAAATAACTGAAAAAAGTGTATTTCAGATGGTGCTAAATATTCATTCTTACAAAAAAGTTTACTTATTTATAGCAGTTTCTATATTTATATCTTGCTTTATTCCAATGAGTAAAGTTTGCTCTCTAAAAATATTAAGCTATTTTACAGCAATAATAAGATTTCTTTAATTTCATTTAAACTCGGATTCTAAAAAAAAGGAAAAAGTTTGAAATAACTAATTTTAAGATATCCATATAATCATATATACATATATTATCGAAAAAAATGGGCAGTGATAAAATAAGAAATTGGGAACTGCGTTATTAATGTAAATGAATTAATACATTACTTAAATGGCAAATACTACATTAATTATAAAGTTATTAATAACTAAAATTGATAAGTAAGTTTGGACAAATTATTTACTTAAAAGTTATGAATTTAATGCACAAACAAATGAAATAAATATCTTATTAGAAATGAAATTAAAGTAAATTTTAAAAACAGATGGAATGTATTCAATTACAAGAAGTTGAAAGATATGCATTCATTAAATAATTTAAATTATTAGAAAGCTTTTACGAAATGTGCAGTTATTCAAATGTTTGCTTCAACATAAAAATTTAGAAATGTTTTGATAATTCGTCTGTTATTATTTTATAATGAATAAGAAAGGTTCTTTAAACGATTTCAAAAGGATTTCTGAGTTTTAAGTGTGTAACTGAAAAGGGTTTTATTTTAATTCCCATTACATAATAGAATTAGAATTCTTTCATTCAGTTTAGGATTCTTTCATTGAAACAATAAATCAATTCTTTTAATGCCAAATTACATTTTAAATGACAAAATTCTTTGATCTATTTAAGTCAATAATTCTTTGGAAAGAAGCATGGCATGTCACGAAGATGGTAGATTTCATTACAAAAAGTTGTCAAATCTATTGAAACTAATTTTTTAGCAAGTAACAATGCTTCTTATCGTTTATACTCTTTCAAATGAATTTCATTATTCCCTCATTTTATATTCGTTTACTTTTGAAAAAAAAAAAAAACATAACTTTTCGAAAATGTTCATTAAAATATTGATTTCATATTTAAAAAAAATGTTTTCAAAACGTGGGTGAATATATTATATTCCTAAAAATATTTTCTCAATATATAAGAGTTATATATCTTATTAAGGTGTATTAGCCCATCCAGGAATTTTAAAGCCCATAATTTCTCATGTAGAAATAAATCCTAGACTTTATGGATATTCAATATTTCATTTTTGTCAAATATATATATATCTTTCTTAACTGCGTATTTGCCAAATATTTATCATATATTTTTTTGGAAATTAATTTAAAGAACTTTGCCTCTCTGACATATATTGCTACAGTCACACAAACGAAAAAATGTATGGACAGGGGGATTGCGAACAACTATAGAAGTGATTGGCGTATTCAAGAATTGAAGTGAATACTATTAAATTCTCTCATATAGACGTTTTCCTGTTGTCTGTATGCGAACACGCAGGAGCGAATTGTCAAATAAACAGAGCAGACGGCTAATGGCTTCCAAAACTTTTTCCAGTATTTTCAAAATTTTTTAATATTTGGGCTTTCATTTTTTTTTTTTTTTTTTTTTTTTTTTTACAAAAAGCCATGATCAACTATCAAATTTCAGAACATTACTCTTATAACCCCTCCCTCTCCTAAGATTTCAAATTCGTTTTCAAATCAACATGTTCCAATTTCTTTCTCAGTTGACTAACTTACAATTCAACAGTTTTGTCAAATTTTAAATTAGAATATTTATATTCTTTTAAATAGTTTTGGCTTTTTTTATCACTTTAGTTGAAATTATTTAAACATTTTAAATTTTCTTTATACTAAAACATACTTCCTTGAACCTAACGTGCAATTATGCGTCTTCCTATATCAAAATATTCGGTACTTAAAGAAAGCTAAATTAATATCAATAAAAATATATAGTTTTGGAAATTATTAAGGATAAAGAGACCAAGAAATTTATTGTCTAAAGGCCCCTATAAGGCTCAACCCAGTCCTGGAAACATGAGAAACAAAGAGTGAAGACTCCTTTCCCGCCCACTTCGGGCAAAATTGGTGATCTGTCGCTGTCTTCCTTTTTTTCCTTCTTAGAACTGGAATGGAAAAATGTTGTCTGCTATGCCTTGAGTTCTACAGGGGCAGTTGAAAGACAAAGAAGTGAAGACTGTTGGGCAGGGTGCATCAAACGATATTGAGGTCGGATGTACAGGGGATGTTATCAGTTACTGACAGCTACGATGGATATAATTCAGTGTGAATAAAATTTCGACAGCCTTGAGGCTGGAATGGAAATTTCTAAAATAAAACGTAGAATATCATCGTGTATGGGGAGCAATTGTACATATATTTATTTTCAAACAATATCAATTGATCATTTATCATCATTTTTCAAAATCATATATCATATCATTGTTCAAAAAATATATTTTTAATATTTTTTTAATTATTTGCATAATTAAAAATAAAAGCTAAATAATATCTTTCGCATTAAGAATGATGATAAGAACTTAGTTGTGCTCTAAAGCAGATACCACGACTATGAAACAATTTAATAGCAACGTAACTCATTATTTGAAAATCTACAAGGAGTTAATAAAAGCAATAAAAATGAATTCAAATTACTATAACTATCATCTCATCAATTCCAGAAAGAAAACCTTTTTAGGAAATGCAGAAGGAAGCTTAAGTTTTGTATGCATATGCAATAACTGAAATATTGGATCAGCCTTGATTATTTGTGCAACATCATAGTCATAGCCAGTTTTGATCCAGACTCTGCAAAGTAAGTGTGCCTTTTATTCTACAAATAAATCTTTTACTATTAATTCTGTTGTCTTCATTTTATTATGTGTGTTATTTACTTTTCTATAGCATTTCCTTTGCTTGCAGTAGTGGATTATTACTTGAAGATATGCAGGTAGTATTTGATGAATAATGACCATGTAGCAGAGGGTAAAATTTCATTGCAGTTTTTTTATTCAATATATAATATATATGCTTTAATAAAATACATAATTTCTATCCATTATCAAAGTTTAACGATTTCAAGAAAAATGGTCAAAACAATCATCAATAAAAATTCTAACAAGATATAGAAGTTCATAATAAAGAGACCAAAAGATAGTTTAAATTATGGTATAAAATCCTATGAACTTTCAATGAGAGAGAAACTTAACAAGCGGAACTTTTCCAGACAAAATTTCAGAGGATGTTCTTGTTTGAAAATGATACAAGCATTTAATGCATAGTTGATAATATGAAATATAATTATATCGCAATCACAAAATGCATACATAGATTTTTGCTTGCCAAATAATCGATATTTATGTCTGAATCATATGTGACTGATTCATAGACAGGTTGAATATATATAATGATCCAGTAAATTTGAAACCAAATATCAGTTTTTCGGTAATAGGGATATTTTTTTATTTTTCCAACTTATTCGTTAATAGTTCCTTCTAATCAATCAGGTATGATTAAAAAAGATACAAGGCTTTGTCGCTCTTCTCAGTATGTAAATTAACCCTTAACAGGGGACGTGTGGTCTGTGAGACCACTAGTGATGGATTTTCTGTCATCCCTATTCTATTTTTATCTCAATTGAATGGATTGACCCTGAAGCTTCCTGTTTTATGATCTTCAATACACGTGCACTTTTTCAACCGATTTCAGCATATGCTTTTTTAAATAATTCTACTATTTCTTCGAACGCTGTCTCTAAGACCGCATCTCCCTGTTAATGTCCCAGTGATAAACAAGGCTTAGAGGATGGCGCTAAAACTTGGACACTGAAATATCACCCAGTTTACTCATCTTTTTATGAAGCAGTGCTACATACACTTTTAAATGAAGCAGAAAGTGATTTTAGTGATAAGGATAATTGCACAGAAGCGTTTTTCGATTAAAGTTCGCATTCAATTAATTTTGATATGTTCAAACATAATTAATTTTTCTATTCATAATGTATTTTGAAAAATTTATAAAATATATTAATATACCATGATATATATATATATACATAATTTATAGGTTGATTTTTATACTAGTTCTTAACCTGTATGTTTAAAATGCCCTTGTAAACCGTGCTATGAAAGTCACATAAGTCGATAAAAAAAGGGCCAATTTTACTCATTGTCATTTTTTATTTTTCATATAATTATAGAATTTTACATTATATTATCTTCTATATACCTTCATATACTGTAAAAATAAATATGATTTAAAAAGTAAAAAGTAATATGCTTTTTCAAGAATATTATTTATTGTAATGTGCAATTTGAAAAGAAAATGCATGTCCCAACGCATCAAAAATTTCTAAAACATCATCAACATACATCAAGAAAAATATCTGCAAAATATGTTGGCAGTTTTTCATACTAATACATTCATTAGAAAATTTAATTTGAGTGTATATGAAATGCGGTCTCGTAGACCGCACCTCCCCAGTTGAGTCCTAAAATTTCACCTCACCAGTTAAGGGTTAAGTGGGATTTAAATGACCAAATGAAGTAACAAAGAATAATCATTACGAACATAAACTGGCATTAGTCCCCTATAAAGAGGGCTAATGCTTGTTTATGTTCGTAAATGAGTATTCTATGTAAAGAAGAATACTACTTTTTTCTTATTATTTATAAGGAAATTTTATTGGTGCCAGTGATTTGAATAATAGTATATAATGCAAATATTAATTATATATTTATTAATTTGGTGTGGTGATATAAATATGAGTAATATAGTAATTAATGAAAGGGCAGAGACTTCCAGGCAAGGAATATTATATAAGAGGATTCTAAGCGACCTGGAATTGGAGTTAATTGGATAAATTACTTAAGATTCACAAATGGCTGTTTATCCAATTTCACCATCATGTAAAATTGGATAAATAATTTCTATAGCAAAAGTATAGCTTTTCTTATCTACAGAAGTAGTTAAGGAGATGAAACTTTGCCTAAGCAAAATACCAGTGAAAATGCATAGTATAATTTTGTATTGAATTATCTCATAGTAGTTTGTTTTTAGTGTCTCAAAATTCAATTATGCCGAGGATGTGGTGAGCCCATTCAATCAGTTAAAATGAAACTTTCTCCCTCTGATGTGATATAAAACTGTGGAAAGAGATATAGTCGTCGGTATTATCTACATTAACTGATCATCTCTCACTGGGGCAACCTCAAATATGGGAATGAGAATCCACAACATTGTGATTGGTTCTCACTTCCTGCTGAAAGTGTTAAGATTCTAGATTCTAATTTTTTCCATTTCTATCGTAAGATATATCTCCTACAAAATGGTGTGCATCAGATCCCGTGAGAGTGATTATTAGTATTCATAAGTATTCCTATTTCTGAATTGTCAGGACATCGATCATTCATCAACTCTCAATGACAATTGCAGCGTGGGAGTAATTAATTTTGGCGAGTTATCATTTGAACGTAACTCAATGTATTAATGCTCTTTCAGAAGATATTCTATTACAGTTTCAAATGGGACATTAATTTATTTTCACTAAAAATAATCAGTCAATTATCTCAATTAATGTCTGGACAAAACTTTTTGTTAAATACTTACGCATTAGCACTGAATCTTAACAAAAATTTCAGTCCGTTTCGTTTTAATCTTGCTTTATTTCCAACTTCTCAATGGCATTGTGTTCTTTTTTAAATTTAAAATTAGAAAGGAAAATTTATAAGATACACAATTGTTTATTTGATTAGAAAGCTTCCTTTCCACATACGTATCGAAGTATATTTTGAAAGCAATTTTTAATCATCTACCTCTAGATATATTATGATTAAGAATAAGCCGAATTAATATTTTCATCAATTCTTTGAAAAGAAATCCTATGATGAATAAAGAAAAGAAATCATTTGTTTTTGTCATCAGTATGGCCTTTGTTGGTAGAAAAAGAAATGAACTCGGAATTCGAGATTTAATAAATAATTTTGATTTTGGTGTTAATATTATCGAACCAACAATTAAAAAAAAGTCTGGTACTATTCATAAATATATAGTTGATTTGGCATTTAATAGTATATTGTGCTAAGGAAAATTAATATTTAATACGCGAAAAATTACATTTTTTATGCTTATTGAAAAATGATATTCGTTCATGAATTAATTCGAATATTATCGATAATCGATCAATTCGTTTTCCTCCAACTTTACATTAGCTTCCTTTATAATTGTTAAGATGAACCCTGCTCATTATTAATATATTTTATTTATAATATGATTTTTTTATTAATAAGTATGGATATTTAGAAATACATGCTTTTCATTTAAACTTGCTGGAAATAAATGTAGTTTTTCTGAAGTATTTCTTTTGCCGTTTTCATTGTTTTTTTGTTAAATTTTCAAGTATATTCTTAGGGAAATTTATCACTGGATCTATTGCCTTAAATTAAAAACATATTTTTAAATGGTATTACACTTGAATTATAAAAAAAAGCTAGAAAATACAGAAACATTTCAAATGATCAAAGTGGTCTTAGTTGAATCGAAACAACTACGTCTTTTCAAGACAAATTTAATTATTTTGATGAATAGCAGTAGAGATAAATGAAGTGTCAAAATGATGAATGTGAACGAAGTGATATTTTCAAGTATTAAAAAGAAATTTCTATGGAATAAGTCACCTAAAAATGTAGCATTAATCTTCATAATTTTTTCCATGTATTATTAGGACTCAGAATGCCAGCATATTTTAACGCATGATTTTTTTGTAATTTTAGAATATGAATATTTTAGAATATATTTATTAGAATATGAAGATTGAAAATTTCGAAGTTGAAAATTCTAGACAATACGTAATTTAAAAATGAAGAAAAGTGATTTCAAATTCTTGGAATGAGTACAATTAACACTGATTGTAGAAAATATGCTTTTGATGTAAGAAATGTCATGAACCCTTTTTAAAAATTCTTGGCAACAAAATAGAATTCTCACATACTAGATTTTTCATAAATTTTGAGGATTTATAGAGATGAATTTGCGCAATTTTTAACAGAACAAAAACAATTTTCACTTCAACTTTTAATGATTTGTCAAAAAAAAAAAAAAATCCACGCAAAATGGTTCTGTAATCTGAAGTTTTATCGAAAGAGATAACTGAACATTCGTTATTTCTGATATTTGGGTTCGATATCACTTTAAAATATTGGCTAAAATGTACAATTACCTTCTTCCTTTGTAGTAACTGTTATGGGCTCACTCGGTTTACTCTGTCCAAGAGAATTTTCGGCAAGAATTCGGATGTTGTAGGTGGTTACAGGCATCAAATCTCCAAGTACAGTGCTACTTTCAGTGACAGGCACAGTTAAGCTCTTCGTTTGTTCCAACCATTGTTCTGAAATAATTAAAAAAAATTATATATTTAATGTAGAAACATAATTTTTATTGTTTATTATTTATATAAATCATCGGCAATTGGAGACATATTTTATTATCACCAATGCAATAATACTAATAAATAATACTAATACATTTCATTTTCTGTCAGACTTTCTGTTAGAGTATTTATTCAACAATTTTGATTAAAATACGTAAATTGCTTATATGTGTGATCAAATATTAGTAAATATTATAATGTTATAGAAACCAGGGCTATGTTGTTATGCTTATATCTTTGCTTGAAATTACGCAAGCATACAGGCAATCCAAACCGTATTATATTTTAGTGCAAAGTGATATATTTGCATAAATTATGTGTATAGAATGTATTGTACTGAAAGAATTTAAAGCCATTTTTAGAATCAAAACAATAGAAATAATTGATTATAAATGTTAAAATAATGTCAAAAAATAAATTAATGAAATTATTAATATTATCCTGTGATGTTACATCTCAAATAAATCATTTTAAGAATTTATCTATTTTATTCAAATTATAATAATATAATTACTGATGCTTTCATTTACAATTTAAGCGAAATGACTAAAAATTTCGATTTTTTTTAGAACTTTATGTTTTCATGTTCACACACGCGCACGCGCGCACTCACGCATACACGCACGCACACTCACGCGCGCGCGTACAGTAAAATTAGGCATATAAAATATATTTAATGATAAGGTACGAAAATTTTAAATATAATATTTGAAGTCTGATTGAGTCAGAAGATAATTGATTTTTGAATTTTAATTTTAAATGTTATTTACTCGTTTTTTAAACAAGTTAAACTCCCGGTGACAGCATATATTTATATATATACGTAATAT
The DNA here is from genome assembly GCF_947563725.1 of Argiope bruennichi. Classification (NCBI taxonomy): domain Eukaryota; kingdom Metazoa; phylum Arthropoda; class Arachnida; order Araneae; family Araneidae; genus Argiope; species Argiope bruennichi. Next base: position 78,752,576 of record NC_079158.1, on the reverse strand, counting down.
CCAGATGTTTTACATACTACATAAGAATTTGAATGAATTTTATGTCAAATTATTATGTAGTCCTAATATGCAAATTAAACCAATATTGTGGAAACTTTAACTGAAAATGGCACAAAGCAGAAATGCAAGCATATAGTAATAGCACCGCATATACTACTAGCCAAAGAAATTAAAATGTTATAGCAATGATTACAACATAAATTTAAAAAACATTTCATTAGAGGATATAAATATATGCATCTAAGTATTTCATTCAATCATTTCTTTAAATATTTAACAAAACTAAACATAATATTTTTCATAATTCCCTGGGGAATTCGCAAGGTTTTTAGTTCCGTAATAAATTTCAGAGCTATTTATGAATTTTAAGTAAATATATCCTTCCTTTTTAGCTTTTATAGCTTATTATTGTGATTATTATTTCCACAACTCTTATCCCCCCCAATATTTACTTAGCATTGAAGTTTTCATTGCAGGAAAAATCTATTTCTTTCTTGAAGAAATATCGAAAAGAGGTCTGTGGTAATGTTTTTCCATATTTCTGAAGTATTTTTCCATAGAATGTTTCGGTGTAATGAAATATCACCTAATTGGGTTTAAAAAGTACTTTACAATTCTATTGAATAAAAAAACAATCCCAATTGTCTTTATAATTATCATCCTACAATGTTTTTAATTGTTTCGTCATTTTGTACGCAGCTTTCCAGCTAAACATACAAGTATAATTTTAATAATTTTTGTATCGAAACCAAGATAAATTTTATCAAACGAAATTTTTTTCAATATGTGATAAATATAGAACGTTATTTATTTGAATATATTTTAAGATTTTATGCATGACATAAATTAAATGCTAACAATTGTAAATGTAAAATGATGGAACTTTAAATCAAAATTATTAGAGAAGAAATATTAAATAAAAAAGAAAGATAACATGAGTGATAAAAGATAAAATAAGCAATATTCATTTCTATGGAACCTATAATTTAGCATGATTTAGTATAATTAATATTATAAAATCAAATCTATGAGCGCCATTTTAACTTGAAATGAAATATTATTTATAGGAATCATGGGGTAAGTAATTAATAAAACTTTTAATTGAAAATAAAAGATATTTTATAAAAGATGACCATTAATGAAAAAAATCAACAAACTGAATAGCATTTATTGATCGTTAATTATGAATTAAATTAATATTGTTCAGTAAATTTTGATGTAAAAATAATTTTTAGAAATAGTTTAAAAATAATTTAAATGATTTGTGTAATAGTAAGAAAATTAAAGATAATAAAGGTGAAATAGTAGAATTCATTATACTTTTCGATATAAATGTTGAACTACAATTAAACGATATTTATTTCTTATATTGTTAAACAAATACTGTAAAAAATCTAAAACATAATAAATTCTAAAATATTTAATTAATTAGATGTTACAACAGAAAGGTTAAGAACACTTGATTCTGAATTATTAATATAAAATCTAAACTATTCATCATTTTAAAAGCAATTAAGAAATAAATCGGTTTATCCTTAGCTTTATTTTATTCTGCAAGCATTTAAAATTCCAGAATTTTGAATTTTTCGAACCAGTAATAAAAAGTTTATCATTGCTAAGCAGCACATGTTTAGTTTGACCTTCACCAATCAATTCTTTACTATTGTGAATAAAATGTAAAGTTTTTTCTGTAGGGCTTTGAAAAAAGAAAATGACAGAATGTAATCTGTATTTAGTGTATCTGTAGAGGTTTCAAACTATACATAATGGTTATGGCATGTAATTGAGGCGATGAAAAATCCTTTAGAAAATCATTATCGTATGCGTCCCATTTCATGAAGAATTATCTTTTGAATTTAAAGCATAATGATGAATTGCATGTGATCTTTTTCAGAAAAAGTCGCAATTATATTTTACCATCTCTATTTATTTTCTTTCTACCAATTCCTTACTTTCATGAATAAAATGAAAATTTTGCTGTCGGGTTTACAAAAAAGAAAATCATAGAATTTTATATGTATTGAATGTATTTGTAAGATCTTTCAAAGTTCATATAATAGTTATCGGAAATAATTGAGACGATGAAATGCTCTTGAATAAATCATTATTGTATAGTTTCCATTTCATGAAAAATTATGTTTTGAATTGAAAATATAAGGAATCTTTGTAACTTAATAAATTAAAAATCTAGGATTTTTTTTAATGTATATAATATTTTGCAGAAAAAAATTGTAACTAAGCCTTACCATCTTGTCTTTTCAGCTGAACAATGTAACGTGTTAAAGGAAGGTTTCCACTGTATGGTTGTACCCAAGTAAGTGTTACAGTTCTGCTAGTTAGTTCTTTTATTTCCATATTTCTTGGACTATCGGGCCTTTCTATAAATGAATTAATAATAAAAATTAAAAACATCCTACATGTAAATATATATATGTATTTTTATAACAATGGAGTTGGGACAAAGGATGGTGAAAGAGTTTTCATTAAAAATGTTCAAAGACGTTTAATCAAAAAAGGTTTATAAATAAAATGCACAACATGATTTTATTGCATCACATTATTTAATGTATCCAGAGTTGTCTATATTTACTAAAGTTTGTAATAAAAAGTAATACATTTTTATAAAATTCTACGAAATATCATAAAAAAAATATAAATATATACCAAGAATAAGATTGTAATAAATATGTACGATATTTAGTTTCAAATTCTTCATTTTACACACAATAATTATTAATAAGCATTTCAAAAATGTCGAATATTATTAGAAATATATTAAGATATTAAATTTCAAGTTTTTAACACTTTCTATAAGAAATATGCAGAGTTTTTGCTAAGAAAAATTTCAGTTGTTTTCGAAAGTTTTAATTTCGCTCACAAAGTTTCATCCAAGGGCTTAAATTAATAAATAATTTTAATAAAAATAAAGAGTTTGATTTTAAATATTCTCATTTAAGGTGATCTGATTTATCTATATTGATTAAATATTTTTTAAGTAAAAAACGAATGAAAGAATGATTGTTCAAATACTGAAATTGATATAATATATTTGCAACCTTTAAATTTTATACTTAATTTAGAATTCTTGGATTTGTCAATGGCAATCGATAATGAGTATTTCACAAAACCTCATACACTGTAAAATAAATTAAAATATTTTATTTCAAGTACTTTGAAATGAATTGGATTTATTAACTATACACATTCTGATATTTATCAGTTATCTAATTCTTTCTAATTTCAATTAGAAATTCACTCTTTAAGAAAAATAATAATATATTTTTATATTTCTTTCCTTCTTTTTAACAAAAGATGTGAAATAATCATAATGGTATTGCTACAATAACTATATTGTTGTTAATAAAAAATATAATACGCACATAAATATTTACAATATATAAAAATATTCATTTTTCCTCCTTAAAAATCAAAATATTTAATAATTAAACTATTGGTAATATATGTAATTCATTCAATTTGTCTGTGTTTTTTTTAAATTAACTATTTTTCTATTTACTTGAATTACTTTTATTACTCGCATAAATCCAATATACCTAACTAATGGTATAAGCAATTATAGAGAATGGTAAATTAGTCCTCAAAGAGTCAGAAAATTAAGAACAAACAAAATGAAACATATCTTCTCAACCCATGCCTGTGTGGCAAGAAAATGTGCTTGCACAATTCGACCCACTTTGCATGAGGAATGCTTACATGCACAATATTGCTTAATAAAATGCATTAAAAGATATACGCATCAGCTAAATCATAATTTAAAATTATACATAAATAGTAGATCATTTATAAAAATAGAAGAAAGGTAGCATCAAAATATATATAAATGGTCAATCTTCCGAATAAGTAAGTCTAAGATCACAATATAAAAATAGAGTGATAAAAACCATACAATTCATTAAATACTTTTCAAAGCAAAGCTCCAATTTAGCAAGTCAGGACATTGCAGATTGCCTCACTGATTTTAAAAGTCTGCTCATTGTTTGATAGCCATAGAATTTTTAATTGGACTGCAGAATCCTTCAATACTGTTGTCAATAATCGCTTTTTTAATCCCTGGCTTGCATCGATTCGAATAAATAACAGTCCTAACGCCTGATTATCTACTTGAACTTAAAAAAAAAATCTTTATTTAAGCTTTTAAATTATAAAGAGATTTGGATTCTCTTCTGGCTTTCAGTATCTAATTTTTCCTCGGTAGTATAAAGATACTGTTGTACTCTATAATTCTTAATCTCTGAAAATTTTTAGTATTTGAAGAGGGGATACTGCAATTCAAATATTTACAAATATAGTATTTAATTTCCCTATATTTAAACAGTTAACGTTAAGCTCTTGGCTTACGTGGAATTATAAACTGGTGAGAAATATTGCTTCATTTATATTTCGGTAAAATTCTATTCTCGAACTTATAAAAATACTGAATCCATTCTCATTCTCTCCTTCCTATGTCTTTACTAAGCGATAATAACATATTACTCATATTTCTGGTTTATGGTGGTTAATAAGGATCTTCCAAAATAGTTTAAAATATAGAAACGAAATGAAATAAATAATTCTAGAATATTTCCCTCATCAAATAACAGCCAAATGTCCACATATTTATAAAATTTTAAAATGTTCTTACGCTGAATTATACATTGCTGTGAATGAAACGTTATGGGGATTTTAAAATAAATAAATGCATTTTATATCAACCCGCTATAGCATATTTAGAGGCCAAAGCAAGTCTTTTAATGGGGGATTTAACTATTTTCTTATATTCTCCACCGTTTCAACTGCATCGACAAGCATAATTCTAGTTTATCATGGGTCTAGAGTATCTTTAATTATTTCCATCTTTGATTTTTTTTTCAAAGTGGGGAAAAAACTTCCTAACTTCTGTTTCGACAAATAAACGTGGAGCAATCAAAATTAACAAATGAATAAGTGGAAAACAAAAATAAAAACAAACAAACCAGTACTAGAAAACATTCAGAAAAATTTACTGTACATATTTCAGGCAAACGCTTCTCAAATATTGGGTCGAGATATTGAGTAAGACAGAGTTGAAAAATATCAGAATTTAGAAGCTTTGAAAAGGGTCTATTTTTTTTCTTTGAATTTCTCGAACTTTGATAAGAAGATATTTCAGGAAATCAATATGGCTTATGAGAATTCCTTGAAATTTTACAAATGGTTGTTGGCAATTAAATTTCCTTTAAGTTATCATTAAATAATGCTTCATGTCATCTCTAGAAAATTGCTTTTTTTTTTTTTTTTTTTTTTTTTTTTTTTTGTTCTAAGAAGCTACTGTGAGTGAAAAAGGGTTAAGAAGTGTTATATTAATTAAAGACGTTACTTAAATTAGTTTTGATTAAGAAAATGCAACGCTATCATGTAACTCGGCCTATATTTTGCATTGCCCTCAAATGGATAATTAACAAAAATATGCTTTGCCTCACGAAATCTCATATATTAGCATCGGCATTGAATAGTCCACCATCTCTTTTTAACGGGAAAATGGAGAAAAAAAAATAATAACTTATGATTGTATATAATTTATTACAAACTTTATGGACATTTTATTTAATCCTTTTAAAAAAAAATATCAAATATATCGGCATCCCGATAACGCTTATTGTGATGCATTTTGAGATTGTGACATTTAATATAAAAGTTCATCCTTCATATCAATTGTAATTCAGTTCAGTTATATTATCCCGTTTTTAAAAGCGATGTTAGGGCTATTTTGGAACTGAACTCGTAAGTTTGAACCATTGTCAGATAACGAGGACGTCACTTGAACATGTGCCCTCTCTCCAAACTTCCACGTGGATTTAACAGGAACGACAGGATTATACGACGGTTCTTCGGGGGAATCGGAACTCAAATCTAAAACCCACCGGTTCCAAAACCGAGATCTTACTTCTATGCCAATGTGTTCCCAAATGATTACAATAGCATATGAAAATTTATGAGAAGTAATAAACACTTCAACCTGGTATTGTATTGCTGTTTCGTGAATTTTATCAAAATGATTCAATTAATTCAATTAAGAAATTTCATTTTCACAGGTATGATATCATTAAAATCTGTCGTCTGTCATAATTTGAAGGTAAAAATACTTTCTTGAGGAAATCAAAGCCATCAAAATAAATCACAAGAATTTTAATTAAAACTAAACACAACCATAATTCCTGCTAAAATAATTTCTTGCATATGAGTTTTAATTAAAGTTAACACAACCATAATTCCAACTAATCATCATAATTCATTCTTAAAATAGTTTCTTAAGGGGGAATCAGAACCATCAAAATAATGCATAAGTTTTAATTAAAGCTAAACATAGCCATAATTCCTACTAATTATCAGGTATCAGAACTGAATTAATAAAATTGTCTTTATAAATTATTGCATTTTCGAAATTTTTCAATTTATATTTTCAGATCCGTTTATTATGCTCAAAAGAATCCTTTTAAGAGGACTGAAAGTAAATAAAAAGAGATATAATTTCGCAATCAAAGAAATGTCGATTGTCTAAAATAATATATTCTTTCAAATTATTACCTCCAGGGAAAAAAACGATGATTGAAAATTTTTAACAATAAATAAACACAAAAATTTCAAATGTCATTACCTTCAAAGAATGAAATCAAAATTTGCATTATTTATATATTTTAATTATATTATGTGCAAATCAAACTAGAATCTACGGACTAATTCGTTTTACTGTTTTTCGATTGGTGAAGCCTTTTATATATCAGCATCGACATAAAAGAATTTAATTTCTATTAAAATGTAGCATAGTCGACAAAAGATTCGTCATGAAGACGAAGGACAAAAGCCAGAATTTGAAAGACCCTTATCAACTGCATGTATTTTCTTTCCAAAAATATAAGAAATTCCTCCTACTTTAAAATCGATTCATTTAACTCTTCCGATCGACTAGATTCTTAAGGAACATAAGAAAATCATTATTTCGATCGCCAAATAAATCCTTCTACTTTTCTCTTTGATCAAGAATATTTCAAAAGGCACTGAGGAGATAAAATAACAAAAATAAGTTTTCAGCACATAATTACGTGTGGGTTCAGATTCTTCAGTTATTTGAGAAGAATATTACTTCACTTCAACTCTGCACTGCTGCTTCATTGCAGCCTGGAAATGACAGTTGTTCTCTTATTTCATATCATTAAGTTTGGAATATATGAAACTAATTTAATATCTCAGATACGGATTTGTATTGTTTAATATGTTGGATTTTATTCTTCTCTAAGAATACACAGAAATTGAATATTGAACAAGAAATTTAAAACTATCATTATTGAATGTATATATGAACTCCCGGAAAAGATATTTCTACATTATTATATTTTTGAGAAATTTAAAATGAAAGATTTTATCAATTTAAGCTGTAAAATTTAAAAACTGTATTGAAATAGTAGTGATATGAATGTGTATAGAAATAATTGGGCTATAAAATGAGGATGATTTTCTGTCTAAAACTGATTTGTTTTGTTAGATACTGAAATTTTCCAGGAGTTAAATCAAATACATGCGTTGATGATTTTTCCAGATATCAGTTTTGAATTTGAAACAGAAGAAAAAAAATGTTGCATTGATTTTATTTAAATAATTATGATGTGAAGCTCCAGTAATGATAAGTAACAGTAAAATTATCAACATAGATGCAAAGTAAAATTAAAAACTGTGAAATATTATTTTCAGAAAAAAAATGATCTGATGCTTGTAATGCATAATGCCACACATACCGTTTTATTTTCCGCATATTATATACGAAATCAATGATATGACTACTTAAAGTTTTGATACGACTTAATGTTTTAACAATGTGTTAACTTAACTTAAACGACTTAATGTAACAATGATACGACTTAAAGTTTTTATTGGATAATGCAGTTTTTAATAGATTCTTTAGTTACATCAAATCAGCGTATTGTTGTGGTAACTTCAATTTTCATATTATATATATATATATATATATATATATATATATATATATATATATATATATATATATATATATATATATATATATTATTCCAATAAATATGATATTTTAAAACTTCTGCGAATCTCCAGATTTGATTAAAATTTACTTATTTTTTTTAATTAATAATTATACAGAATTTTTCACATAGGAATATGCAGTTTAAATTTCGATTCAATTAAGTTTCAATAACTTATTCACTAATAGCCCATAATCATTATGAATTATTCTGAAATATCTGCAGTTATTAGAATTTTGCATCCGAAAAATGACATAAAGCTAGGTTTTAGAAACACATTTAACTATGCCCATTGCGGCCTTTAAACTAAATAGACGTGCTTTTAAAGTATCATTAACTTGGCAACTAATTAAAATGAAATAAAATACTCGAAATGCAAGAAATCTTATAAATGTATCCCTTTAAACTGAATGCTCCAAGTTTTATCGAAATAGTTATTTTCATTACAGAAAACGTGAAACGAATACTCATTTTGAACAGTTCTAAGTTTTTGATAATGCCAAATGATAGAAATCGAGAATTAGAACCAAACTGACAAAACATTTAATGTATTTTATTACTTTTCTGACGAGCAATAGGTGTATTATATGAAAATAAATATTATTATGGAAAGAACTGTTCGTTTGTTGCAGGGTAAAAAAAGCCATACAATCTTACTAACGGATAACGTTCTGTATTGTACATGGATCTGCGATACACAGGTAACAAATTAAGAATACAAAAAACAGCCCTTTTAAAAAACAATAGCACACAAGCAGAAAGCTTTTAGAAAGAAATAGTGAAAATACTTCAAAGAAAGATTTATCTCAATTGCTCACATCGTTCGAGCAATCTGTCTCACTGCTAACTTTCAGTATTTTTGTAATTTACACGACAAAGAGTGAAGCTACAATATCGCGAAATTTAGAAGATAGCAGAAATGAACATCCACGTTTTGATTACCGCTATGATTCTAATTAAACAGGTTCATGAACACAATAATCATAATTTAAGTAAAAGAATCAAAATTTCTTAGCTTTAATATATGGTAATTTTTAGGAACCATGAACATGAAGTTATATCTAAATAATTTATCTGAAATTAAATATAACCATTTTTCTCGGCAAATTAGCTAGTCACTAAAGGTGACATTGACAAGGTCACTGAAGGTGGCAAAACAAATTGAATAAAAGGTGTTTTTATAAAACACAATTTTATTAGCGTACTTAAAAGGTAGAAATTCTTTATTTTATTTACATTCTGCCTCTTAAAATTAAAATTCTTAATTATTTTCTATATATTATGGAATGCTTATAAATCTTACCCCCAGATGGCGCCACATCCAAGGAAAAATTAAATTTCTTTTTAATTATAAAATTGATGAAATGATTTTTAAGTTCTGAAAGTATTCAAATAATGCATTGTCATCAAATAGATGAGTAAAATTATATATTACGTTTGAAGTTTAAATTAATGTTTTATAAGCAAAAAAAAAAAAAAAAAAATCATTTTTTTTATTTCTTTAAAATGTACTTATAAATAATTCGAAAAATCACCTAACTGCAAATAAATGATTTATTTATTTGCTAGAATTTTTGTATACTCGCCTTGAACAACCACTTGGAAGTTAGTTTCGTCTCTTCCATATTCATTTGAAGCTGTGCATGTGAACAAGGCGGAATCTCTTCTATCTGCAGAAATAATGGTTACTTCTGACGCAACTCCATCCTCGTGGTCTTTTTGTACTTCACTATACCTACAGGGAGGCAACAAATTAACAGTGAGCATTTGCATAATTAAAAATAATAAATTTAACGATTCAAACTAAATTATAAGATATTCTAGAAACAATTTTAAACTAATTTACTATAATACGAATAGAGATCAAATTAGTATTAAATAAAAAAATGGAAGAACTAATTTTTTGATACGTATTTAGTAAAGTAAAAAAAAAAAAAAAATCAAATGGAAAGAAAGCTGTTCAGCAGTGAAACAAATTAATACATAGCTATCAAAAAAGTTATTTTTGAGATGCTTTAATCATTCATAAATGTAAAATATTCCTACTTTTGAAGCTCCTGCTAAAAATAAGTTTACATTAATATTCTGTACAATATGATACATTTAAATACATAACTGAAATACTAAATTTACAATACAAATTTTAGAAACAACTTTTCGACAAGCTGAGAACTCGGAAATAAATGATATTAAATATAAATATTTAATGTGTATGTAATATTCTAAGTAGATATTTTTAAAGTTACGATCTATTACAATCTATTGCTGCAGTCACCATTTACCATATTTCTGTTCTTTTTAATTTGAATAATTTTGACAAGTGATAATCAGTATTTTAATTTCGACAAAACTGCTGCAATTGAACGAAATTCTGAATTGGCTTGGCGCATAGTTTTTTCAATATTTCTGATTTGTGTAAGTGAGGCAGTTAGAACTTAATAATTTATTGAAATCTGGGTTATTCTTACATTATTAACTGTATGTAATTGTAATTAGTTATTATAAATAAATTTCTCCTTTTGTTATTATTTTAAATTATATTCAATGCACGAATTCCCTGAATGAATCGTAACAATTTGTATATTAAGGTGTGTTTACTCCTTTTGTAATAATATGGTTCGACTTTTAACAGCCCATCAAATTCTTTTACTTTACTGTCACATTAAATCACCCTTTTGTGTGATATAAGTAATAAGTGTTGAGTGAAAGAATCTGAATTATTTATGGAAATATGTAAAAATGCTTATATAGTAGCATGACGTGAGACAAGAAACATTCCCTTTCCTGTATCGTCTTCAAAATTGTAGTTCCAAAAGGATATTTCAAATTTCTTCAAAACCTTACCTGCATTTTTACATCAAAATATATAACGTAATTTAAAAAAAAAACTTTAATTTAGATTATTTTGTAATTATTCAAATATACCAGAAGTACTGGGTTCTTTGGCATAATTGAATAATTAATATAGTAGTAATAATGCAGTAATAATGAATGTAGTTATTCAATACTTTGTATACCAAATACTACATTTAGTATTTACCGGGACTCTGTTCTGATGTTGAAGATTTGGCGATCTTTAGTCCATACTAATGTAATCGGGGTTTCACCGTAAGCTGTGCATATCAGATGTACCGTTTCTCCTTTCCTGACTGTAGAAGATTGAAATTTTACTCGGAAGTGTGCTGGAACTGAAAAAAAAATATAAATAGAATAAAAATACACTTTTATTAGCATAGTAAAGAATAGAAAATCTTTATTTTAATTATATTTTATATTTTAGTTTACTTTTATAAATGCTGAGGAATGCTTATGAAACTCTTTTTCAGATAGTGCTTCGTCCAGGGAAAAATCAAAAATTTATTTAATTAATATATTAAACTATTTTTAATGTCATTCAATCAGTTAATGATATTAAACATTTCTTTGTCTTAAGTGATTTCTTGCCTTAAAGTATTAAAATGATGCATTGTCCTTGAATAGGAAAATTGAAATTATATAATTTGACAAATTGGGATATGAATGAAAAATTGATTTCTATATTCCATCTTTGCAAACATGAAATGACATAGACGTATGCAACAATATAAAAGCTTGAATACAAAAAGAATGAGTGGAAAGAAGTAGACGTTTTATTTTATTTTTTTCCTTCAAAGACCAGTTTATTTGTTTGTTATAAGAATATTATGAAAATAGCAAATTCTTTTTTTTTCCTTTTTAGATTAATTCAGAATTCACTTAATGATAAATACATTTATTAAATTTCTTCTTGTGTTCGCAGAAATGGAAACTCAAAATCATTATTTGAAGTGTTAGAATTTTTGAAATTTTTAAATGAAATGTTTTAGTAATTCAATGAACAATATATTTTGATCTTTTCAAAACATAATTATTAAATTTACTAATACTTTGATTTCATATGAGCAGCACCATCTAGTAAGGGATTTTAGAAAAAAAGAAATTACGAGATGTTTGCAATGATAAATTACATAGATGACAAGATAGAAAGCTTTTTTTTTTATTATATGAGAATTTTCATCAGTCATTACCATCGTTTTCGGCAGTTTTTGAAAAAGAATGAGCAAATTTTATTTATGTTTTTGTATTGTTTACCTGTATTATATTCTAAATGTGAATAATTTCGAAATGGGGGTTAATAAAATCCGAGGTGTCGTTAGGCGGTGTAATAGAGCTGTGAATAGCATTGTAGTTTCTAATTTTGTTCACGCAGCGATATTAATTTGCCATCAACATAGTAAAAAGTTTCAGGAAATGATTAAAAACTATGATTAAATTAAAAATGACTATACTCTAAAAGGCAAAATATTGGAAACGAGTAGGAAATAAATATACCGAGATGCTTCCAGTTCGCTTAAGAGAAACCATAATAAGATATTACCATGGTTTCTAATGGCTATGCAAATACATTCATATAAATGTTACCATTTATAATAATGATCTTTGGACTGTTATCCAAGCTTATATTTGAATCGTAAAACAGGACCTCCATTAAAAACAATTTGGTAATATGAATCACAAATGATTTTCAGAAAACGCCAAAAATACCTGCATGGACTTTTATTTCATATTTTTAGAGTAAAACATGAAATAAATTCAATGCAGGTGTAATTTCCATGCATATGAAATAAATTCCACGCTTGAATAATTTTAGCTAATACAATAAAGAAAAGAGGCACATTCTACGCTAAAAGAAGACGTCTTCAGAACCACTTTCTTGAATGAATAAATTATCACACAAAAACAAAAGACTCAACGAAATGGACTAACCACCGTTTCATTTCAAGAATTCCGCTACCCAGTAGGATCTTAGAGGCTCTATTCTGACTCCTACATATTGCAGGGCGAGGTTTAATATTGCCAAAAATTCCTTTCAAAGTGCTGGCTATAACTATTTGAAACGCGAGAAACGATCAAAGAGTGCTTGGTCTTGGCTTTTTCGTCCCAATTCGGAGAGTGGAAAAAGAAAACCTTAAAAGTCTCATCGTCCTTTAAATAGGGTTAGATGCACCATTTGGATGTCAAGTAAAGATCCTGAAATAGAGTCATATAACGCTTCTTTGTAAGAGTGGGATTAGGTTTAAGGGCTGTACGGAAACCGAAATACACAACAAAGAATGTTGCCTTGTATGTGTTTTTATCTTCCTTTGAAGTGCGATTTATGTTTGACTTTACCACGCAAATTCTGTTACGAGTACGAATATATTTTATTTTATTTACATGAACAAAAACTGCACAAAATGGTATTGCTATGATATTTTGGGAATAACGTAATTGAAAATTCTCACTTTTATGTCTTTGTGTTTATTTCAATAAATAATATATTAAGCTGAATCAAGTTATTTATACAAATGTACAATGTGATCTTATAATTATAGACATATTAAATTGTCCTAAGTGTCTTATAAAATCCTTAAATGTTTTTATTTTTAAATAAATTCAAACACAAATCCTTTGTGTGTGAGAAAGAAATCAGTTTGACCCAATTTCTAGCAATTAATTCAAAGAATATTTGCTTTCAGTCCTATTACCGGCATAATACAGATGAAGTATTAGAAGTATTAAATGAATTGACAAGACATTCAAATCAAACCAATTTTGGTAATAGGATAAAAAAATTGATAAATCTAACAAGTAGACAAAATGTAACAGATAGTGACGAAATAGATTCTTCAACATAAAAAAAATAATTGAATAAGCATAAACAAATATTTTTTCTGAAATGTCGGCAAATTTTATGTCACATTACTTGAAGTAAAAAACAAGATTTTAAGAAAGAACAAAGAATTTCCTTGTAAATTAATTATAAATAAAACCAAACTCATTTCATATTAATATCATTAAATATAATTGATTTGACCCTCATATTCTCCACCTTTTCAAAAATATATAAAATATATTTTTAATCCAGTCGGCATATAAGACTGATTAAAGTATCTAGAGACAAAACATTTGATAAATTCATTAAAAAAATGAGTTGTATCACCATTTGTATCTGCCACATCGCATAGCATAATTATTTGAATTTTTGTGCGACATCTCTATAAAACCTTTGTATTAAATGTAAATAAAAGATTTATACATTTTACATAATTCCTTCGTCCCTCATATTTACTTTAAACTGAAATGAGGGCACACAAAAATGATTTAAATATGCACTTTAATCAAAATAAGTAAATATTAAGTATATGTTGGCAAGCTGATATTTATAGCAGAACAGAATCCATTTCTTTATCATTAGTATTCTTAGAAATGCTCCTTTGAAACATCTGACATTATATCTCCCTAAAGCATAGTTAGCTTCACTAACTTTAGTTCCTAGACATTCATTGAACATAAAAAAAATGGAAGACTTTTCTTCAATTGTTTTTTTTACCTCAAAATACATCATCGATCATTAATTATTTAAATATTTGACTTAAAATTAATAAATTTTATCTCACTAAAATACATTATTAGCATTAAATCTCAGAATTTTTTTATTGAATGCAATCTCATAAATATATAAACAATATTAATTAAACAGTAATAAAATATACGTTAATATACAAAATATTTGCAGTACATATTATGAAAACCGTATGGATCAATTATTGTTACTTATTTGGCAAAATTGACGGAGAAATAAGAAATGTATGATAAAATTTTAAAATATTTGCAAGGTTTATATCATAAAGATAATTCGACCATTATTTAATTAATTATTTTCATTTCAATACAAATTCCTCTGGAACAAAGTTGAGAAGATAAAATTAGGATCCTTTCAAACCCGAAAATGCCGCAGCAGATATTCAACCCACCATGGATTTAATCAGAGGAAAACATATGTATTATGTTGAATGATTCGTTTAATCTCCTTAACTTTTCTCTTTATAATCAATTTCCTGTGTTTCCAGAGAGAGTTTTGCACATGGGAAATCAACACATAATATTCGAGTTGTCTTTTATTCCGTTAGTCAAGTTACGTCTTATCTCATTTTTCAAACCATGATTTTTTTTTCGTTTCCGTTCACTATAAAAAATGCATGGTAATAAAAGCTTATGTAGAAGATATATTTTTTAAAACATTATTAGCTAAATTAATTGAGATCAAACAAATAAAAAATACTAATTGTTAGCTTATTCTAATTTTTTATTTCTGCAACTCATAATTGTGAAGAAGTTTTCTTTGACAAATTGATTAGTTTCCATTGAAAGCTGCCTAAACATTGAAAGATCTTTTCTTACCAAATGATTAAAGATTTTCTTTATATATATAAGCGAATAATATGTTGAAGTAAGATATGATTTCTTACATGCCTCTAGCATATGACAGACCATCTTTGATTTATCAAAATCATCAGTTTCAGAAAAGTCTTTATATATAGTCTTTTATATATAGTTATGACACTAATCGCGTTAAACGAAACCCCTCTTATTTCTGCAGTTGGATGAATTTTTATTAACAATAAACCGAATGAGGATATTGATCTACTGACGATTGGTGCTCTACAGATCAGAAAATTGAAACTCCAGTTATCAAATGTAGCACATGTATACTTTTAAAAGTAGAAATGCATATCTCGTAATTATGTATTTAAATTTTATTCAATTAAAAATTTAGAAGAATAGTAATATTTATTATTGTTAAGTCCCTGAAATAACTTCACAAAAAGATATTTAAATTGTCTAAAATCGGATATAATAATCTTTTAAATAATATCAGTTTAGTTTCTAGAATTTTTTTTTCAAAAATATTTCATGCCTAATTTGCAGCATTTCTTTTTATACATTCCATGAATTGCAACTGTTTTCATTTCCTCTGTATGTATTAAGAGCACTTAGATAATATGATATGTTATTTTGCACATGCCAATCATTTCGTGACTTAACTTCTTTAAAAATATTTATATACTCGATGAAAAAAAGTAGACATAAAATTAGCTATATATGGTTAAAATCCATTGGAATGCAATGTTATAAAGTATTCATACATATGGTACACAATACGAAGTTGAAAGAGCGATGGATATTAAGCTCTGCATTAAGGAATCATGTATATATATATATGAATAATTCCATCAAAAAGTTGGTCTTGCTACTAAGTAATATTGCAAATCATACATTTTTAATGTATGCAAAAATAAAATTGTGTGGAAAATGATTCATAAATATTTTTTAAGATAACAGTTAATAATATGCTATGAATGGTTCAGAAATCGTATGCATCTTTTTAAATTTTATAATACTAGTGAACATTTTTTTCGGATACTTATGTTTCTTGCGATGAATATCTTTCAAATTAATGGCAAAATTTATTTCTGTTTTTAAGCAATATTAATTATTTACTGTTTTATATTTTAATTTTTTAATACTTTTTAAAGTTATTTACAATCTTCATTCAAAAAACATATTTAGGAGACAAAAAAAAACAAGTTTTCAGCGATTGTAGCAGTGACTACTCATGTCTTTAATCTCTCGATTCAAGAATTTTTAACCACTTTTCCTTTGAAGAATCATTGTAATTATCAGTCATTCTTGAACCTTCTTTAATATTTATAAGAAACAGATTCCATTTACATCATTTGAAATGGAAGGAAGGGTAAATTCTTTCTGCTGTTTTCTTTATTTTAATTTACCGAAATAAGTGATAAATTGGTATATTCATTCTGTTTTTAAATTTCCAGAATTGTTATCTTTAAAACTCATCATGCTGAGTTTCTTATTGTTTTTACCACAACAATCATCTCTAAAGAATTTAAGGTTATAAGAAATAATAATTGTCTACCAAGCACACATAAACAACTTCCCATTAAAGGCTTTTCCATTTTTGCTTTATTGAATTGCATTGCTTTCAATTAATGCCTCACATATAAATAGTAGTTCGCTCATTTCTGATATAACATCTAATGTCTTATTCATTACATAAGAAACGTAAATAATTAATTTCCGCAATATCTCGAGCTGGTTTTAATCTTCAACTTTAAAAGGGAACTGATTTTGTAGTCATTAAATGAGATTGGCTAAACATCTAAGAAGCAATAAGCTGAAAGAAACAATAAGCGCTTATGATTTATGAAATATCTTCAATAATACTTTCTAAATTAATAAAGAGCTTTATAAAATAATTGCCACTAATGTTTCTGCCCTGAAAGCTAGGAATTTCAGGTCTGCTTTAATAATATTTGCTTAACAAATATTTTCCATTAAACTAAATGTATTAATGAAAAGCAATTACATCGTTATTTTCAATTCTGTAATCAAATTATAACATCAAAAGAGGTTCAGAAGTGACTCATTAATCCATTTTATTTCTATTAAAAATGAAGAAGAATGTGTTTGTTTGTTATTTTATCATATATTTTGTTTAGCTCAGAACTACTAAATTTAACATAGAATGCACTGAAGAGAGGAAATAAACGATTCAGAGCTGTGTTTTTTGGAATTTCTGTTTAAAATATAATCAATTAAAATGAAACACACATTTCAATTTAAAAATATGTGATTTATTTATTTCTTCCAATTATTAAAACCTTAAATTTCAGTCTTTCATTTGCTGAATATCATATCCTAGAAATGTAAAACTTGAGTCAGAATTTTAATGTCTTAAGGATTCGAAACTAGATTGATATTATCCGATGCTGCTTTTTAAATCTGGCATTGGGAACCAATCATTCACCTGCATTTCAAGTAAGGGTGCTAGGATAGATTTAACCATCTCACAACGAATCGAAATGGCGTGTTTGTGTCAATATAGAAACGACAAAAATTAATTTATCACACTAAGCAAAACTGTTAAAAACGCAATGGGCAGTTTTTGTAATAATGCTCCAAAATCAATACCCAACTTCATCAAATAATAATAATAGATAATATATGTATGAATCTATTGCCATACTACAGCCTGGAGTACAATTGACAAAAATGTAGGTGAAAATATATATGTATATATTTTTAATGTTACTAAATCTAGTTACTGTAAAAATCATTAATATAAATTAACTTTCAAATAATCAAAATATAAATTAACTTTAGATATTTTTAAGTATATTTCACAACAATATGCTCATCGTTGTGAATAAAAATCAAGCAGTTTTCATTGCTTAAGAGAGCCATTAATCGTATGAATTGATTGCTGATTGTTTTCATCATTGAAAGCTGAAAAGGAAGGATTATGTTTAATATCAGTGTGAATTGTATAAAGCATGATTTTAATAATTTTTTATATCTCGGACTAACGAGATTTTAAGCATCTTTCATTTTTAAACACTATTGCTCTGTTCAGTGATATAATTGGATATATAAAATAGACAGAAAGGTAGCAAAACGCATCGTACACTAAATGATGGCGTAAGGTTCTTCAAATAGTACGAAAAGCAATATAATGATTTTTCTAACAAAATTTGATTCAGAAATATTTTTTTAGGAAACAGTTAAGGATATGCTGCATTAGATGTTTAATAGAAATTTTTCGCACTAATCGATCCCGTTAACAAACTGGTAGCCAAAGATGGTTAGTCCGTACTATTTTATACGTAGTGAGGGCATGTGTGTGTGTTGGCGCTTGATAGATCGGATTGTGTGACCTATGCTGCTAAATTTGGCACATTTATACTTTGAAGAGAGGGAATGTGCAAATAGGAGCGACTTTTTGAAATTTTCATTAGAATTTTAATTTATTAAAAATTAAACTCAATTGTCTGCAATAACTACTGCAAATATTATCTCACAAAAAATAAATTTTAAGTCATTTCAAAATTCAAGAAAATATATTTTTAATGATACCATTTTAATAATCGTGCGAATTATTTCTGAATTTTGGCAATATTTTTTTTTTTTTTAAATTCCAAAATATTTGGCAGTTTTTTTTCTCCTAATTTCCAAAAATAGGCTAGAGTGTTACCCTGAAGTTCACACCGAAGATTGTTTCTCCGACTATCTCATATCCTGACTTTATTCCATTATTGAAAACTAAAGAAGAAGGATTTTGTTTAATGTCGGTGTAATTCATGATATATATATATATATATATATATATATATATATATATATATATATATATATATATATATATATATAAACATAAACTGCAGGTGAACATTTGTAAGTAAACATGAACTTTCATCTATTAGAAAGGAACATGTACACACTGAATGAAGTAAGTGTAAGACATTTACAATAAACACCCCTTTAATGTCTGATAATTTTCCAGAAAAATGAAATTATATTTATACGGTTGAAATAAAATTAAGTATAACCAACATTCCTCGAAACCAGCTGGCCGACAAAGTTGACTACATCATCAAAATCAGTAGGACAATGACTAAGTAAAATCACATAACCTTACACTAATAAGGATATATAAAAATCTATGAAAACTAAATGATACAGCCTACAATATTTAAACCAAAAGTTTTGAAAAAATAAGTATTTATACTTTAAAACTGGCATATAAAACATTTTTATGCAGTAATTATTTCTAAAGTGGCAAAATGACTGGTATCTCTTAGAATGGACTACGCATACAATGAACAGAATATTTGAAAAAATAAATAAACAAAATACCATTTTATTATCTGGCAATTTGAGGGAATCACAAATATAAAATTATATCTAACAATTTAACGGAAATTAAATTTAGCAAATACCATTGACGAACAAACTGATCGTCATAATCCAGTAGATCTCACTCATCAGTAAAAAAAAAAAAAAAAAAAAAAAAAAATTGAGTAATGTTACACAAATTAGGAAAAAAATAAATATTTTTAAGATCAAAAATGAATTAAATGAAATATAAAGGAAGGAAATAAGGATCGTTTTGAAGACTTTATCAAAGGTCACTCTCTAGCAGGGACTCAAACCAGTGACATTTTCTGTGAAATGTCTAACTTTCGTTCAAGTCTTGACTCCTCGTGACCCGAAAATAACAAGAAATTTAAGTTTTGAAGACAAGAATTAATATCAATAAAGCAATGACAATAAATTACACAACAATTGCAAGTCAAATATTCTTTCAAAATTTAAATCTAAGCAAGATTACAGCAAAATTGAATCTAATCCAACCACTACAAGACCATTATCAAACTATAAAACCAAGAACATCAATAAAATATGAAAGCAGAGAACTTACCAGTTGAATGTAACAAAGCAAAAATGCTCTTTATAAAGGAAAATAAAACTTATATGTCAGACAATTATATCAAATTGTATTCAACTTTCCCGCGTTGAAACTTGAAACGCCTACAACGCTAGACGAAGATGACACGTCAACAAATGAAATAAATTGAACAATCTCAGCGCCATCTATTGGGTTAAAAATGAAAAAAAAAACTGGAAAGAATATATTTAGTTGTGAAAATATTAGAATATTGGTTAGAAAATAGATAAATCTTCTCTAATTGAAACTTCTGTATTGCAATTATTTCTCGAACAATCATTAAAAGTTAATTGTTTTTTAAATCATTAAATTTTTAATGAGATTGTCTGTTGCTTTAATAAAAGAAACTTTGATATTACAAATAATTTTAACCCTGTTAAATTGTGAAAAAATCAAATTTTTGAAAACTTTACAGTTTAAATTTGAATGACAATTACTAAGTTTAATTGCTTTGAAGTTCATCGCTTTTATCATAAATACCCACCAATGTTTTCCCATTAGAAATTTCTATTTTTTTAATCCAAATAGGTAGCTTTGTGTAGATTTTTGTTTGTTTCAGTTATACTTAATTCCTTTGGATAACAATAAGTAACAACATTAGGATTATCAACGTTTATCAAAAGTAAATCATTAATATATCTCCAACCATTTATTAAATTATGTTCAATTATTATATTCTCATAATAATGTAAAAAAAAATAGATAAAACACTTGAAAATGCTGTTCCTATTGGAATTCCCATCACTTGTTTAGATTAATCCCGTTAAAAATATAATTTTCTGAAATATTAAATCTACA
This sequence comes from Argiope bruennichi, assembly GCF_947563725.1. Classification (NCBI taxonomy): domain Eukaryota; kingdom Metazoa; phylum Arthropoda; class Arachnida; order Araneae; family Araneidae; genus Argiope; species Argiope bruennichi. The sequence goes on along the minus strand of NC_079158.1, from coordinate 78,731,600 downwards.
TAATTCAAGCCAGTTATTTTTAGTAATAGAGTCTCTATTTAATTATTAGCATAAATAAAAATACAGACACCTATTATTTTCTTATAAGGTAGATTTGTGTATAAATTTTCAAAATCATAAATATTAAATTTATCAATATTGTTATCTTTTAGATATTCCAGAACTTCTTTGTTCCTATTAATAATAAAAATAAAATTAAAAATGAATATAACTTTATTTTTCTTTATAAAAGCTTTTGGAGTAAATTTATATTCATCTGGTATGTACTTTTCTTTTATACTTCATTGATGAAAAGGTTTATCTATTTTCTAACCTATGTTCTAATATTTTCACAGCTAAAGATATTCTTTCTAGTTTTATCTTCTTTTTAACTCAGTAGATGGCGCTGAGATTGTTAAATTTATTTTATTTGTTGATGATTCACCTTGACCAATTGTTACAGGCGTTTTCAGGTTTAAGTGCGGGAGAGTTGAAATTAGTTTCTTATAATTGCCAGAGGTATGAGTCTTATTTTCCTTTATAAAAAATCTCTGTGTACTTTTACATGCAACTGGTATATTCTTTGCTTTTATATTTTATTGATGTTTTTGGTTTTATTGTTTGACAATGTTCTTGTAGTAGTTTCGTTAGATTCAATTTAGCTGTGGTCTTGCTTAGATTTGAATTTTGAAATAATATTTTATTTATTATTGTTGTGTAATTTATTGGCATTGCCTTTATTAATATTGGTCACCTAGGATGCCCTTGTATTGCCTTAGAAAGGCATGTGCAAATTTCATGTCGTAAATACTTAGTATTGTAAAAGTATTTTGATGAGGAAATTATTAAGACAATTTCAAAAGTATTTAACAATTTATTCTAACAAACCAACCAATTACAATTGGGGTTTTAATATAATGAATTTGTGTGTGTAGTGTGTTGGTACTCTGCAGGCCAGACCACTTGACCATTTGACCTAAAGTTACCCGATTTAGAACATATATGGGGGAAGGTGAAAATGTGTACCTCGAAGGGATTTTTTTTTGAAAGTTTAAAATTAAATTGAATTTTGTCTTTTTCGTAAAATAACTTCCAAAAATATTGCTGAATACAAAAATAATAATAATAATAATAAATTTAAAACTGTTTTGAAATATGAAAAAACAAATTTTCTTTTTAAGAGACCAATTTAATATTCGTGGTATTTTTTAATGAATTTTAAAATTTTTAAAAATGTTTCTTAATTTCTAACGATAGATTATATTGTTGCCTTGAAATTCAAATCGTTATCATTTATTTATAATATATTTAATCATGTGAATTTCTTACATTATTAAAAGCCAAGGATGAAGGATTCTGTTTAATATCTATATAATTTACTAGGCATATAAAAATTGAAGTTACAATATCTCAAAATTTAGTAGAAACACACATTAAATTTTTTTATAGTTTTTGTGATGTTAAGGGACTGATCACCATTAGAATGGTTCATGCATACAATAAATATAATAAAAGTAAAACAATTAAAATAAAACGATTATATTATTAAAAACCATGTGCGAAATTATAGGCATGCATTTATATCTACACTATTTCAGATAAAAATAGAAATCAGTTAAATCTTAGTTTCGCTTCTAAACTATGATTTAGCTGAAATTAAGTATGCCCAATATTTCCGGACAACCAGCGTATCAACTGAGGCAAATAATATTTAATAAATCACTCTCACTGTTTTTAATCAAACCAAATTTTAATACAAAATGAAAAAAAAAAAGAATATTTTTGTAAACAATACATCACATATTAAACAGTATCTAACATTATTGTCCCTTATATTATTATGTTTACGGCAGCAGTCAAAAGCTAATATGAGCAAAGAATAGTCTGACTAACTAGAATGAATCCACATGAAGTAATAACTACCTACCATGCACAGTCAGCTTAATAACTGCACTGAGACTCGGGCTTATACCATTGGTGGCTTGGCACATGTAAAGACCGGCATCTGAAAGCTCCACTTCAGTGATGACGAGCGAACCATTCTCTAGGGTCTGAATGTGCGGATTACTGATAATCGTTCGATATTCGTTCCTGCCACTCAAACCTGAAAGGGAAGGATTTATTATGTTTCTCACTAATAACATCGCAAACGCAGAAGAAGATTAGGAATCAGTTTATATCATAATGGCATATTAAAGTTCAGAAACTTTTGTTTTAGCACGAATAAGAGATAAATATGATTGTTCGTTATGAAAGGCAGAAAGAGTAATAAATTGTTTGTGCCTTTCAGTCGGTTTATTGTGGTATTTAGCAATATTGAGTTGCTTGTTATAAAGGATAGAGAGAAGATAAAATTTAAGGTTGGTATTTCGTTTTTACGTATTTTTAAATAACTCGTTACTCGTTTCTCGTTACTCATTAAGGACCCGTTTCATACTTGTGAAGTTGGAATTTCATGATAGATTTTTCAAAGATTTCTCTAAGTGTTGGAGTTTTAAAACTTGATATAAATGTATAAATAAAAAAATTATTTGTACATTTAATTATTTTTGCTTTTCAGTTAATTAATTTGATTGTGTTTTGATCCTACACCTATGACGACATCTAGCGGTGAATTTGAAAAAAAAAATGATTCGAAAATTCCATAATATCTACAGTAGGTACTGAATTATTTATAAAAACTTAAAACACAGAAAAAATTATAAAAAATTACAGATAAAAAATTATTTGTACATTTAATTATTTTTGCTTTTCAGTTAATTAATTTGATTGTGTTTTGATCATATACCTATGACGAAATCTAAAGGTAAATTTGAAAAAAAAAAAGATTCAAAAATTCCATAATACATACACTAGGTACTGAATTATTTTTAAAAGCTTAAAACACAGAAAATATAATAAAAAATTACATTTTATTACGCAGATAAACTTGTATTTTCATGAAACATTTTCATTGAGTACTAATTTCATCTAATCAATTATTTATTTTAACAATAAACAAAAAGAGTGTTCTCGTTTGATCACATAATCTATGAAATCTATGCATTAAAATATAACTGATTAAATATGAAATGTTCATTATCACTATACAATGCAATCAAGTTCTAATCAGGAAAGCAATGCTTTTTTATACTTGTCAATTATTTTTGAATAATTTAATAGTTCGTTTATAAAATTATTTACTGTCTACACATTTATCTCCAAGTTGTTCATTAGCTCTGATTATCCCATGTATTTTGCCCTTGAATACAATCATCTCTTCCGTACCTTCAAGTTTTTCTTTCAGCAGTATGTTGGTGTATGAACACGTGAGTTTTTTTTTTTTTTTTTTTTTTTTCGTTATTTATGGAGTCATTGACTCCATGTCTCTGAAACTGATTTTCATTTTAATAATGCAAAAGGAATAAGCTAATATTCTTAAAATAATATTTTAAAACATCGTATTCTTCAATTTTATTTCTTAACTCTAACAGTTATTAACATTAATGTGATTCCGTAATATCTAAACGAAGTACATACTCATTAAAATATTGTTTAGGTTTTCCTTATAACATCTTTTCAACAATTAATATTAGAACATTTGACATTTTTAATATCAATATTTTTAATATTTTTGGTAGCTACTTGATTTCTAGAATGTATTGTGTTTCCAAAATAAATTCTACTGCAGTTTATAAAAGAAAGGAAAAAGAAAAATAACAATAGAATCATTTTGATTCCATGTCTCTAGCTGCGTGAAGAAATTCATGTCTCCAGTTACGGCTTACTCAAAATTTTAAGCAGTTTTTTCGTTGATTGTGTGTAACAATTATTTAGTCCTCTTTTTGATGAAATATAATATTGAGTCCATGCATTTATAAAGTAGATTTAAATATAAAAGTTATTTTTTATATCTATTTCAACTTTTTTTTTCCTGCTAACGACTCATAAACTGCTTAAATTTTTGGAATATTGTTTGGAAGTATTTCACATAAAATATGCTAGTTAATGCCAAATATGATGCCAATATTTATCAAATTTTCAATTATGCTGTCTATAACCGAATAAAAATAATATAATATTTTTAAATGAAATTGATTTTTAAAGGTACATAAAATTAATAATATATCCTATCCTTACACGAACCAGTTCAATTTAAAATTTGGAAACTCTGATTTATAAAAGTTCAATATTTGAAAACATTTTGAAAAAGCTGTCATTCGAAGCCACAGATTTTATATTTTAAAAATTAATTGTATATTGAAAAATTGATATTGCAAGAAAATAATGAGTAAAAATTAATTAAGAATTTGTATTCCAAACTTGTGCAAAAAGATATAAGAAATTGATACCATTATTTATATTAGGTTAATTTATATTCAGCATATGAATTTTTTTTGAATCTTTGATTTTTAGTAATTTTCAAACCAAAAAGAGGGAATATAAGTTGAACAACATGAGTATTTTCAACACCCTTTAAGTTTCCAGTTAGGTACAAATTTAACAAATAATTACCAGTGTTTGTTTAGTTAGATTAATGTTCTGTTTAGAACTCAAGAACTATTTTCAAACGGATCCCGCAATTTTTAACCGTGTTCAGTGAACGAGGATGTCTTGTCCTGGCATGTTTCTCTGTAAATTCACTCCATACCATCGGAATGGCATTTGGAATCGTCGGATTCGACATGCACCGGACTCATTAAGTTCAAATTTAAGCCGCAAGGTGTTTCGTCTCCGTTAATTGTCATATTCGCAAAAATATTTATCTGACTTTTCCATTGAAATAAGAATATTTTTAAAAAAATGAAATTGAAAGGATTTCAAGAATTATAATTGAGTGTTAAAAATACTCCGGTATTTTTACTCCACACAACGCTACTTTTTCGTGTGTTTTTTAATACAATAATTTATTTTAGGATATTTCGTTTTCTAAATTATTTACGAATTTAAAACTATTAAATCTAATATTCACTATGTATTTCACTTCCAAAAGAGTTCCCTCCCTTCCTAAAAAAATAACAATGCACATATTTCCATTTTTTTCACATCAGATTTGATTATAAAAAATACTAGTCGATTTTATTAGCTAATAAACTCTGACTAACATAAAACGTAGAAAAATAATGCTGGGAACAGCTTCTTTTATTTAAGCACTCTTTAAAACTGAACATGGCAGAGGTGATAAAATTTTTAGAATCATTTATACTCATTCGAATTGAGATGACAAAATATCTATGATTCAATATATTTATAAAGCTCTTTTCTAAACAGAAATGGCATACTCATTCAAATGTTATGTTTGACTCAAATAGTGACAAATATGTTAAATATAATCTTAAGTATATTTTTTTTAAATATTTTAAAGACATTTTTAATATTAGACTGATTATTTATGTTCGTAATTGTTGGTTATCCCCAAACCATTCTTTTAAATTATTATAATGTGACCACAAAAACTTAAATCCACAAATCACATTAGGATCTACTAATTCAGCGATATTTTAAATGATCATACATAAAATATTAATTAAACTTTACATCATTAATTTTTTGATATTAGTCATATGATTCAACTTATAATAGTTTATGTTCTCCATTACTTCGGTATGGAAATAATTGTATTTAATTAATACCGGATAATCTGAAATAGATGATTCTCATTTTGATCGGCTAATTATGCAGTGATAATTTTCGCAATTGTCAGAGGAAGTCATGCCAGAAACCTTATTCTCGCAGCATCCCCCGATTCCATCTCTTTTGCAAAGCCAGTCACGAACAGCATGCTCAAGCGGACAAATATTCCCCCTTCTTCAACAGAAGTTTATCCGAGGAAATCCGGTTTTCAGGAGGAAACAAGAACTACGGAAACAAGGTCTTGTCACACTCAGACGACAGACAACTCGGAACTGTGACGAGAACAGTAGGATGCTTGAGAAGGAATTGAATGTCTTCCTGAGCGACAAGAATACGAGATCAGGCAGACGTGGGAGGACAGAATTAAATGCGAAGGGACCTATCTGAATACAAGCAATGGTGACATATCGATTCAAAATAAACGTTGTTCTAAAATATATTACTTCTCTGTCATAAAATATGAATAGAATACCACTTAATTATTGTTGCATTATCTTACAAATACGATTTTAATATTAGTTGATCACATAAAGATTATGATATTATATATTAGTCTAATTTAAACTGCACTAGAGGTGAGATATAACCGATTCTAGATTTTCTGAAGATTGCATTAAGCTGATTGGGAACCATTTTTCAAGATGATAAGTCCTTGTGGATATGAAAATTTCACTTAATTGTGACGATTTGAAAATGATATTTTATTTTATTCGAATCTGTTTTATTTCATTCAAGTTTTCTGACTTAGTCAAACTCAAGTATTTATTTTTATTTGGTGCTTAAATAGACTCTGCCAATTTTTAATACGTGACATTAGCAGTACTGCATCCTATTGTTCTCGCCACAGTTCCGAGTTCTGTTTTGCCATTGCATTTTGCTATCTATGCAAATAAAGAGAGAAATTTATAATTGAAAGGTTTAACAATACATTTTAAGAATTAGTGTGCGATTTTTTTTTCTCTTAGAAAGAATTTTAAGTTCAGGGTCAACTAAATAGAATTTACGGAAATTTGTGTTAGGTTATTTCATTGCAAGAAAATTTCAGTGGTAGAGCACTGGTTGCTGTTTGGCATTTGTACTAAATATGCCCCAATAAGTAAACCTACAAAGGAGGTTGCGGCGATTTAAACGTGATGAATAAAAAGAACATGAAGAAAATAGCATGGTAAACACACAAACAAGCAAATATCCAACATGGTTAAGAGAACGCATTGTTTGATGAAGACCATCAACAGGGTATAAGCAACATTTGAACGAGTCTTAGAAGGTTATACGACCTGAATATGGCGAAATACTTGACAAGGTTGATTTCCAACATGAGATGCTCGCCCACCTATTAAAAATTAGTGAAAGAATTTTAGAATCACTTCATGAAATGTGTTCCTATTCTCTGTATTCACCAAACGTTGCTCCTTCAGACTTATGTTTGTATCGGTCCATGTAGAATACCTCCCTGGAGAGCGATTCGTTTCCCACGCACATATCAAAAAATGACTTGGCAAATGAATAATATTTGCACTATTATACTTTTTTCTTCGCGGAATTCAATTGTTCTTCAAATGATGGAAATATAATTTTAGAAGGGCAGCATTTTGAATAAGTTAACCTATAATTTTTACAACTAACAAATGCATGTTTTTAAATTTAAAAAAGAACAGATTCATCATTATTCACCCAATTTGACATATTATTTAATGGTTACAAACTGATGTTACCAAAGTAACTCTATAAAATCCTCTTTTTATTTTATCCATTAACTTTTAGATTTTTCTAAAATGCATAAGGAACTAAAAGCAATTTTTGTTTGTACTTCTCCATCAAGATCACCATTATGCAATTTGTGCTATTTTGTAATTGAAACGACAAAAGTTACTTCTTTCCTATTTTGTTAAAGTCCACAAAATTCTATTGTGCAATTTAAATAAACTTTATACTTTATTACTACCATTCTATTTTTTTACTTTAAATCATTTTATTTCGTCTTTTTTTCTTTTACATTTTCTGTAAGAGAAGGAACGTGTTTGACGTCTTATAGTCTATGTATTGGCCTTTGAATTATAAAATTTCAAAAAACCAATCGACAAATTATTATGAAATTACCCTTATTTGCTGTATACTTCCGCATGTCTATGCTGGGCACTTGCATTTTTTAATCAACTTATGTATTATTTGAATATAGGAATAAGGCAATGGACATTAGGTTAATCATATATAAAAAAATTAATTACACACACATAAATGGAAATGCTTTTAGGAGATATTTTTCTTTATGCTGTTCCATCTAAGAGAATCCCTTTGAAATTAATGTATTTAAAATTAATTTACTCACAAAATAGTTTAAATTATAAATATTTATATTCATAAATTTTATGCTATTTAAAATAATTTTAAGCTTCGAGAGACCATAAAATGACTTAAGTGTGACATCTCTTAACTTTTTCAATAATAGTAATGTTTTTGAAAACTTTCCTGGGAAAGACATAAGTACATGATAATATCCTTATCTCATAAAATAAATTCTTCGATAGTTATATTTTCAAATTAAATTTTTAATTTATTCTTTCGTAAAATTATTGAACTGTTATTTATTTAAATTATATATAAATTAACAAAGAGAGATTTAATTAATTTCCAAGTCATGAGAACAACATTTAATGGAATCCAGACTTGTTAAGAGAAAAACAAAATTTATTATAAAATAGTTAATTATTAATTAATGCGTTAATACCTAGTTCATTAAATGGCAATATTTAAATATTCTCATTAGATGTTAAAATGTAAATTAATTATATTAAATATTACAATGTACATGATGATACTATGTATATGATAATAATTACTATAGAATATTCGATTGCAATTTAAGAATTTTTGTGCTTTCGGATTTCAAATAAAATGTCAAAGCATACATGTTAACAATTGATTTCATTTAATAACCGAATAAAATATTGTTCTAAAAATGGTTAAAACCAATTATCGTTTGTACATAGTCAATTTATTTTTTGAACTCAGAAATATGAATATTTATAGAAGATTAATAGATCTTAGCTCGAATATGTAGATAAAATTTCTTCAATTTTATAAAAATCTACAGAAAAAAATTCTCCTAACAAGAGGATTATGATTTTATTAATCGTATTTCTCAATAAACTTATTTTATTAAATGAATAAACATTAGAGCAACTGCCAGATTAGTTTTTAAAAATGAATATAAAAGATTATAATTTTCGATGACAATCATATTTCAATGACAAAGCTTATTTGCTACAGTAGTATTAATTCTCTCGAATATGTAGATAAAATTTCTTCAATTTTATAAAAATCTACAGAAAAAAATTCTCCTAACAAGAGGATTATGATTTTATTAATCGTATTTCTCAATAAACTTATTTTATTAAATGAATAAACATTAGAGCAACTGCCAGATTAGTTTTTAAAAATGAATATAAAAGATTATAATTTTCGATGACAATCATATTTCAATGACAAAGCTTATTTGCTACAGTAGTATTAATTCTCTCGAATATGTAGATAAAATTTCTTCAATTTTATAAAAATCTACAGAAAAAAATTCTCCTAACAAGAGGATTATGATTTTATTAATCGTATTTCTCAATAAACTTATTTTATTAAATGAATAAACATTAGAGCAACTGCCAGATTAGTTTTTAAAAATGAATATAAAAGATTATAATTTTCGATGACAATCATATTTCAATGACAAAGCTTATTTGCTACAGTGGTATTAATTCTTGCGCATTTCATATACATAGATTTAATTTTGGCCCCCTTTGCAAATATTTCAACAAGAACTAGAGTTTGTGGTCTTCCAAAAATTTCCTCGCATACTTTCTAACAAACTTGTCATGTCAGAAAACACCTTACGTGGCATTATCTTCAATAATTACTAAATATTAACTTTTGGTGTGAATTTAGCATTTTTATTGAATCTATTATGTCATCTTTGGCGATTAATCCGTACCATGTGTTAAAGTCCTCCGAAAAATGAATTTTTAGACACGATTTTCTCAATCGATTGTACTAAAAATTTGGCACAAAACTGCACTTGTAGTCACAAAATTTCATGCCAAATTTGATACATCTAAGTCGTTGCGGTTTTTAATTATCGCGTTTACATGTTTCGGAAAGTAGATATCGACAGACAAGCAACCCGTTGTTTTATTTGGCTTAAGATAGGTGTTTAGACCGTAGAAAATAATTTTGTGCAACCAGTTTTATCTATCTAACTGTCTTTGTTTTGCAACAGTCATTTTAACTTATATTCGAACAGCGGGGCAGATGGACTTCCTCTGAATATATTTTATTCAAAATTTGATAAACAAAATCTTCAAATTTGGTATAAAGATGGTATACTAAGATGAGTATTTGAGATGGTTCTATCTCAAAGCAGTTTTGAGTTACCTTTGTATAGACAGACAGACAGACGGACGGACATTTTCCATAAATATGTTTTGAACACAGAAAGGTGTAAAATGAGGAGATTCGTCAAAATCTCGAGTTCGAATTTTCTGTCGATTACTATGCTTTCTCTATATTACGCATATGAGAAAGTAAAAATGATGCAGTCTTTCAACAAAATGTAAGATACTTTGTAGTTTTGTACTTCATGTCATGCGCAAATACAGTATTATTCCGCTCACGAAATCCACGGTAAAATTGCTAAGTATGAAAGATAATTCGCCAAGTTTTAGCTATAAACTATCTACAAGAATGATAAATCAACGGAGTTGCACCAACATTCAAACTTGGTGACAACTGGGACCTAGCTAATGGAATAGTTCCGGAATCTCATTTGTCACGTTTCCATGATATTAAAAGAACGTTTAAGATCTGACTTTGACGTTTCAAAGAAATTACATTTAAGAGAGTCGGTTCTAAAAATGAGTTCCATAAAACACTGCTGAAAATAGAATTTACTTGCTTTTACAAAAATTTGTATAGAGAATAAAAAAAATAAATCTAAAAACATATTTTTTAATATGAAATATAAATAGTTACGAAAATGATTATGTGCAACCTTAATACATAAAATTTTTTTTTCAATAAACTATCTAGAAAATTTCTTAAGTAAATACCTTCTTCATGTACTCAGTGCAGCAACCTAAAATAAAAAAAATAAATAAATCGTGGGGGGGAAAAAACAGAAGCCGAAAAAAGTGCGATAGCATAAGAGAAGTATTTGCAGTGAGAAATGAACCTATTCCCTTCTAAAATTGCTTTCTGTACTCACCACTAGATGAAGGACCAAATCCATAAAATGTTAAAAAAGAACAAAATGCAACGATAGACAGCGTGGAAAAAGAATATGAGAAAGGTAAAAAAAAAAAAAAAAAAAAAAAAAAAAGAACACGGAAATCGTGTCGTGTTTGATTTCGAATATGGCAGAAATTCTTGCATTAATATGTTTCTATTTCTAGTAACGGTTCTAGTTCGGAATTTTGTTTTTAATAGCATTTTAAATTTCAAATCTAAAAGAAAAATATTTCTTTATTTATACTCTCAGTTTGAATGAATGTTGTTAAGTGACAATAAAATTTTAATAAGTGACATCGTTTGAAATATAATAATTAATAAGCACATATAAAATATTTTATCTTACTTAAAGAAGACAATTTAGCTTTGCTAGGGGATATACGCTTTGGAACTTTTTGCAAATATCAGATGTTGACTTTTTACCTATTTAAAAAACTTAAATTACCCTTTTCAGAAATTTCTTTTCCCCATTCAAATTCAATTTAATTCCGTTTTAATCTGTTAACTTGAGCAGTAAAAAAAATTATAATATTTAAAAAAACATTCTGATGCTTTTACAACAGTTAGAAAGTTGTAATACAATATTCATTTTAAACATTATTATTGAAAATGTTTCTCTTAGTATGTCTCAGAATTGAGTATCTATGTACTATGTGATCTTCTCAGTACTGTGTACTTACAATGTGATCTTTTCAGTACTGAGAACTTACAATGTGATCTTCTCAGTACTGAGTACTTACTCTATAAGCTTCTCAGTACTGAGTACTTACTCTATAAGCTTCTCAGTACTGAGTACTTACTCTATAAGCTTCTCAGTACTGATTACTTACTCTATAAGCTTCTCAGTACTGAACGATCTCTCGGGTTCTGCCACCAAAATATTCGAATAATGCTGTAACTGACAGGTAAATGTTTTAAAGAAAGTCAATGAACAAGAGCACGATTTGTTTCATCCAAAAAATTACGAAGTTTGTGCCCCAAAAGTTATTGTAATTGGTATTATTGTATTCGCTTTTTTGTAGTTTGAATGATGTTTAAGTGGTACTGTAGTCCTCATTATTTGTAGTCCTGTATTTGTTAAGAAAAACGATAAATATAACACAAGTATTCAAGCTTTTAATTTTTAAGTATCACGAATTTGTAGGAAGAATATTCTTTCCTTGTTATAATAGTTCCAATAGACGAAATAAAAACAATACAGTGTGGAATCTATGGGGTGACCCATCTTTTTTATTCTGTACGCCAGTGTATTTTGTTTTTAGAAAACAACGAAATGCAGAATCCAAATACTTTGAGGGTTTTGTTTCATGATGTGTGTTATGGCCTGGACATCTTGAAGATTGTATCATAAATAACATTTTTATCCCTTGGAAAACAGAGGACCTATTTGATTTTATAGGGGCGAGAAATTTGTTTCAATTTTTTCCTTCAAAATGTCGATCGTTGAAATTAACCATCATTTCATTACTTACATTTGTGGATTAATGATAAGATCTTTATGAGGAGAGAAATATTTAAGTATCTGACAGTGCCGTATTTACAGTACAGTAACATTTTAAATCATTTAAAGCCTTTTTACCAATACATAGCATGTGACAAATTAACTATTTATTTTAAAAATCTGTAAAGAAAGTGAGTAAAATTAGAGGATCCATTCATATTTTGTCTTTGAATTCATTTTTCAGTGATTACTAAGAAATTTAAACAGTTCCTTTATTTGGCAGTCGAAATAATATTCTTCTTCACATCTGTGTATAAATGTATTTTAATGTTAATTCTCCATTTTTCAGTATTTAGCTGCTAGTTTGAAGCTTTTGTTATACGAACTTTTACAATTTAGCCAATACTTTAATCAAGAAAAATAATCACTACAAGGATTCGTAAGTAGGTAGCATTCATGAGTTATAGTCTTCTTCTAACAAAGTATTTTAATATCAGTGGTACCTTTGAAATTCAATGTTTTGAATATTTTTTTAAATCAACTAATCTAACAGAGATATTAATTTATTCATATTTTTTAATTAAAGTATTGTACTACTGTTTCCCTTCTATTACTGTTTCAATTCCTAGTGTTTTATTATTGAATTATACAGAAACTTTGCTTCATTGTGCATATTGAAATGCATATCAATTGTATGACTCAAAAGAATTCAATATGTCTATAATTTTTTCTAAAACCAAAATTTGTAAAACTTTCTTCAATTATTTTCAAAGTTTTTTTAATTGGATTTAATAAATTATTTCCATTTTTTTTCTGCTTTTAAATAATTTCCAAAACGGATTAGATATATCAGCAGTGTAGACCGATATATATATTATATGTAGGTCGATCCAAGCATAATGGTTTTGCATTAAACAATGCTGATTAGAAAATTATTTAACAATTACACTAATATACCAGAAAATTATTCTAATTGTAGATTTTATTTAGGACTTGTTAAAATATTTCTTTATTCCGTTCACACTGATAAAAATATACTGATTTATAATTACATATTTTTTTATAATTTGACATAAAAACCATTATGCAGTTAAATATAAATAACTGTTCTTTTTTTAACAAAGCCTTTTGGACTTATCTCCAAATCTTGTATGCAAATTCATTTAAAATTGGATTTGAATAATATTTCAAAATATTTGTAGGAAAATTGTAAAATGTTACAGATTCGAAACAAAAATATTTTTAGAATAAATATAAATTCCGAGCAAGTTATACAAAAATGCATGAAAATTTATCCAAATTGAAGATTTAAGAGCTGACATTTCTTTTAGGCCTGGCTTTTCTTTAAATGATGTATTTAGTTTTAGTTTATATGTCGAAAATTCCTTTTAGCGGAGCCAAATTCTTATGACTTTAAATTAGCAATTCTTGTATAGGATATAAATTTATTTCATGCATCTCGGAAACGGCTCTAATGATTTGAGTCAAATTTTATATTTGATAAAGTTCTGTTTTTTAAGTTAATCTATATATCTGCCTTTTCTAAGAATAAAACGCAATTCCACATAAACACGAAAGAAAAAAAAATTTATAACCAACTATTAGAAACTTTTTTCTGTCTGTTCTCATGCTGACAATGTCATATAATGCTATCTCGTATAATTCTGTGGTACTTGCATTGTTACCATAAGATGAGAACTTACTGGTACCTCTTAATTTTGTGACATGGCGCTATATGACATTATCCGTATACGAATACATTCTGTTCACATAAAATAACAATAATGCAATTATTATTGTATTAACCGATTAGAATAATATATTAAACTAAGTACATTCACGTTTTTTATTAATTTTTTTATTTATTTAAATGACTAGTTCATATATAGGTAAGATTGAAAAATATCCATAAGTAATCAGTATGTAATTCATATATTTTCTCCGAAAAAGCAAGATTAAAAAAATTGTGAATGCAAACATGATCTTCCTGTTAATATGGAATTAATTCTGTAACAAAGCAACTTTTTTCATTATAAATAAAATTACAAAGTCATTGGGATATTAATCCATTTTTCTTTCTTTTACAGGTTCCCAGACAACTCTCAAAAAACAAGTTTTTCCTGACCTAAGTTAAAAATCGATCATACTTAGGTCTATTGGAATCATTGGAATCACAGTTCAGCTCTCTTCTCTGTTATAGGCGTTCAATTTATTGGAAGAAATTTACTACTCTCCATGAAGATCTCAAAAATAACGTTAGAAGATGGCCCAGACAGTTTATGGAGAAGAAAATTTGAAAAATGCATGCGACATCTCCTCGATACTCAATTTGAAATAAATGGAGTCACGTCGTAGCCTCTTACCAGGAAGGATTCCATTTGAAATATAGGTTTATTGCCTATTCCTTCCATTTTTTTATGACGTCTCACGCTAGATTCCTTCTCTTCCGTGATCTCCTCGCATAAGAAATATTCCCGGCCGTCGTAAATGCAGTTTGGGAGATCAAAGTAAACGCACATGCAGAGGAAAGTTTATTTTTTATAAACATGAGTGAACAAGGTATGATTGTATATTCTTGTTCTCCATACTTGAATGCATAAAATTTTCCTTCAGAGAATTCAGTCTGATGGATACTAGGTTTAGATTATGTGCTGCCACGTTTTGTGGTATTGTATGGTGAAAGCCATGCAAATGCGTAGTGGAATGTTATTTGAAATGTAAATATCTAAAAGATTAAAATAAATTGTTGATATTCCAGACATAATAACTTTTTAATGTTTTTATTTGGGACTGTAAAGTTATATTCAGTTTCAGATATGTGCCGTACTTTTTAGTTATTTAAAGTATATATGTGTTTGGATATTTTTATAAAATACACGCTCAGGTTTCCAGTCGGAATTTGAAATTCTGTATAAGTTTCGTATAAATATGAGCATTAAAGTTATATTTGTTTTCTTGTCGTAGATCCTGATATGAATTATTAAAATGTTTCTAAGTGAATTCTAAATATATATTATTAATGCGCATATATAGTATTAACATGCTGATGTTTATGAACTTTAAAGGTTCCTTCAGAATAGAAATTGCATGGCCATTTAAATATTATTAATAATAATATTTACATTTATAATAATTCTATTAGCGCAAAGGATTTACTCCATGTATACATTTAGCCAATTATGTTTACAATTTTTTTTATTGTTTTATTTGTTGCATTAATATATAAACGCGTTGTGAAGACATTAAATATTATTTATATCCACATTATTAATGCAATATAAATAAGAACATATTAAATAAATATAGAAACTGAAGCTTAAATCATTGTCATATTATAACAGTTTGAACAAGATCTTCAAGTCACTTTTCAAATTCTTTCTTTCTTTTATTTTTATTATATTCAATAAATTTGTAGAACACATATATTGTATGATATTAAATATTATTCTCAATATTGTATAAAATTAATGATTATTATATAATATAATATTTCACAGTGTTGAGCAACATTGTACATCAGTATTGCATGCTGTGCTGATTGAATATTTATGACATTAATTTCTATTTAATGAGAATCTCTTAGAATATCAGTATATATCATTTTAAAATGGAGTTAAAATTTAATATGTTTTATTTATAGTAGTTTCAAGGAACATAGCTTCAAGATATACCGAATACAAAGGCCTGAAATCATTAATCGACTTAAATCATATAAATTACTGTATTTTATGTGATTTAGATTCAGTTCATATGGATTTTTTTTTATTAGTACAACATCAATTTTATCGTTTTGTACTGCAAAATGGGATAACTATATTTATATTGCGATAAAACTACAAGCCTTTTTTTATATTTGCAATATTCTTGAAAATAAAGCTTAAAGGGACATTAGACTGTTGCATTTATAGTTTGAGATATTTTACATAACAGTAATATTGCAGCATGAATAAAAATTATTTTTTCTTATTAAAATTTTGTATTAGAAAATTTAAAATTTGTAATTGATAAAATTAGCTAATTATAATGATTACTAGCTAAAACGTTGTGAGTTATTTAAAAGAATGAATGGATTAGAAAAAATCTGGTAATCTTTATGTTTAGAATGATTAGCAAATTAAAACAACCAATACTTTAGATTCAGCCACTGATCCAAATTCACACTTCTTTAACCCACGCAGCACTGATACGGCTACCCCGGAAGTGCAATGTCTATCCTGAAGGAACGGTTTCTATGCAAACAAGGCTTTATAACTTACAGCAAGTTATGAAGCCAAAGTTTCCTTTGAGATAGCTCGTTTTATATTCTCGCGATTACTCGTTTGAAACAGAAATCAGCCAGACAGAGTAGAATTTGCACGGACGGTTGCGCCGGAATAACAGTGAAAGGGTTAAACCAATATGAAAACTCAAAACCTATACAGGTGTCATTAATAGTAGCTTATCTTACCAACAATTATTCTGATTTTTGAGAGATATCTGAAAAGCAATATTTAACTGTATATTCCCTACTGGGAAAAATATTAATAGAACCACTGTACGCATTTCGACTGATTTTGTTTCATATGGAAGCTCTTGATTATGAATGTTCATATATTTTTCACCGATCACTATTTTGAAAATATATCATGGTGTAAAATAGACCACTGCCTTATTCTGACGAGTCAACTGGAGCGCTATCACCAATTTTCTTTCGTCCTTTTGAAAGCATTATTAACCAGTCAGAATGCTCTAAGTTAATTTGTCAGTTATAATTTAAAATCGCGATTTCTTTTATTGTTATAAAATTTTGTCTATTAAAAATTTTATCACAACAAAAGAAAGCTTATTGTGATAAATTGTTAATTTTGTTTATTATTGGGTGACGCGTATATATTTATGCTATAAATGATGGGCAGGCAGCTGATCATTGAATGCAGTTGGTATGATATTAAAAATAAGTATATCCTGTCTCTTCTCGCACGAGCATTAAATTTGGTATATGTTTCAAATTTTAAATGTATGACAATACGTTCATAACACAATTATGAAAACGGAGCCTCCGAACGAATTATGTAATGATTCTATGCTAGTAATCAGCAAGAAAGGTTCATGAATTATTACTTTTTAAAATAAAAAAGCATATGATAAAGCATTGAAAGTATTATACATTGTATTTAAGAGGAAACAATCAGTTATTACAAAAAAAAAAAAAAAAAAGATGACTGCTAAGTATGAATTTATGGTTTTGAGAAAAGCGTACTAGATGAAGCCTCAATATGTCATGTTTATGTTTTAATATCAATACATTTAGCAGATTATTGAATTCATTCCACTATTTTCTAGTATTATTCCAAGAGCGACCTTTACTTAACAGTTGTACACGATTTATCTATATCGCAACAAAGAATTTCAAATTTGAACAAACTTGTATAAAGTTAGAACTAAAAACAATTGTTATTGTTTTCCCTCTAATAATAGACTTTCAACTTTTTACAAAGAAAGAAAGGAAAAAAGTACCGTGATCTTTTTTCCACCTAACTTGAGGTACAGGGAATCCGTTGGCTTGACAGTCTATAGTGAGGCTTTCTCCCATCACGGCCGAGCGGTCAGTGGGTTGAGATCTCCAGTATGGGGGAACTGCAAGGGGAAAAAGGAAAGAAAAATGAGCACAGGGCGTAAGAAATTGAGAAAGGAAAAAAGAGAAAGAAAGTAGCAGAAAGAAAACGAAAGTCGGTGCCAGGGACTTCAAATATAGCGTCTAGGGATTCACGAGGTAGAAGCCGCCCATTTGTAAAGTGTCAAACTCTCAATCGATAGGTCTACTGTCCATAAAATCATTGGAATAGAAGAGTTTATCATTTTCCTCCAATCCGTTATGGATAGATAGTGCTCGAGAACATCTCTTTCTGTTCTAAACGACTTCTCTTTCCTGCCATTTTGAAAAATAGTTTTCTGCTGTTTTGCACTTCCAAGTCATTCTCGGAAGCAGAGAAATTTAAAATATGGTATATAAAAGTCAATTAAACATCATTTTGAGTAACAGTATCAGAATTATGATAGCTGTTTTTGAGTATCTTATGAATTGATTAATTGCATCAAGTATATAATAAATGGAAATTAAATTGCAGGATTGATTTTTTAGCTGGAACTTTTAAGGAACTGATTTAAAAGTATTTTTGATTTAGTCTTATTTAATTACCTGATTCTAAATGAAATATTTGTGTCAGTCTTAAGATAATGTTTCTTTTCTTATTGTAATTTCAATAAATAAATCATCTTTCCCTAAATCTTATTATTTTTTGGCTGCATATATTTTTAAAGTTTCATTAGCGAGTTTCAATGGAGGATTAAGCCCACAATTTAAGAATTATCGATTCCATTTATTCAGAAGTTTTTGCTTTTTATAGTGTTCTGCTATGATATCATAGATTATGTTAAATTTAGAAAAATGCAAACAATGTCATTCACTGCATTTCATAAAATGCAGCTTCGTGCATAAAAAATAATCTATGACAATCAGTCTCTTATAGCTAAAAAAGGATCATATCTTGTACCAAATTGGTTGTTTTCGATATAGTGCCATCTGTATGCATATTTTATTATATTGGGTACGATATTATCTACTGTATCAAGTTAATTATATTGAATATAGATATACCTAATATTTCAAATTGATCATATTGCATATATCACATATTTCAATTTCTTTTTATTATTAAAATTCATATAAATCCACTATTTAAAGTATATAATAGTGTATATCGTATCATTTACTTTTGAATGTTTAGAAATTAAATTATATGATATTAAATTATACAATTATCTTCTTCAAAATAATGTGTTATTCATTTTGCGATATTTTGGATAGTAAACATGGTATCATTCGTTATTTTAAACTTAGCAGATATCTTATAGTATGATCTACCTGCAATAGAAAAGAATCACCGCAAAATTTAGAAAAATTAAATTTTAGTTAATAAGTTATATCAGAGTACAGACTGCCTTAAAATATAGAATAATTCATCTTTAAAAACATAATTTCAGAGAAGGGCGGCGATATAATGACCGAAAATAAATCACTAAATCAATTAAGTGCTATTATATTATTTTTAGTCATAAATCTAAATATAATTACTATAATTCGATTACTTTATTCAAGACTGATTAGCTTGTCGTTTAAAGCATATGAATAAAATTAGGAAAACTATTTAGGGATGTTATTTCTTGCTTCTTATTGGTCAAATCTGGTCTACTTTATCAAAGCTGGTAAACTAATATATTATATATATGAAAAAAACAGCTTTGACAATTGAATATAGTATATAAACAAATGGAAATAAAAGCAACCAAATATAAGGTTACTTCCCAGCTGTTTTAACAATGGCGAAAGCGAAACAACTTCTTTCATAACTCCAATTATTAAAATCCTAAATTCTTGTCAAACTTCTTCTGGAATAAGGTTAACATATAAAGGCTAAAAAGAAATACATAAACTAGCCCCATGAATATTGTAATCTATTTTACCAAATATGAAATACATTTATTTACAAATAATTGGGATACACTGAAACGAAATATTTCAGTATAAAACAGATAAAATTAGAAATAGCTATAAATTAGAAGTGATGATAAGTCATATTTGTTAAATGACTTATTTTGAATTTATCTGTGGGTATTTTTGTTTGTTGTTTCCGGTGATGTAGAAAAATAAACGGTTTTACCAGTTGCTTCATTTCAGCAGAAATCATCAAAATAGGAACTCATTCTTTCAGTATCATCTGTCTCACACCCTAGGTGAATATTTCAGCCCATATTTATTATTATTATTAATATTTCTGTACTTTTTTTGTCGTTTAAATTTATCTTTCCCTTGAACTTAGAAAAATGTATGATAATAACGGATAATATATTTTGTAATCTTAGACGAACTCGTTTTTCATTTAATGGATATTTCATAATTTTAATATCAAATATCATTGCCAATTTTACAGCTAATACCTTGAAGTTTTGCCCGTGCTTATAAAGCGGTATAGCTTGTATTTTTCTAGTTTTTAGGTTGCCGCCTTCGCTTTTATGTTATTTTTCGTAACTTCCCTATTTCGCCGCTTGGGACACTGTCATCTGTCTCAATAAATCCAGCATATTCACTTTATTACAGGCATGCACAACTTCCCTGGCTATACAAAACACCATTTTGAATTTAAAGGATTTAAAAAGATTTTATTTATGCTCCTATATATATGTGTGAATAAAAATAAAATTAAATTAATTATTAGTTAATTAATTATTGTTAACTAATTAACTATAATTAATCATTTACGAAATGAATTAGTTTTCTTACCATTAACCACAAGCAAAGCAGTATAGTTAACGGTAGCCGCTGGATTCTTTGCTATGCAGGTATAATTTCCATTGTGATGCGGTCCAACAGCTGTAAACTTCAAATACGTCGTATATTCGTCAATCATTTCAATTTTTGGTTCCAGATCCAACGGTATTTCTGCACCGTCTTTCAGCCACTGAGTTGTCATCGGAGGATCACCCGATAGAACTGCGCAAGTTACAATGGAACGCATACCTTCTTCTAGATTCGTTGGGAAGTTAAATGGCTCTATTTTTGGACCCACTATGAAGAGGAGACAAATAATTTTTTAATATCTTAGTAATAATACTATAAAAATGTTTAGAAATACTTTCTACATAACATTTTTATAAATAACATCTTTTCAGGAGATTATACATGATTTAAAAAAATTATGAGTCAAAGAATATAACTTCTCAAAGGCATATTGTTTAAAATGAAAAGTAATTATTGTAGATTTTAATAAAATCAATCATTAAGAAAATTAATTTCTAAATAATATTTTCTTGGCACTGAAATAAGATTTTATCACGAATTTACTTATTTTGTAAAAAAATATTTCACGTTACAAAAACTAGCTTGATATAATTAATTTTTAATATAATATTTTTTTTATAATATAAATAATATTTTTATAATACAATAAAAAATATATATATCTTTAATGGGTAGTTAGCCTCATATTCAGATTCTGTGAAGTGATCGTATTTTTAACTAACTTTAGAATTTATAATATAAACTTTAAATAACTGTACCTTTTTATGAAAAACTACATTTCTGGAAGTTTGGGAAGACTTTTTTTTATTCAAATTACTTGATGTGTTCATTACAATTGCATTTTTTTCCAAATTATGCTAAAAAAATTACATTTTGAGAGTAGTGCAATTGAAAAATAAACGAGTTTAATCAAATTTGCATATAATTTCTTATGCTAATATCCCACATTTTCAATTATTGTATTATATTTTCAATTATGCAGTGAAGAACATTGTATCATTGGATGACGATTCTCCAGCATTATGGATAGTACTCTAATTTTACGTTGAATCATTTTGTATTTTTGAGTAAACTTTTTATTATGTCGACACTATCTAAATTATTAGACACATGATGGAATCCCAAGTGAAATAAAATTGTTTGAAGGAAATTCAGTGATATCGATATATCAAATACATCGATATATGGAAAATCCGCTAGAGAGTTGTATGGTGAAAAGTCAAAAGATTTATTCTATAGAGAAACGCGAAATATAGTTTATACATCAATGAAGTATGCATAAAATAACATTTGCAGAAATTAACAATACACATGAAAAAACCGTTATTAAGCAAATAAAACACAAAGTGCTCAACAGAGAACTCCAATGAGAGACTTCATTCAACTACTCGCTGGAGCTAAGCTCGACTCAACTCGACTACTCGATTGATTCTGTCACTACTGACTGACTACGAAATTTATAGCTCCAATGACAGGAAACCGAATGCTCTAAATCCAGAACACAATCCAATGAAGCTAAGTCTTTATTTATGTATATTATTTTTTGTCAGAATCATCATATTTGTCGCTAAATGGTCTCCAAAACAAGAGATTATTGAGCGGAATTCATTCAGAAACTATTACTATATCTTCTTAATCACTTATTACATAAGAAAATAACAAATTGATAACAATATAAACATAGAGATAGATGGTCTTTTAAACGAGTCCATGCCGTTTAAAAGCAATTCACATGCAGTTTTACTTGCATTCAGTAATTGTTTCTTAGGGAACATTTTTAATCCAATATCTTAATTTTTTTTATAAAATTTTATAATTTTTTTTCAATATTTATATATGTTTTCATAATTCTTAGAAGGTCATAAAAAAATATATTCATTTTGCCCTTTTTTAATATAAGTACTTGGGAAACTCCTCTTCGCTCTGAATTTTTATTTATTTGTTAATTTTTTTTTGTAAAATTGTAAATAAAATCCTATTCTATGACTCATTTAATGTAATAAGAGTAATCTAACTGAATTGCAAACGCGGATCTAACATGAGAGAAATGCATGGAAACCGTAACCCTAACTCCATCTCTGACACTTTTATGCAGGTCATGTAGAGCCACATATCAATATTTAATTGTATAAAAAAAATCCTTTTTTGGAAAAATCGTGTTTTTTTCCAGATAGACACCTATATACCTCATAGATAAATTTAAAAAGTAAAATCTTATATAAACTTAAAATTTGATCCAAATCATTAGAGCCGTTTCTGAGATACACGAAATAAATTTTTATATATACAAAAATGTATTATAAAATTTTATATATACAAAATCGTTTAAAGTTATAAGATTATTTTTATAAAAAAGTAGAAACTTAACTATGTAACAAAGTATAAAAGAAATATATGACATAGTGAAAGTTATAATGCGGCATGGGTCATTAGGAATACTTATCTGTGTATTTAACTTGCAATATTTAAAAGTAATAAAGTTTAATTGTAGAATCCCAGCAGAATTTTTCTTCATTGTTAAGCTTAAGCACAATCATCAATTGAATCCATGTTATTTCATATTGAATATTTTATGAATAATTTTAACTTTTACATACACTTTCATAACAAAAATATAATAAATGAATATGAATATATGAATAAATGAAAGAAATATAATAAATGAATATGAATGAAAATAATACATGAATAAAGAAATAAAACTTTGTTAATCATGCATGGAATAAGTACATTTTAGATCGGGACAAAACAGTACATAACAGGAAAAAAAATATAATACATCACTATAAGTTTTATATTGTAAAAATCTTTATCCATTTTAAGCTTTTAAATCAGAAAAAAATTAAGCTGGCACCTTCTTTTCATTATAGGATAATATATTTTCTAAAGCACATAGAAATTTAAACAAATAAAATTTATAAATTAATAAAATTACCTTAAAAATGCATCACCTTAGCTCATAGAAACCTCTTTTGAAAATTATTATGGAGTTTTCAAAAAATTCCTTAATGCAAGTGTCAATGAAGGCATCGTAATTTTTTTTTTTTTTTTTTTGATAACAGAAACTTCATTTTAAGCAATCTATAATTATACAACTTTAATTAAGTTTACAACAAATGATCTCTTTTATCATGCTTAATATTTCCCAAAACATATTCAGGGATTAAGAAAGAAGAACTTTGGTGGCGGGATGAGATGTATTTTGACATGTTCGTTAATTAACATGTCTCTTTAAAAGCCAAGAAAATCTCGAAAATGAGCTTCATTTAAATATGAATTTAACATGAAATGTGGGAAAATGGCGGTTTGCCAGTGGAAATTTAATTTAAATACAAAGAATACATTGTACTTGCATTGTGGAGAAATATTTAAAACTTCAAGTGTGCACAAATAAATAAATCACAATATAACATTTATTATGATTGATTTGTATGTTATTCAGCGTAATAATTAAATACACTAGAATTAAATAAATATAGTCTAAATTCTTGACTTGCGTTATGATATGAGCAATAAAATGCTTATTCAAAATAAAATTTCTCATTTCTAAAAATAAATATAGATTTGCGTTTGCTTGGATAGTATATTTTCTTAAATGTCTTGAAATGCGAGTTTCTTAATCCACGTACAAAAATTTTGGCAATTATATCTTATGTATACCAATAAACATATTTTAATTAAAAATACTAATTTTAATTAATAAAACATTTTTAACTTTTTAAATAAAAATAGATTTTTTTATTCAATAAAAATGTAAGTAAATAAAAATTATATAGTATAAATTGTTATTTTTAAAAAAATTTTTTAATTATTTTCTAAAATTTTCCAAAAGAATATTATAAACTATTAGGAAAAAGGGAAACCATACATAATCTTCAAATTTTTTGCTTCAAATTAAAAATAAAGTTAGTTAAGTATTACTAATTATATAACTAAGTAAGAATAACTTCATGAATAAACTATTTAATAAATCATTATATAACATTTATTATGATTAATTTGTATCGTTCAGTTTCACAACTAAACAAAATTAGCATGAAATATTGACTCAAATTGACCAAGTAAATGAAATGCTTATTTAAAATAGAAATTATTTATTTCTAAAAGTAAATGCAAAGCTGTATTTATAAAAATAATTTATTATACAGGATGCGGCAGCATAATTTGCTGATTTGAAGGATCAATAAAACAAAAGATATTATAGGTACCATTCTAAATATTTATTCACCATATGTTACATACATGGAAATTTACTTGGACACTGTTTTGAAAATTGTATCAAGCAAGTGTCGTCCCTTCTTGGCGATACACTGAGTGACACTTCTGAAGTTTCGGTCAATTCTTTCCAACATAGCTATGGGTATGTGAGCGATTTCTCGGCTAATGTTGTCCTTCAATTCAGCAAGTTTCCTTGGACGATCAGTGTAGACGAGGTATTTTAGATACCCTTATAAAAATAGTCACAAGGGGCCATATAGGGTGAGCGCATAATCACTTGCATTGAGCTTTTGCACCACAGCCAACTTGTAAGGATAAAAGTGGAACTCCTCATGCAGAATTCGTCTCACAGAACGATCCGAGATTCCAAGAGCAGCTGCATATTTGCTGGTCCAGCTCCGAAGAGAATGCAAAACAGTATAGGCGTAGTTTTGAAGTGATCTGACGGACCGTTCCGCTAATCATTTCTTTTGCACACTGCCAATACTCGGGAATTTGTTATCCCACGTCACAATTGATTGCCTACCAGGAACACGAGCTCGAGGAGAAATCTGAAAGTGTGAATGGAAGAGGAAGTATGAATGCTCGAGGGAAAATCTGGAAATGTGGAAGGCTCACTGCGTTGCTACTATCAAGCGACAGTTCGAAAAGTAAGTATCTATTGCAAACACACCCTGCTCATTTGTCCAATGCATTCTCGGTAATAAATGGCGGGGAGAATAAACTTCCCAAACCATCCATCCGCATGAGTCCATCCACGCCCTCTAACGTTCATTTTTCGCTTTGTATTGGTGACTTCAAATAAGCAAATTATGCTGCCGCACCTTGTATAAAGGTAGTAAATGGGCAATAGATGTCATAAAACATTCAAAGAAAAAATTCTATGCATTGTTTGTTACATTTTTTTTATCAATTTTCTAAGCCATTCCATTTATCAATTTTCTAAGCCATTCCAAAAAAAAGATTATGCACTAATTGGAAAAGAGGAAACCCGAAATGAAATAAAAATACTTCAAATGAAAAAAAAAAAAAAAGATTGCTAGGTACTTCATAATTAGCGATTTAGACGAGGAATAAATAATAACTATCTTTCAAATAAACGTATAGATTAATAAGTTGCACAATGCTGAATTCGACCTTAATTGTTGACCAATGTATTCATTATAATAAATGAAAAATAAAATTTCATCAAATTTTTCTTCATCTACCTAAGAGAAATAGAAAATATTAGACTCATTAATATCATTCTTTCAAGGCTAGAGTTTCCTAATAGTTAGAAAAGGATAGTGTTTGTTATTTTAATATTTGAGGAATATCTTCTTTTTTGGGCTGTGTGATTGTCAAATGATGATCGATGACGCCAAATCAGGAGTCAATACATTTCAGGTATTAAATTTCTCCAAATTCCGGCTCTGAAGGATTTTCTGCACGGATTAGTATTTGTGTCTTCCTCTGACAATACAAGGCTACAGTATATTTTTACTATTTTCTCTCCTGAATTTCGAAATACTTGCTCATAAATTACAAAGTTCTATTTCATCAATTCTACGATAACAGCATGTAAACGAAATAAGAGTGTTCCATATAAAATACGGTTTCAGTGTACGTTTTCTCGCCAATCTTTGCCAACAAAATTCGTCTTCTTGGAAATAAAGAATATTTCACCGGCTTCAATGAGCCCATATATGATATTTCCGTCGCATTATCATTTATGTTTATTATGCATAATCGAATTATAATTATTATGTTTAACTGGAAAGAGTGACTCATATTTTAGCTGTATTATGAAATTTTGAGTTGTATACTGTAAAATTAATCTTCACATTTCATGGCAGCTACCAGATATAAATAACATCTATGCGATGTTATTTATATCTGGTAAATATTAAAATAAAAGACATTTAATAAATAAAATCCATTATGCATATACTTAAACATGCTGGCTTGGATGTCAGCCTATTTGCCAAACAATTGAAAATCTGTTTATCTGAAAATGTATAACTTATCTTTAAAAGTCATATACATATAGATTTGACATTTTTTCCATTAGTCTATCATTGTGTTAATCATATATAGTACAAAAAAAAAATAAATAAATAAATAAACCTTTATATATAAGTTCAAGAATTACTTTCACATCAGAATTTTCATCTTTTTCCAGATTATTTGAATCAGCATTATTGAATAGTGTTAAAGAAAAAGTTTGTATTTTAAGAAACTTCAAGGATTTCAAAAATTGAAAATGGAAAGTATGTAAAGTTATAAAGGAAGCTTAAATCAGAGCCTAAAGATGAGAAATCTATGCATTTTCTGAAATGTGAATATCATATAAAATATTTCAAATAAAATAAAGTAAAATCTGCAAACCCTTTTGAAAGATGCATACGGCATCTAAGAACCGAAGGTAACTTTCATTAATCTTGTATTTTTTTATTAATAAAAATGTAAAATTACACAGCTGAAAAAAACAAGGAATAAAATAAAAAACATTTAATAAATAAAATCCATTATGCATATACTTAAACAAGCTTTACATACTAATGTAAGATTTTTTTATTCGAGTGCTAAAATTTGAAAAATTTAAATTAAATTTTTAATTTTATTTAATAATATTCTATTCAACAATAAAATTAGGCAAATGAAAATTTTTATTATAAAATCATTTACAAAGTTCTTAAACAAATAACAAAATAAACCTTCTGAAAAAAAGAAAGTATCGGCTTAATTTATTCAAAATATTATTTAAAAAACATTTGCAATTTAGCTGAAGACTCGTCATTAAAATTGAACGTGCTCCATCATTTTAGTAATCTTTCCTAAACAAAGAAAAAAAATATAGTAATTTCTAAAGAAATAATATCGTTCAACGTTTTTAAGTGGTGATATATATTATATATAAAACATTTTTATTAAATATACAATATGTGAAAACCCATTTAAAACCGTTCTATTTAATTATTGAGAAACCTTTTTTTATTCGAAATAAAAAAGATATTTGGAATTTAAAGTGGTTCAGGAAAATAAATATATCCCAGTTTAAAATTCGCTATATTTTATAATATATATATATATATATATATATATATATATATATATATATATATATATATATATATATATATATATATATATAAACTGAATTTTAGTCTTTAAATATTTAGGAAGGTGTATTATAAATTTTGGATGAATTAATGCATTTTGCAGACTGCTTAAATTTTAAATCGAATATTTAACATATTTTACATTTTTAATGGAAAATTTCCTTTAATTCAATCCCTTGAGTTAATGGCAAAATGTCATTTAAAAGTCTGAAAAAACTCTAAAACACATAAACATTGATGCAAAATAAATTTGTAAAATAAAATTATAAAACGTGGAATATTTTAATGAAATGTAAACAAAATATCGCCATTGCAAATATACAACTAGATAAGTTTAATTGACAAATATTTTGATATTTATCATTTATATTAAAACATTCATAAGCATGGGAGGCTTAGTAAAATTCATTTAAAAGGTATCAGTATTAAAACTGAAATGAATATTTTCACTACAGATATATTTATGACATTGTTTTTGCTTAATAATCCATTTTTATTATTAAATTCCATTTAAAATTATATGCAAATTCGATTATCAATAAAATAGGTAACGTGTTTCGTTTTCTGGGTGTTCGTATACAACCAAGCAATTTGTGAAGAAGGAAGAAGTTCATTCTGGATGCATACATTTTTTCCAATAAATCACACTATTATGATAAAAAAAAGACATCACATCGTGTTTAAGAAAAATAATATTTAATAAATACGGGGACAGTGGATTTACATATGATTATGATATTTTCATTATCAGCAACTTAAATTATTTAAAATACATCTTTGTGTAGGAACATATAGAGAGCAATGGCCAACATCTTACTATTGTATATTCAACTATCATACTATTAATTAAAGTGATAGCAACATGCAAAAAAAAATGGATAAATTTTTTCCAATAAATCACATTATTATGATAGAAAAAAGACATCACATCGTGTTTAAGAAAAATAATATTTAATAAATACGGGGACAGTGGATTTACATATGATTGTGATATTTTCATTATCAGCAACTTAAATTATTTAAAATACATCTTTGTGTAGGAACATATAAAGAGCAATGGCCAACATCTTACTATTGTATATTCAACTATCATACTATTGATTAAAGTGATAGCAACATGCAAAAAAAAAAAAAGAAGCTAAATCACTATCGGAAAGAAAATAAAATTTATACAACAATTCCTTTTAATCGCCTTACAAAAATTCATCCTAAGTAGTAACTCAAGCGATCCTTATAACCAGACAATTTGACTCCCATATGCATCCAGGTATTAGATTACTTTAAAGCGAGTTGAACGATGGCTTTCCCTGCATAATAGACGTAGATCCATCTATCTTTTTTGAAACTATTTTTCTATGTAATATTATTGGATACAATTTTTATTTTTTACCATGTCTATTTTTTTCAATCTTTGTTTTTCCTCCCTTTTGCAATTTATTGAGATAAAGTAAAGCTCATTTTCCTAACAGTAAGCAACATGTTTTCTCAAAACTATTTGAAGTGGAGATTTTGTTTTTCCAACACTGATGATTCTTGTTTTGTATAGGTTTGACCACCGGTATACAAAGATTCTGTATATATTTCTTTACCAGATATTCTGTATATGTGTGTTAAAAATAATATATAAAACGACAGTATAAAATATAAAGGCACTTTATAGAATAACAGGTGGTTTTAGGCAAATTAGGAATCCGATGGTGGGGGACGTCAGAAATGAGAATGAGAAGCTCCCTCTAGGGTGATTGATTCTCACCACCTGGTGGATACGGAAATGGGGGGGGGGGCTACCTCCTGTTGATGACGGGACGTATTTCCCACGGAAATGGTGAACCCTTAGGACTCAACCCTTGTTTTCGCCAGTGTTGCTGTCGCTGCAGTCAGGTCACTCAGATTTTCTGTGCATCTTCAGACGAATCGGAGTAGCTGGTTAAGGTTGAGGTTAGGCAAATTATGAAATATGAAAATTATTTTATACATTTCCTTGGAATTATATATAATATTTAAACATTCTATGGAATTACAAATCTATTCAGGCAAGTTGAAAAAAGATC
The DNA here is from genome assembly GCF_947563725.1 of Argiope bruennichi. NCBI lineage: Eukaryota > Metazoa > Arthropoda > Arachnida > Araneae > Araneidae > Argiope > Argiope bruennichi. Next base: position 78,701,585 of record NC_079158.1, on the reverse strand, counting down.
ACCATAATAATATTATTTAAACAGTTCATTTGCGTTGGAACAAAGACATCAATAAGATCCCATAATCAAGATGTTTACAAGCATGGCCACAAAATACATGGTATTCTTGATGACAATGTGCATGCATGTTCATCACTGGTTTCTTTTAAACATACACACATCAGAATCGGAAATCTTAGTAAATATGCCATTATCATGCAGATTCAATCCGTCATCTAATTCAATCCCTTTCATATTCTTTTGGAAAGTCTTGGTTTTCTTCCTTACATCAGAAATGTATTCCGTTGATTTTATATTTGAAATTCGATAAAATGCCCAGGAAATACGTGAAATGTTTAATTATACATTTCTGGCCAGTTTTCTCTATTCAATAAAACGTCTAGGTATTCTATAGATTCCTAAACGTCTAGGCTTTCATACATTCACCATAGCATATATCTGAATATGTACAAAATATTATTGTTAATTACCACTTAGCCCCATAAACTTAAACACCTTTCTTAAATTATATTGATTCTTTCACGTAATCATCTTTGTTTCTTACGCGTATTTTCACAAGGAATTTTTTCACCTAGAGTGCCAAATAAAATTCATATATATTTCTTTTGTGTTTGAACATAAGAAGCAATAGTAATTTAATTTAAGATTCTATTTCTATTGCTGAAATCTATATACGACAAATTGCACCCTTGTGATTTATTTTTTAGAGTCTATTAATCGATTTATAGCTTAGAAAATCGAACCTTACCACTCTCTTTTTTCTTATGAAATACTTCTTTTTTTTCTACAAAAGGTAATTATTTTTTTTTAACTCATGACTACTGTAATCCCAATGGCGTATTTAGACTAAATCATTTAACATTTAATCTGAAATCAGAAATCAGTCTCTTGCGAGAAAATTCTTGAGTCGAAACTCTTCCCTTCTCTATGCATCTTTTAGTGATTTAAGACAACATTCTCTGGACTTAAAGGAGAAAATGGAAAGCAGGAATGCTTTCAGAATCTAAAATTTACATCACTTAATCTGTTGTAAGTCGCGAGAGAGGAAATTAACGTCTACGTTATAGTGCCGCAGCGCAGCGCTTTTAAATATTTATCACAATGTACCCTTTAATATTAACATGCCGGAGAGGAATGCACACAATATCACTTCCCCTGTCTACGAATTATTTGTCCTGATTAAAATTCTTGAAATTTTAATCTTATTTACATGCATTATGATTTTAGTCCAGAATATTTCACCAAAATGAAATGTAAATGAAGCGCATGTGGTTATTTTTAATGGGATTAAATTTATATCATTTTTTAAAATATTAATGTCAAAATCTCTGTTTGAAAAACCCTATCATTTTTTTCTCAATAAGTAAATCTTTGTAATAGTTTTTTTGAGTAAATAACAAATATAAAACCTTCGTTACAATTATTTTATATTGGCATATCAATTTAAAGCCTCAATAGTGTTATTTTTTGGAACGATATTGTAACGTTTCCCCTTTTCCCTCACATAGTTAATGGCATCTAGAGCAGCTGTAATGTCGCCAGCTTTCTCACACATAGTTAAGTGCATATGGTCCGCTAGATGTGGATCCTTTTCACTAGGAGAGTCATTGTGTCTGGTCAATTGTTACTATATCCAGATGTGTATCCCGTTGTTTAAAATAGATCCATCATGTCTTCAAGGAGAGGAGCATCAAAATATCCAGATGCTAATCTTTTTTCCCCTTATGATGAGACTCCTCAAGTCATTAGATCAAGAACGATCATTCACCAGAAACCGTTGCCATTAAGAGTCAAACCTAGGTGAACTTCAGCCGGAGTTAGAAGCGAATTGATTGTAATTGACATATTCTAAAGAGGAAGTCGGCCTCTAAGATGATTCATTAATAGACACTCCCTCGGTCGGATGGAGATCATTGTGGAAGCGCTGCTGAGCAGCTATTTTGCGATAGAGAACTCAAGTTCACCAATGTAAAAACTGGAGGTGGTATGGTGATAAAATGCAGTATTTTCTGCCAGAGAAGAGGAGAGAAAGGTTTCGAAAGAGAATTCAGAAATACTTCGTAGTGTGGAAAGTTTGTTCCTGAAATTGTTGAGAAGCTTCGTGTGATTTGGGCTTCTGTGTTAGGGTCCACCCGATAAAGTAGGTGGATTTCTGAAACGGCCCTGGAGTAGCTGTTTAGAGCTAATAGAAGGCTAGTGGTTTTTTTGGGTGACTTTTTCTCCTATCTGATCTAGGTAATATTTCGTGATTGAACTGCTGTTTGATTTTTGAAAATAATATTAACCTAGATGATAACAAGTTGTTCCTTGTAAATATATGTCTGTAAATAAAAGAATTATTTTGTTACACTGCTCTCTTGTTTGGTCGATCTTTCCCAAGATATTACAATATCAATATTTTTAATCATCTGAACCTTTCATCCTTTTCTTTTCGGAATTTGGAATCCCTAAGATTCCCTGATAGTTGTATGGATATGCTTGAAAATATTTATTAAGAAGAAAGAAGTGTTAAAGTTTACGTACAGTACACAAAATAGCAACACAGCAATTATAGACAATACAATAATGATAAATGGAGGGTTTGATGAGGAATATGTGTTCAAGAATTTAAATCAAGCAACAATTAGAGTATATTAACCTCAACAGAGCATCTATTCTTATTTACAGTACCCCTTGGTTTTGTGTGTGTGTGTGTGTAAATTAAGAGGGGTTAATTTCATCAAATTGGGAAATGGAACTTGGCGCTTTGTGGTACACAAGCCGGTGTTGGCTACATTCCACCAAGCACAAGATTAAAATATAAAACAACGTAAAATAATTTTATTTCGTATTAATTATTAACAGACCCACATTTGAAGGGAATTAAGGTAGAAGGGAAAATGCTTATTTATTGAGCAATAGAGTAATTACCTATTCTCCGTAAAATTTGGTGATGTGGCAGCTACGGATTATGTGCAAAATTTGCTTAACCGTATGTGCAATAAATGTACAAGATACGAATTAGAATAAAATAATAGGTTTCCAAAAGACAAAGGAGATTGCATCTAACCAAATGAATGTTAGGGCATAACAAAGATTTCCGGAAATGAGTTTATCTTAATAACTGCGTACCATTCCTCTGCAGGATAAAATTATCTATATGGGATAGTTCTGGGTTCTTGAAGCAAAAATAATTTAATGCAGGTCATGTACTCTTGAACAATAATTTTTCTGCTGAGGTGTCAAACACTAGGGTCTACTGGCCTCACAAGTGAGATCTAATCAATGGGCTACAGCAGCCAAATGCTTGTTTATTTCAATCAACTTTTTGCATTTACTTAAAAATAAAATAAAATATTTCCTAAACAGATTTTATAGATTAAAATATTTAACCCATAACTAGAGAAAAGAATCAAAATGACTCCTGCGTTGCTCATTAGCTCTTATTATTGTGTGGTATTTTGTCTTTGAATAACACTCATCTCCTCAATACCGTCAAGTTATTCTTACAGCAGCATGTTGGTAAAAAGTTAAGTATTAATACCTACGTAAAACCAAGTTATCTTTTTCTAAGTTTTTGTTGTTATTTATGCAGTCATTGACACCACGTCTCTAAAACTGCTTTTAATTTGAATTATGCAAAAATATTAAAGAAATACTCTTAAAATAATACTTTAAAATATTGTATTTTTCAGTTTTATATATTAAATTCTAACAGTTATTAACATTAATGTAATTCCATAGCATCTAAACAAAGTAAATACTCATTAAAAGATTGTTTAGGATTTTCTTATAACATTTATTATCCCAACATTTAATATTATAACATTTATCAATTTTAATATTTTTAATATTTTTGGTAACTACGTGATTTCCAGAATGTATTGTATTTCTAAAATAAATTCCAGTTCTTTTTATAAAAGACAAAAATGAAAAATAACCATGGAATTATTTTCACTTCATGTGTTTGACAGCCTGAAAAAATTTATATCCTCAGTTGCGGGTTAAACCAATGCTGACTTTAAATGATGGCTTATAATTATTTTTAACATAATTTTGAATATTGAAATACGTAATTAAAGAATGTGTAATCATTTTATAAAATGCAGCTTACAGTGAAATTGGCTTCGAAATCTTTTATGTCTATATATAATTGTATCACGGAAAGCTGGAAGAGCATTATGTTATTGTTCCATATCTGCCGTCTGTCTGCACAGTTTGTTGAGTAACAGTTATGAATTCTTTGATATGGATGGGATATGCATTCCATGGCAGACCACATTTAATTGAAAATATTTTAAAATGTTGAGAACTTAAAACATTATTTTTCATAAACATTTACATATTAGACGTAAGCATCAATGTAAGAATTTCACTATTTTAGAACCATCCACGTAGTTTGCACTAGCGATATGTGTAAAGGTTAACCAATAACTTTTTTATTAATATAATAAGTAAATATTAAATGCATTGACTTTCTTGATTGCGCACTTAAAATTCTGTCTGGAAGATATTTCAAAATATGTGAACTTTTAATTCAAATTGATAATGCTTATATCTAAAAGGATTATGCACAGAAGCACCAAACAATTTTAAATTTGAATAGATTGTAATATTTTAAGTTATTATATATATATTATCATGAAATGTTTTATATGTAAATGATTTATTATGATGTCAAATGTTTATGGACAATACCACTAAATAATTTTAAATTTAAATATGTTGAAATATTTTAAAGCATTTCAATTTTAAATTAGAATTGTAATATATGAACAAGAGCAAAATACGAAAAAAATTTGGCAAAATCCTAATGCATTTTTGAGACGGAAGCTTGATAGAATGGATGAATATTTACATATAGAAATACATATACATACATATAGATATAATATACTACAGAAAATTGCTTTATAATATATTACATAAGGTAAATGAAGACTATATTGTATATTTTGAAAAGAAAAAAAAAAGAAATATTTGTATGAAAGATTTAAATTCAATTCAATTTGTTCCCGTAATTTTCTTAGATTATTCTTTAGTTAATATATATATATCTTAATTTTATGTGCTTGGTTATCAAAATGCAATATTTCAAGTTGATATTCTAATTTATTTAGAATCTGCATTTTGCTGAATGATATATTGATGGAGCCACATTTCTTGCTGTTCTTGAATACTACCAAATTACAAGTTATCCCAACGAATGAAGTTAGAAGTATTAAATTAAATTTAATAATTAAAATTAATGTATTTATTAACTTATGATGTTCTCGTTCTTGATATTCAGTAGTATTGTCTTCAAATGTTTGTAAGCATTTTCAATTTTTAAAACTTTTTCCAATAATTTATATTTTTTATTGTTTGAATATAAATTATGATTTTATACAATATGCCAAAAAATTGCAATAATTCTTCAAACATATAATTTGGTTTCAAATAATATCAATAATATTATTAATACAATCCAACAAATAAAATTATTCATTGTTTTTCAGAAATTTTAAGGAAATTTTTATACATTAAATTTTTACTCTTCCAAAAACTGAAAAAAATAAACATTTATTATTAAATAAAGAATACCGAAACCTATTTGAAACCATTATGTTTATAAATTCATAAAATTTTATAAGAATTTAGTCTTTTCTTTCTTTCACTATTAATGATTTAAGAAATTTCATTTTTTTTTAAGATAAACTTTAGATAAGCATCGTGTTTACAGTGCAAGAATAGATAAAAAAAATTACATTTTTATCTTAGTTATATTTGAATTAGTTAGATCAGTACTTAAAAGGAAATGTAAGAATCACACTAATTCTTTTAGTCGATTATAAGAAAAAGAATAATAATCAAAATAAATCTAAATTGAGATTTAATCTAATGTTTGTAAAATTGAATAGATTTTTATTGTTCGTCGACTTTTTTTTTTTTTGCTACAAATAAATAAATAAATCTAAATTGAGATTTAATCTAATGTTTGTAAAATTGAATAGATTTTTATTGTTCGTCGACTTTTTTTTTTTTTTTTTTGCTATAAATAAATAAACTGTTAGAAATTAGAACTGTAAGAAAGAAAATGTTTTCGAAGTCATTTCAATTCCCTACAATTAATTTCAAAATGACACATATTTGAATTGAAATATTTGAAATAAACAAGCCTTGTTGTTTAAAATTCTTAAAATCTGTGTCCGACTTCCTAAAGTGTTAAATAATAAATTATATATATATGTCATTTTATTTCAGAAATATTTGTTAGACATTTTCGTCATATTGCAAATATATATAAAATTCGATATTTATAGTATTAGAATTAACTAATTTATATCTTACTAAGCATATTTTTTTCATACATCATATATTTGCAAAAGGAAATAAAGAAATCATGTTCTTGTAAATCAAAATACTTTGCAGGAAAGAAATATTTAATTTTACAAATAATGTCGTAAACATATATACTGTTAACAAGTTTTGAAAAAATTCTTAAATATGGCCTTCTGCCTATTCCTCCTCTCAAATACTCATTTAAATTATCAACATTATCAGAAAATTTTCTAATTTTTAAAAATTATATTATTTTATATAAATTCTAAATTTATATTTAATATATAAGTAATATTATATTTTATTTGAAATATTATAATTACTTACAATATTTTTAAAATTACTAATATTTAGATGAATTTAATTTTACATAAAATATTAGTATAAAATTATTTATATATTTTATGAAATTCCTTTATTTTCACAAGTTCAAAGTATTCAAATCTTCATATTATTCTATAAAGAAAGATTTAGATGATGATAATTGAATGTTTTTTTGATATATAATGTTGTTGTTGTTTTATTTTTGTTAGTAATTGTGGTAATAGATATCAATATTGGAAGTGATAATTATTAACACATTTTATTTAATTACATTATAATTTTACCCTTTTAGAGTTCTAATAAATAGAAATGAATCAATACCTATTAATAATTTCATTATTTGCATATTAAATATGAAGTTTAGAAAATTGAAATCGTTCAGTAAATAAAGCACTCTACAAATTGTAGAATGCTAAATATCAAATTCTATCGAAATTCGATAAAAATTCAATTGCATAGTTTTATACATATACATTTTAATTTAACAAAAAATAAAATATTTCAAAATCAGTCTTTCTTTTCTGCAATTCACAGAATTTGATTCTTCAACATTTAATAACGAATGTGGCATTTTTCACGTTTTCAATCAACTTTTCCAAATAGAATTGTAATTATCAGACTTCATGTAACCCAGAAGGCAAATCGGGAATCCCAGATGCCAGTAAATAGATTAAGCGAAAGCCCACAATGGTAGGGAACCCGCTGATATGCTCAATAACTTGCCCGAGAAAGCATATCAGCAATTTCCACACTTTCCGTTGACTGATTATTGACACATAAGGCAGGGAAACCAGTACACCAGCAATTTACAGTTGGAATGCAACGTTAGAGGAAACGTTTTCGGCAATATTGGAAAACCTAGATTAGCCTTTCTCCACTCAGATTCCTCACAGACGATGGAGCTAATATTAAATTGCTCCGGGCGCTAGGGAACACTCTTTAATTGCAAGTGGGGAGGAAGGAACTATTTTAATACGTTCTGGAACGACGCAGTGCACCACTGCTCGCTCCGCTCGGGTGTTGTTCGGTTCTGATCAAATTTATGACGGAATCTGTATCAAGTTTTATGGCCAGCCGACGTGTCATTAAGGAAGAGAGGTGGGTAATTTCACTACAAGAGGTAGGATTCCCCCTTTTCACCGCTTGCTGGTGGTCGCAATAATAGATCTCGAATTACAAGAAGGCTGTTTGGGGAAAGAAACGAAATAAAAGAGAAGAAACGAGGAATTTCTTAGGGTTGTAAAAAGTCAAAAGAAGGGTGTTAGATTCCAAGCTTCTTATTTTGTTGTTTTGTCGTTCTAAATTACCAGCGGGTGTAAAGAAAGTAGCAATCCCGAGATTAACATCCGATGGAACATAAAACGGTCGCTTTTATTATAGGTAAAGTAATTCATTTTTATTAATAAGGAATTAGTTATTCTAAATCTTTCAGTCCTTGCAATCGTCAGGAATATTTTATACAGACAATGGCACTGATAATAAATCTCTACTAGCAAAGAATGAGAATATGTGTGATGGTGCATTACAGACAATAATATTTGACCTAAAGCCATAAAATTTGCTGCGTTTATACCTTAGAGGGTGAAAGATGCATCTGGTAACGATTTTTTTTAAATTTGTTTATATTTCGATTTTATTTTTTTAATTTAACTGATTTTTTTTTCTTTTTCTGCCGATAATATCCTCAGTTTTTACTGCACAAAAATAATTTTACATTATTATAAAATTTAGAAAAAAACTTTTTTCAATTATGCTAATTTATTCTTTACTTTCCTAATTTTATTGTTTTGCTTTACTTAACCTTTAAAGATACGTTTAAGTATATTTTGCAGAAATATTTTTTTTTGTAAATAAAACTCATAATATTTAATCACATAATTGTATCGCATTTTTGCTCTTAATATTTAATCCTATTTTTTTTTTCAGTGTTGATATGGAGATTCGGTATTATTTTCTTGCACTGAATAGCTTTCAATTGATAAGATTCATATAAGATTATAATATTCAGAAATAAACAAAAAAGAATATTTTTTATATATTCATTTTTGCATTTTTATCCATCTTTTAACCTGTTTTTTAAGAACCTTTTTATTGCAGTATGCTGAAAAAGTTATTCAACTAGAGAATATCTGATTGAATGATCATCTTGTATATTACGTGAATCATGAAATTCAATTTATAGCAAATATAGAATTTTTATGTTTTTCTTTATGTTCTTGTATATTTTACCGATTAATTTTGATTCACAAAGAGCATATTACTGGATTAATTTAAGTTCAACTTTAAGTGGTGTAGCAGAAAATTAGTCGAATATAACTATATTTGGTTTTCTAAATTAATGCGAATTACATGACTATGAAATTTTGAAGTTGAAAAATGTTTTGATAGTTAGGTCACTAAAATAAGATTCCACAGAAAAGATTCAATTGAAAATTTTCATAATCAATAATTCCAAGGAACAGCTTGTCACTAAAGGCTTCTGATAATAAATATACAGATAGTTAATTTTCCACTATTGTGATTATTATGGCTAATGCTCTGATATTTATATGAAGTTTAAAAACGTTTTATGTGATAATCAAACTGTTAAAGTGATAGATAATTTTGATTTAACTTTCACATTCTCCTATTATAAACAAAAAGATTCATCTTGAATGTCTTACATTATGAAATGAGATGATTTTTTTTTAAATTTTTAAATTTAAAATATCAAATACGTAATTTATCTGCAATTCTAATCAATAATTAATGATCTTTCAATTCATAATTCTTTTAATACAAATCGAATATAATTTAATATAAATCAATGACTTGTATTCAACAGAATTGAAGTAACTAAAGCAATATTTCAGTTCCACTTTATTTTCTTATTAGCAATGTCCAGCCTCTTTATTCTGGAAAAACTTTCAGAATAAATAGAGTTCCATTTTTTTCCCTTACCGTGAAACTCCATCCTCTTATTATTTGAGTAGATAAAATGAATAAAGGATATAAGTAAAGCAAGAGAGAGGTACCGTTTTGTACCACTTTTTCTTCAGTATTTCTAACTTTCTAATTGCTATTTGATGCGATTAAAAAAACTTTGAAAGTAAGTGATTCGTACTACTATTTATGCTGCTGCTGGTTATACTCATTTAAGCAGAGTAAAGGTAAAGCTGTTAAGAGTAGTTTTACGTTTGACTAAATAATCAACCACAAAAACAAGAGCAGATATTTAATACCATAATACAAGTGTAAAAGTCTTTAGATGAATAATTCGGATTGAATATATGCATTTAAAATTCAATTACTGTTGCCATTGGTAGGTTTCAGAATCATTGAAAGTCACGTATAGTAGTTGACCACTGCAATCAAAGAGGGCAATGATCTCATTTGATCCTAATGAGTCTAAAAATTCAAGTATTCGAATTTGCTTTTGATTTTTTATTACATTTATACGTGTTGATTAGCATGAATTTTAGAGGTAAGAGCCTTTGTAGCAATGTGTATTATTTTATGGTGAGTATAGTTAGTCAAATGTATATTATAGCGAATATGGTTAGTCAAATGTAAATGTATATATTATTTTATGGCGAGTCAAGTCAGTTCAAATGCAGTATTATTCACTCTATCAATCAGAAAGAAGAATTTAGTTCGAATTGAAAGAAATCGAATGGAAAGAGTGTGAAATTTTCACACTTTTAAAAGTTCAAAAATGTAGGTATTCGATTCCAAGCCTTTTTGCTTGTTACTGCTTATTGTCAGTAAGAAACTGAAATGCTTAATTTCAGTTAAAAATTAACATTAATACAATCCTTAATCCAGGAATTCATAATTCCTGGATTGATATCCGTATTTCCTTATTTGATTTTCCTTATTTCGAATTACAAAAATGATTGTTTTGAATAGTAAACGAATTAAAAAAGAAGATGTGAGTTATTAATTAGATTTAAGAATAGAAAAAGAAACTCAAAATTTAGGCTTTTTGATTTGTCTTTCTGTGTGATGTTCTCCGATTAACATTACAAAAGTTAACATGCGGTGAGAATTACTATAAGACAGCGTCTACAATTAAAAAGTCAAATTACCATAAAAAATATTTATATTCGAAATTATTACCATGAAAAATATTTATACTCGAAATTATTACCATAAAAACTACTTATACTCGAAATTATTTAATAAATAAAACCAAAATGCAGCGTGTTAAAAATATAATATTCATTTGTTTTTGTTCCTTTCCCCAACAGAACAGCCAGAGTTAATAGAGAACACAAACAAATTTATTGTAAACGAAAGAATGGGCCTAAATCAACTAAATACAAGAAATAATTCTTTGCCATCTGTTACATATTTGCGTTATGTTTAAACTTATCTTTGTCCATCTGCCTTAGGCCATTTCCTTTCATATTTGTGTATCAGATAAGATAAGGCATTCTGTTATCATCTTCTATGGTATTGAATGTCACAGACATCTTTCAGTTGAATGAATTTCTAAAATTACAATTTCTGATTTAAGATTCTTTAATTAATTTAAAATCAATCGAAATTTCGGCGTATTTCCGCTATAAGTTCCGAAAATATTACAGCACAAAATTGATTTTTGCATCAAGTTAAAGTTCAAAAAATTATCTTTTTAATGATACCAATGCTTTAATCTATAAATTAAGTTATTAGTTTTAACGATTTTTTAAATATATATTTTAACCATATTTTTCAACACTATATTTAGCAAAAAATAAAATTTTACTTGCAGGAGCACGTTACGCGTACATAGGAAAAAATTATCTAATTATTGACATCATATTGACAAAAGCTTAAATTTAGAAAAAAAAAAATTATTGCAAATTAAACATACAAAAATGTAATTTACAGCATGTGTATGAAATGAAATAAATATGAAATAGGATATTTTATAAAAAGTAAATGCAAAGTAAAGATTTCCATGATCTTTTACAATACCTACATTATTAATTCCATAAATCAGTTATACTTAAGGTAAACATAGTTTAATATATATATATATCCTTTCAATTCAATGCCCAACAGCTAATTTGTAAATCTTTAATAATAGAAATGCATGTATTAAAATTGTCTAAATGAAGTAAACAATTATATTGTATATAACTTGAATCTATAAATACTCTAATAAATGATGAATGTTAATCTAAATCCTCTGCTCTGCGAATCATTTTTAACAAAATATTCTTGAGATACAAATATTTAAAATAAAAATATTTGCTTTCCAATCAACTAAATTAGTCTCTAAAACTAACTTATTTACGAATATTTAAATATCATTATTTAATAAAAAAGGGTGATTTTAAACAACTTCATCGACTGCCTCAAAAATATCTCAATCAGCGCATAGGGTTTCTCAAGACTTATTGGCCTAGGATTATGAAAATATTGATTGTTCTAAAGTATTCTATTCAAAACTTCATAAATCGATCATATCTGACAGCAAAAGATAGATCATTCACTCATTTAAAAGTTGCAGTGTCAAGAATATTTCGAGAATAGGACTGTATAAAATTTAGATTTCATAACTTTTTAAAGTATATTTATAGACAAAAATAAAATAAAAAATATATATTTAACGCCATTTAAATTCTTTTGAAAATAAAACTAAAAACTGCATTTTATGATGAATCTTTGTAGAATAATTCTTAAGATACTACATAAATTATGAAAATTATTCTGCAGTGTACGTATGACTTAAATACTAAACGATTCTTTTTTCAGTATTCATATTAAAAAAAAAAATGCGTGGTTTCAGTAAAAAAGTTTTTTTTTTTTTTTTTTTAAATATTGATTGCAGTTTAATCATTGCCTCTTTAATTTTACGGGCGCTGATTGAAAATTAGAGAGATAGTACATTATGGCTTAATGTTGTTTTAAAAGTATGAGTGAATTATATGACTATCAAAATTTAAAGCTTAAAATATTTTGATGAAGAAGCAATTGAAAACATATAAAATATTTGTAAGTAACTTGAAATTTTAAGGAGCATTAAAATCGGCGAACCGGCTGGTCACCAAAGGCGGCTAGTATCTGTATAAAAACTGAGATTTGAAAATATATCTAACATTAATATTAAAGAAAATAATTACAATAGCTGGTCAGTATAAGATAAATTATTAATTACAACTGAACACAATTAAACATTGATAAATAAATCAATGTTTTATCAATTCATAATTAAAAATTGTTGCTAATCTTGTATTTAGTAGTTCAAAATCAAATTCCTTCTTGATCAAAAACTCTTGTTTTTTGCAGTCGTGTGAAATTTTGCATCAAATTTGAATTATTTCATAATTTTATAATGTTGACATTTATCCTTTTTATCCTATTTTACCCCATTTTTGTTGGCATGATTAGGGTGTTTAGGGATTTCGCTATAACTTTATTTGATACGGTATAACATACAGTATACATCTACTATGTTTTCGGCCAGCCTGACCACAATTGGCTCTTGTTCCATTAAGTTCCAATATTAGTCTGTATTTTTAACTTTTAACTCATTTATAATACTTGCTTATAATCTTTATTTAACAGCTTTTTTATATTCCCATGTGAAACAGTTCAGTAACTCCAAATTTCAAAAATACTTCTATTAAAACCATGTTGATTTTCAGTTTTCTTGGTCAAGTATGGACTTTGGATCAATAAACTCCTCCTAATCCATTATACAATACAGTAGCCCATTTGTAGCCAATATTTTAAAGTCATGGCATGACTAAGAAATATGAAACATAGAGACAAGATTACTGCTTCTGTTCTTCAGCAATGTTCTTTACGAGAATAATTTGGAAATAATAAAATGGCTGTGTGTATTAGTAAATGATTACAGTTTCAGTCGATTGTCCTACAGGAACTCAATCTATGACAGAGAGAGAGAGAGAAATGGAAACTATTATATCCATATAATAACATACAAACGTGATCATATGCAAAAAGTAATTCAGATTTCTACACGATAGTTGACATGGAGGTTTGGCAGCTTGGAAATAAAATTTTCCAATATATCTTTCCTATCTATGCTATATTGAAATAAAAACAATATCCACTGTAGCACAAAATGAAACTTAAGCCTTCATGAGGCATGTGTATTTTTATGCCTCATATTAAAGGCCAAGTTCTCTTTGGTTATATGCATTTTTCTTTATCTAAATGTCTTAACTTTAAATATTATAATTGAATATATGAAATATGTTTATTTTCAAGATATTATTTGTATTATAATGATCTTACAAAATATTAAATGAGTATACAAAACTAAAGTAAAAGTAATAATTCTAATTACATTTTTATTAAATTTATAGATCATTTGAGAATATTGAAATAATTAGATTAAATAACGATGTGAAAATATTCATATATGAGCCGTTTATATTGAAAGTGAGACAAGTCCATTTTTGAAAAAAAATGGAGATAATACTAGTTATAGATAAAACTTATGATCTTTTTATGCGTAGACAATTTACAGTAAAAAAAAATTCAGATTCTAGTATTTGAGAGATGGAAGTTTTAATTCTTAACAGTACTGAAAATCTGTTTATTTTGAAGGTGGTGCAAGTCCATCCCATTTGACCGAATATATTACGGCAAAATTAGGCCCGATTGTTGTATGGCGAAGAAAATGTGGCCGTTTTTCATCATGTCTGAAATCTAGAGTGTTTCTATAAATCTACCTTTGATAATGAAAATCGGTGGTTGTATAATATTGCATAAATAATAAAAAGTATATCTTAATTTTTGTATTTCGATAATAATATGTTTACTTCCAAAACCGATTGTTCAATCCAATGACATGGGTATAAACATCATTGATCACAAATTTTTGCTGTCAGGACATTCATTTTTACCGAACGATCGTGATTTTGGAGTGGAACTATTCAGGAACTATCTCATCCGGAAAACCAGTTCCTTGTACGTTCCCCAAGATTACTGTAAAGTAATACGCAATTGTCGAAAACATAATAAATTTTAGCACATGAAATGAAAAGCGAAAATTTATTTTCAATTCAACCTCTGGAGAAAGCGGTTTTAAAAAGAAAGAAAAATACCGATGGTGAAACCGAGAATTGGTTAACTGTATGCTGATCAGATTTACAAGGGCAAAACGTTCTACAAAACTTTGATAGAACAAGATTCTGAATTTAAAATTATCGATTTGTCAACACAACGAGGAAGACCAAATAATTTCAGAAATATAAAATTAGCTTTATGTATGAAAAAAGGAGATTTATTACATCTGAAAAAAAAAGGCTATGATGGATTTATTGCCATATATACCTCCCGTTCATCGTGAACATTTTAAAATGTTAAATCCTGAATAAAATTCAATTTAATTATATCTGCATATAAAATGAAAACGTACAATTTCATTGAAATTCTTAATAAAACTGAATTTCTACAAGAATATTCCTTCTTTTGTTTCACTTTTTATCAAATGATTAAATATTTGTAAAAATTTGAATAGTATTTTATTTTTATTGTTAAAAATAGGCTGATGTAACTGAAATATTTCCCAATTAAATTAACATTTACAATAATTCTTTAATTCTGAAAGTGAGACAAGTCCATTTAGCTATAATGAAACCCATATTTTTTTAGTCAGCACTATAAGCACTATTGGATTAAATTTTACAATATCTGGTACCACAAAATACAAAAAAATATATCTATTAATACTTACCAATATTTTTAAATTTGTTGAAATACAAACATTTAAATAATATCTCGCAATAACAAAAAAATGGACACGCCCCATTTTAAAAATAAACGTCTCATATTATATATATATATATATATATATATATATATATATATATATATATATATATATATATATATATATATATATATATATATATAAAGTAAAAAAATAGAATATATAGGATTGTAATAAGCAAAATCAAGAAATTGCTATTTAGATTGCCTCTTTTCCCAAGGAATTGCGTTTATACAATCAATTTGCATTTTATATAATTATTATTCTAACATAAATTATTTCCTTATAGTTAGTTACTTTTTGATATTTCTTTTTTCTGCTACAATAATGCCATTGTAAGTTGTTATTGCAGTTTATAGAATTGTGAGTAAACTTTTAAAATAATATGGAAATAATAAAAACCTTAAAATATTATCATGCTATGACGCTTTGGACTATAGATTCGAAAGCTCTTATATATTTTACATTTCTTTTTAATATTTCTTCATTTCTCCTAGAGGCTTGTCAATATAACATAAAAAAATACATCTTCATTTACTCATTAACAAAGAATTTAAACTCATAAGTATTATTTTCCATTAGTTCAAACTCTTTTAAGTCTTCTGCTTTCCTATTCTTGCGACTAGAGTATGCAGTCAGTCCCTCTGTAACGTCGTTTAGCTAAAAGTTGCAAATCAAATAAAGTTTCCCTCGCTTTTCCTCTTCAAACCTTGCGTAAAACTCCCTAAGCGCCCAACCTTTTATTCCTGTGAAATAACTGAGGTGAAAGTGGTGAAAAGAATAAAAGGGAGCACCGTATAGAGAAGAAAAAATAATCCCCCCTAATTTCACTTGTTAATGTTCGATTTTCAGAGCTGTTTACGTATGACATTAGGGAACCTGGAGGGAGGAATGGTATTCAGCCAAGAAGGTTTTCTGGGTGCAATAGAAAACTTTGCAGCTTCTATTTTCACCCAGAGAGAAGAGTTTGTGTTAGGAATTGGAAGGTTCTGTAAGTTTGCTTAAGAGGGGCCAGCATACAAATTAAGGAGTTCTTCTCTCTGTGGACTGTTTCCTAAATCTGATTCTTCTGAATACAGATACCTTTTTTTGAAGGTTTTGTTTAAATATGTCTTATTTCTTTTTTCATATTTATTTGAATACTTATAGGCAAGTTTTAGGCTTTGATGCCCAGGAATCTGAGTTCGAATATTTTTTTCTGACATGGAAATGTAATGCACGTAGTATTGTTGTGTATTAAATCTACTTCGAAGGTCAACTGCCTAACGTAATGTTGAAATTTTAAGGTAAAGAGGGACGAAATGAGATCTGGTGTCGTATAATGTAATTCTTTATCTTAGCCTAGTTAAAAGTATTGAAGTCAGGCTCAAAAACGGTTTCTTATTTCTTCAAAATATAAAATATCTATTACTAAAACCAGATATCTTATTTAAAATATATATAAAAAAAATTGCGTTTTTAGAAATTTCAGTTTAATTTTTTCAATAAGTGGTGTCATTTCAAACTGAAGAATTATAGAATCATTCTCCTTTAGGGATATGATTTGTGGACCGTTGGTTTATTAATCATGTACATAATATAATACTGTGAGGGCGCTGCGGATGATTAGAACCAGAAAACGAACTGAAGGGAAGAGTGTGGAGAAGAAGGACGGTGGGAAAGACGGTGCCGAGAGAGGAGAGAGATGGATGTTCGGAGTTCTATGATGTTCTCATGCTAAATTTTGTAATAGTGTTCATATATGTTATGTTTCGTCCTACGTCAATTAAATTAAATATGGTGTCATGCCAATTATTTTCGTTTACATTTATTTACTAAAAGGGCAGTCTTTGCCTTATTATTTTTTCTGATGAGAAATAAGAATTAAAAAAGCTCGGCAGCGCCGACATCTTGGTGGCAGCGAACGGGATCTGGATTAATGAAGGTGTCTATTATCTTTTCTTTTAATCCAGAAGGAAATCGAGGTAACCCACCGAATTCAGGTATGTGATGAGGGAAGTTACTGCAGTAGCTAAAGGAACTCAGGTAAGCTAAATGTTTACTGATTTGGTGCGCATGTAAAGATATAGTTTTGTTCCGTCAGGAATATAAGTTGTATCACGCCAGTGATTTTGTTCCGTCAGGAATATAATTTGTTGTATCACGCCAGTGATTTTGTTCCGTCAGGAATATAATTTGTTGTATCACGCAAGTGATTTTGTTCTGTCAGGAATATAGGTTTAAGTGTCACGTCAGTGATATCCAGATTTCTAACTTCTGCATGTCGTGTCACCTTCTAAAATGTTGGTAATATATCTTTACAGCACAAATAAGTATTAATTTATTATAGTTTATACTTTGTTCCGCCAGGAATTTGCCATTTTATTTGTTACGCCAGTGATAATACCGCGTCAGTGGTTACGATGATTAAATATAGTTTACGTCAGTAAAATAAAGAGAGTAAAAAAAAAAGAAAGTTGATTATTGTACCTTTTAGAGAAATAAAACTAAAACATGCTGTGTTAAAAATTTATTTCTATCAAGAAATGAGCTGAACAACTGTTGACACTATCGTTTCGTTTTCAAAGGGTTTCATAAATAATTGTATATCATTTTATAATAAATTCTTTATTTTTATAAGAATAAAACTGGTGTTCTTTTGAAATATTTTTTTAAATATATAATAAAGTAATTGTTCCATAAACATTGCAACGAATTAATTCTTGGAAAATACAATAATAAGCTCTACGAGTTTTTGTTTCACTTCTTTTGATATTTATGTTCTTTTTTCAGATATTCTGGACATTAAAGAATTTATTTTGATTGTTGTCTTAAATAAGTGATATGTTTAATTGAATTTTATGCTTGATAATTCTGTATTCTAGTAAATAAGTGATATGTTTAATTGAATTTTGTGCTTGATAATTCTGTATTTTAGTTGAAAAATAATTACCAGTAACACTTTAGTTTCGATTCCGAACGAAAGATATTTTAAAAATAATACTTTTCTGATTAATATACGTATTTCCGGTGTCCGGATAAATCATTCTTGTTTTATGAATCCTGTTGACGGCAGTTAAAAAAAAAAAGAAAACAAGAAATAAGTAAAAGGGAAGAGTAGATTTATGGTTTTTTTTTATCATCTAATTTATGCCATTTGTGTTTTTTTTATTAAAAGGATATTTCTTAGAATTAATACTATTTGCTGTTATTCGGGAAAGCATTCTAATACTCTCTTCATTTTATGATTGTTTATGTACTAAATTCTTTCAGTTATTGTTTCATAACATTTGACTATAGCTCAAATAAATAATTCTGGTTTAATATTTTAATATGAATGATCTTTATTAATGGAAGATTTATTACTTTTGCATTTTCTTTTTTTTTATTGATATAAGTATAAAGAGAGTGTTGTATTAGAGATTATATTTTATTGTTGTGAAATAGAACGACAACAAAAGTTGTTAAAAGTTAATTTGTGTTACATTATAAAAAGTGTGTCGCAAGTGCATAAACCATTTTATGTTTAATATTTTAAGAGATGTTTTCAAATAAAACAGAAATTGTTTGGAACATGTACTTGCATTTTAGATTGTTAAAATAAGTTTTATGAATTTAAAAATTATCAAGATAATATTGTTAGCAATTATTATTATTTTACTTTATTTTCATTTGAGTATTTTTTTTTTCAATATTGTAAAGAGTATCTCCGCAGTAACAGAATTCTTGTTGCGCGTTTTTAAAACAACAAAAAAAAAAGTATTTGTATAATTTAAAAGAAACGGGGTAAATTTCTATTTTCGGGTCAGAATTATTATTTAATAATGGCGTTTGTGGCAAAGGGTGTCAAGTGTGATTTTATAGTGTTGGCAACTGAAATGGGAGAGGAACCGAAATCTGATATGACAGTATATGGGCTAAAAACATTAATTACTGGCAGTCAGGTCTATGAAGAAGAATTTGTCAAAACTTTACTAGAAACAATAATCTCTACAAGAAAGGAACAAGAGTTCAAATTGCAGATGGAAGCAACAAAGAAAGATAACGAGTTGAAATTGCAGATGGAGATGGAATCAAGGAAGCGAGAGATGGAATTTGAATTGGAAAAGAAAAAAAATAGAAGCAGGAATGGCTGCATCTAATGCTAGTTCAGCTAGTGGTGGACAATTTCATATCAATCCGCAGATTGAAATTTCCAAGTCCATGCCAAAATTCGACGAAAAAGAATGTGACATTGTCTTATATATGTCATTGTTTGAGAGACAAGTCAAGAGGTTGAAAATTGATGAGGAAAACTGGGTGTCATGTTTAATACCTCTCATGCCTGCGGAGATAGTGGAACTGATCGCAAGAATTCCAGAAGAAGAATTTTTTAATTTTGAACAGGTCAAGGAAATCTGGATGAAGAAGTTTAAATTGAATGCTGAAGGTTTTCGGCAGAAATTTGTTCAGCACCAAAGAAATCCAGAGAAGAGTTGGAAAGATTTCATTTATGAAGTTACAAATTACTTTCAAAGCTGGATAAGTGCTTTGAATGTCACAGATTTGGAGGGACTGAAAGATTTGATCATTACGGATCAAGTAAAGAAGAGAGTTCCACAAGAGGTTCGTGACCATTTTGTTGACGTATGTGGGACATTAGTCAAACCCCAAGATTTAGCAGACGAGTACGAGTGTATTCGAAAAATTTATCGGAGACCGTCGAATCCAAATCCCAAGGCACATCAACAAGTAAATGTTAGAAATAACGCCTTTAGCCGTGATAACAGAGACTATAATAATAGTCCTAAACAGATGAAGCAAGATAAAGGCTTCACACGGAATAGATACGAACCGAAAAACCGTCCAAAGTTTACCTGCTATTTCTGTGGAGCGGATGGTCACGTAAAGAAGTTCTGTCCCAAACTTTTAAAGACGAACTCAGATAAAGATAGTAGAAGAAAGGCAAATGTTCACAGAACTGTCGTGGATCCAGAACCGGTAACTAAGGAAACGGCAGTAGTGGCTAAAGTGATGTCTCACAGACGACCTTCTCTTGATAAAGGTCTTTGTAATCTAGAAAAGATACGTATAAGTGTGAATGGAAAGCCTGCAACAGCTTTAATTGATTCTGGCACTGAAATAACTGTAGTCAGAAGAGATATATTGACTGATTTGCCTGTTGAAGATAAGGCTTCAATTTATATAAAAGGCATTTTTGGTCCAGCAGAGAAATGTTCTCTTGTCAATATTCCAATGGGTGTCATCGTTGGCAAAGACGGGAACATGATTCACCAAGAAGTGCTGTGTGCAGTTGCTCCTACTCTGGTGGATGATGTACTGTTGCCCCCAGAAATAAGGGGCAAGTTGCAGGGTGTTCAAGAAAATTATTTCGTTGATATTTCCGAAAAGAACTCGGAACCGAAGACAATTAAAGATAGAGAAGTCGTCGATGAGACAAGTGATGACAACCCAGTCTTGGGAAGTGAAGAAATAAGGGCATTCTCTGTGGAAAATTCAGAAAAGAATGCTAAAGAACTATCAAGGTCGGACGAATTTCTTAAAGATCAAGTGGGTTGTCCAGGTTTGGAATATGCTAGAAAATGTGCAAATGAAAAGTCCGGAGGATATTATTTCCATAATAAATTTTTGTTTCACAAAGAAAAAGTTTTAGGGGAGTCCGTTGCTCAGCTAGTTTTGCCTAAGAAGCGTAGACTTGAAGTTCTAAATTTAGCTCACTGTTCGGTATTTGGAGGTCACATGGGCGCAAGAAAAACTGCTGAAAGAATAAGGTATTCTTTTTACTGGCATGGAATATCCAAAGATGTCAGAGCTTTTTGTCAACAGTGCAAAGAGTGTCAGTTGACAAGGCGAATAAATCAAAAGGACAGAGTACCAATTACTCCTGTGGCAAGACCAGAATTGCCGTTCCAAGTGGTAAACATCGACATCATTGGACCTATAGATCCGCCGAGTGCAAAAGGTCACAGATATATATTATGTCTAGTTGACCAACACACGAGATGGGCTGAAGCAGTACCACTGACCAGTTTAACTGCCAAAGCTACATGTGAAGCACTGTTAACCATCTTCATGCGGACAGGTGTGCCTAATATAATAGCATCAGACAATGGGACTAATTTCAATGCTAGTTTGACACAAGAGTTTGAAAAAAGAATGGGATCCAGCCCAAGATTTTCGACACCATTGCATCCAGAGTCGAATGGGCTGGTAGAAAGATTTAATCAGACTTTAAAGCACATGCTACATCATGTCATTTTGGAAGAGCCACGTACATGGCATACAAAAATACCATTCATTTTGTGGGCCTATCGAGAAGTCCCCAACAGCACGACCGGCGTAGCACCTTTTGTTATATGGACGAAAATCAGAAGGACCCTTATCTATTCTGAGGAACACTTGGGTGGCAGATGAAGAGGGTTTGCAGTTGGATACTACTCCAGTACCTCTTTACATGGAAAAGCTTAAGAAGCAGCTAGAAGACGCAGCTGAGAAAGCAAAATTGATTTCAACAGTACAGCAAGAAAGAATGGCTCGTTATTACAATTTGAGATCTACGAAGAAAGTCTTTAATCCTAGCTTTTAGCTAGATGGCAAGGTCCATGTACCATCGAATCACGAAAGAATGAACATTCATTTTTAGTGAAGATGCCTGATGGTAGTCTGAGGCATGTGCATCAAAATAAAATGAGAGAATTTATTGCTCGATCCGGAAGTGTGAACGTCATATTTGAAGGGGAAGAAGAATTTGGTGACATCGAAAATACTCCATTGAAAGAAGACTCCTTTTGGCAGGAAGTAAAATCCGTAGCCTCACCTGACTTATCAACTACGCAGCAAGCAGAATTGGAGAAATTATTAAAAGAATTTGAACCCTTATTCAAAAGACCAGTGCAACCAGTTGCAATAGGGGAGCACGTGATTGAACTTTTGCCCAATATTACTAGACGGAAGCCGCATTCCTACAGTTTTCCAATGTCTTATAGAGCAAAGGTGGACAGACAAGTGAAATAACTGTTGGACTTACACTTGATTTCTGATGAGAAATAAGAATTAAAAAAGCTCGGCAGCGCCAACAAATACATTTCGAAGTATTATATCCATTTTAAGCAGATACTACTACGTGTGCATCCTAATATAGATTTTGGATTGGCTTAATAAGTCTTGGAGCAATAAGCTTGTAGTGCATAATGAGTTTTACAGGTTATTTTATGAAAATATCAATTTAGTGAAAAATGATCCTTATCATGATGCTTTGTAGGATATTCGTATTCTAATTCCAAATAACATTTAATATTGTATTATAAACGTTGGTAAATCAAGATATTTAGCATAGTAGATTTGCTATAGTAAGTGAATGATAAGATGATTTAAGAAATAATATATTTTCGGGAACAAGACAATCTGGAATAAAAATTTATTTAATTGCATGCATTTTTACTTAATATTATTAATGTATACACTTAATAAAACTTAAATTGAACTAAGTATGTGTAGCTGTGTCCCCATCTACATTATCATAGTGATAAATTCCTTCATGTCGTGCCTTTTCTTTGTATATTTCCAAGCATAATTCTGTACTTTTTATGAGTTTGTATGCCTGACCAGGAAACACCATTTTGCGTGCTGTTTTTTGTTCTTACAAGATTTTCTCTCATTCATATGAATTGGACTAATAAAACTTCGGTTCGGACTAATAAAACTTGATTCAGTATATCAAGATTCTATAAAAGTTTGAAATTTAAATAGTATTTCTCAAACAGAAATATATTATGCTAGCGTAACTGAATTGATATACGTGCTGACTAAACGATATAAATGCTACAAAATAAAAGTAATATCGATATTTTGTCATTCCATGAATGTTTATTAAGAAATAGTGATTTTGTCAATCTTATCAGCGCAAAAACATTTGAGAAAATATTTAAAGAAACATAAATATCCTCAATGGAAAGCATTGCTATAAAATGTATTTATTTAAAATGAATTTATAAAATTTATTGATATTAAAGAAATTTGTTTGGTAATTGGTGTCAGTACCATGATTACCTGCTCTTTAAAATAATATATTAATGATTTTCATTTCTCATTCTTCTTCTTTCATTACTTCTTTGGTAGAGAAGTCATTAATTTTGACATTGAGAAGCTCATTTAAACCTTGAAATGAACTATAGAATGACGCCTGGAAATTCTGTGTTACTACTTTTCATTGTTTACCCAATAACACGCATATATTATATAATATTGTATGAGTCTAAACAATATTTGCAATTTGAATATTGCATAACATTATTTAATATCATAAAATATTGTACAAACTTATATAATGTTACAAGTTTATACAATAATGTTAATAATTAATACAATAATTTATACAATAATGTTAGCAATATGGTATAATTGTCGGTATATATAATTGTCGGTATACAATGTCAAACAGTATCATACTACATTACGCGATATTCTGTTCTACTTCGGAGGAAAAAAGTTCTTGCGAAAGTCGGACACATATTTTCCACTTTTATTAAAGAAAATATTATTAGTTTTGCAAATAATATCTTTAAATAATATTCTATAACAATATTATCGTGATTAAATTAATTATACAGATAAAAATAGATAATCATTGATGAACAATCTTATTTGGGAAAAATTCTATAAAGAGGTACAGTTATAATTGATATATTATTCTGTTTATCATCTTATATGACAAAACTGCATCTAATTGAAGTAATTTAACAATTGCTACTTAATATATATGCAATTAATTAATCTTGCTGACGAAAAATTCACCAATGCATGCAAGACAAATGGGATATTATACTATCTTATCGAAGGTCAAATGATGTAACAAATGTGGTATAATGCTTAGAATGAATAATTAAACAATAAAGGTATACTCAATTCAATGATGTCAACACTCATACTGATTATGTTATGTATGTTTCATTGAAAGGTTGGAATAAGCAATGATGTTTTATCGTGAATCTTTTATGTTTTATGCACGCATCAAAGAGATATAACATAATTGACTTGTTTTTGCTAGAATAACTCTAAATACAAAATGTAAAGGATCATCAAAACTTATTGAATTGTAAAAATGATAATTATTAACATATATTTCGAAATTCTGAAAGAATGCAGTAGTATAAACTCTTAATAATTATTTCATTCAAAATAAATGGTATTTGTGTTTCCTGATTTTTCGTCGGATAAGAAATATTTCAGTCAATAGTTGTTTTCGATTTATGCTCATAATTATTATTGTGCTGTCTCAAAATAGTTTTTGAAAAGTGTTTTAATGTACAAAATATATAGAGAGATGCAAATAAAATATTATAGAAATTCAGTTAGCATATTTTCATTCATTTCTTTTTTCAAAAATTGTATACAAACTCGTATATAATATAATACATACCTAAATTTAAAATATTCAGAATAAATGCAAATGGAAAGTATGTATTTATCACTTTGAATTTAAATTTCATTCTTTTCTGTTTTAAATTATTCCTTAAAGTAATGACAAAAATACACAGCTGGATATTAATGGTTAGCATATGCATATTTTGTTTCAAAAATCTTTGACTGCGTAATTTCTCAAAGAAAATCATAAAAACTTTTAGCATTGTAATTAATAGAACTATACTATTACTTTAGTTTTTTGCAGAATTAAAAATTCTCCAAAATCTGAAATTAAATAATATCTATATATGTTATCATGTTAAGAGTTTGGAATATTATTGTGCTTTCATGATATATGTCACAAAAGTATATAAAAAAAAAACATATATATATATATATATTAGATTTTATTACATATATTTTTAACACATAATATACTCATATATATATAATCACAAAAATATATAAAAAATATTATATATTAGTTTTAATTACAGTTTTATGTAGTCATATCTTCTGAAAACTTGTTACGATTTTAATTATTTTCTAGTTAAAGTTTTTATAGGCAAAAAGTTAAAAATGTGTTAATTAGTTCTACGTATTTTGTGAACTTATATTTTAAAAATTAGATACATAATGTCATAATGTCTTTCAAATTAAAGTATTTCTATTTTAATACATATTTCAGTATTTAATAACCTCAAATTTTTAAGTTTATTTCTCTGAGGAATAATAATTAGTGGTAAAACGCGATAGACCTTTACACGCATCATTCTAATTAATATTCACACCATTTAGTTTCAGTTCTTGAATACTTATTTCGAATGCTGTACTCACAATTCATTATTTTCCAAGGATAAATTTAACAAACCTGTCACCCTTCAAAAATATTTCAATTCAAAATTCAAAATTTTGCTTTCTTTAAGTAACTGTATGCATTAATTATTTCCGTTTAGATTTTGCATATATCAAATATATTGCCTCATTGCCCCCCCCCAAAAAAAAAAGTTCATATCATTTCTCCTGTTCAGTACTTCATATTCTATAAAATTCAGTTATTTTATCGATTAGGAAGTAATGATCGTTGTGTATTTTATTTTAATAGGTGTGTCTAGAAAACAATCAGACTCTATATATCACGGTGGGAGGACAAACATGTTAAGATCTAAGGAAGCATGCTTTATCAGATGTTTCCTCATTTGTTATCTGATAAAATTTCACCGTTTTTCGAACCAACGGCAGACCTTACTAGAAATTATCTATTAATGTACATCATTCTGGAACAAAGAATTTCAAATTGTTCAGAAGAAGAAGAATATTAACCATAAATGGCCACGCCGAATCACCACTAGGGCACATGGATAAATCTAACTGACCTTGAGACTCTACGGACGACCCCTATCATATCTGTTCTAACTCGGGTGGTGAGAACCAACCACCGAACCAGAAACTTCTCATCCTCATTTCTGAGGTGCCTCCCGGTGGGATAAAAAAGAATATTAACATGAAATTATTGAAATACTACATTTCAATATTACACTTATTCGTTGTTTCAATAAATGTTAGGAAATGAGATTATTGCGTATTACGCAAAAATATACTTGATTGGTTTACAGAGATTAAATATAATCGATAAAAAACTGATGGCTATCTACATCCTGGTTGATAAAATTGGGAAAGTTCTTCCTACAACAATATGAATTGTATCGGAAATTCACGATAGATGAAAATCATATAATTAATTCAAAAATTTTACGCATGTCATCTAAATGCTCTACGTGAATAAATACGGTGAAAGCAATCCAATCTTTGTAAAAATAAAAGTATGAAAAGCTAGTCTATCATATTACATCAGTTAAGATGATTTTGAAACTTACGGAATCTTATTCGTAGAACATTCATTATACTTACTCCATCTTCCGGTATGATTTCTTATCTTCAGAGTCTAGCTATAGCTAAGAGTGATTAGATTTGAGATTGTCAATACAGTGGAGGTAAACTATCTAAAGTAATGATAGAACTTTCAGAAAGTCACCTGAAGTTCTTTGAAAGATCCTGACAAGGAATACGTTGAAGATTGTAAAATAGACGTTGTAAATATATTTTTTTTAATGAATAAATATTCAGTCCCTTATTTTCAAGTAATACTTTGTATATCTTATATTAACTCTTAATGTTGACAAGGAAAACAGATCACGAAACAGTTTTTTTCTTCTTTTTTCCTCGTATTAAATATATTTTAAGCAGAAAATTGTTTAAATATGCATTTTTATATGTGATGACATTTCTAGATGCGAAAGGAAACATCAATCAAAGAAATGACAAAATAATTGAATGTTCTTTAAGAGTTACAAAAAAAAAACCCGATAATTTCCAACCTCTTTTGATGGATAGCCAAACACATGCAGTTTAAAATAGAGAGAAAAAGTTTCTTAATCTTAAATCACACCCAGAAAGTTTCTACGATATATATAAAGTAGAAATAAAGACATTCAACTCAAAAGTACAGAAATATCGTTCTTATCTAAACAATTTTGAAATCCTTAAATGATTTAAATAATTTTGGTTTAAGTGAAAAATTTCAAGTTTCATAAAATATCAAATATATTTTGATTATAAAAATGTTAAAGTAGAAAGAACAATAGCTGTGAATTCATATCTTGAGCACCTTCCTCAGTATTTTCTAAACTAACAGAATTTTTTAAAAAATCAGTTTTATCTATAAATTAAAAAAATGATATTTATAATTTAATTAAGCATAATTTATTTCATTTTAGTTGGACTTTATTTATATATATATATATATATATATATATATATACATATATATATATATATATATATATATAAATCAGGCATTCATTTAAGAAATTTCTTTTAATATTTACCATTTAACATTAGAACGTCCGTCGATGTTGACTGGATACCGGAGCCTATTTAGTTTGTTCTTCTTTCAGCGTTTTTGCAGCGAATTCGAAAATTTTACTTGACTTTTAATCAATTTCCATTGTGATTACACAGAAAAAGTTTTGTGGTTCTATGTTAAAAAGAAGATATTTTAAAATTAAATATACCTAGAACGTCCACTGGTGTCGTTTTGACACCATCATATTCGATTCGAATCATTATAAATAGCTGCCATTCAACAAACGATAGTTCACTGAGTGATAAAAATTTCCCAAAGTACTATCGCACATTTGTTTGACCTTGAATGCAATGTTATTGATTTCACAGCGGAAAAGAATCAATTATATTAAAATTGTTGTGTCTATTTCTTTACATAGCATTTGCTTATATGCTCATAAAATCAAATTCATTCGATTTTCGAATCTTGTGCAGAGCAGACATCTTGAAATGATGGCTCATAGAAAATGTCTAAGCCCTAATGAAGTTGCTAATTTGTTGCGAGATTTTTCTGAGAATGGTGGTGAGCTGTCTTGTTCCAATTTAGATTCCGATTAAGACATAATGAATGCATGAAAGTGATTGTGAAGAATCTGAAGAAAGTGCTGATGAAATTGATAATATTCCAGTAATAAATGCTGCATTTAAAGGAATTATAAATTGGCTAAAACTCAAAAAGTGCGAAATTAAAGAGTGTAATGGAAATGCAACTAAAAAAAATGTGTGTCTCTTGCTTGCAAATGGTGTGCGGAAAATGTACAAGAAAAATTGAATATCACTGTATCCATTGCAAATGAGGTATGCACAAAATATTATGATACAAAACGATAAATAATGATTAAAAAACTTGCAATGTCACAAGAATTACGATTTTGCTTATTATACTAATATTTATGAATATTATTCTTTCATTTTAAAAGATTAAGTAATTTGTTTTGTTGCAGTTTTTTATGATATAAAGGGTCAATAATATGTGATAGTTACATTAAATAATGTTAAAAAGACTTAAAACTAAACCCAAATGAGCAGCAGTCTTGCAATTATTTAGTTATTACAATTATTTTACATATTTTATATTCCGGCGGATTTTTAAGGATAATCGAAATCCCGGACTTTCAAGTTTTAAGCAAATTTTTAAAAAAATATTTTTTAAGATAATATTCCATCTTTTATTTTCCAATGTATTAAAGAATGTAATAATGATTACAGCTTGAATGAAAACTTATTTTTTATTTCTTAATTATATAATTTAAGAATTAATTAATTTATTTATTATTTAATTTTGAAGCAATTTTTTGTATTATTTCTATATTATTATATGAACCTATACATTTTTTTATGAATTGATTCCTTGTTGAAATTCAAAAAGGGGAAACGCATGCATAAACTGGAACGAAGATTACATATTCTGTATCATTAAATGCTAGTAAATATGGTTGATCCAGTCATATTACAATATTACTATATATAAGCTTCCATATCTCATGTAACTTGTAAATCAGTCTTCTAGTATTATCTAAATACTTGCATGACGTTTGTTTACAATATTTAAAGTACCGCAGGCCTGATGCAATACTAGTTACAATTGAATGTTTGTTTAGAGAGAGTTATAACAGTTTAGATTAATACAGGGAATGTGATTGGTTTCAATACAGATCATTATATTAAAGTATCAGTTAATATGAATATAAGCCTAGTAAATATATGGTAGATAAATCATATATTTGGTGATATGAGCTTTGAATATAAAAGAAATAATATTCCAGAATAGTTAATTATTTCATAACCTGCGCTTTTATTTGAAGAAACTCTTTTTCTATGCAATTTTCAATTATTAATAATAGTTAAGCATTTGAAATTTCTAATATAACTTTCAAATTAAGTCTTTATTCTATAATTAAAGATTGGAATTTAATAATACACTGATTAAATTATCGTGAGAAGTTAAATTATATTACAGTTTATTCATAATAGTTATCATTTGCAGTGGAAATGAAGTTAGGAGATTTGATCGCATTTTTGACTAAGAAATATAGAAAATAATAAGAATCATTTCAATACTTTATTTTTAAAAAAGCTCAATTTTTTATTTATAATAAAATTTAATTTTTAAAATGAAATGTTGATTAAAAATGCCATTCAATTTACACAAAAAAATCTTACTTCTGGATCATATCTTTGGAAACGTGATTATTTTATATATATAGGAATAATGTTAGGGCAATAGTTATGCTTATAGCTGGTTATGATTCGGTAGGAGACAATATATAATTACAGATATCTCAAAAATTTGAAATTATGTTTTTTTATTATTATTATTATTCTTCAATTGATATGAAATCCTCTCCCATCTTCTCATGTGAAATGTTTTATGATGTGTGCACTTTATTGTTGAATTATATTTATTTTAAAATTTTTAAGTTGCATATGAAATTCTGCAGTTTTACAACCTTGTTTAGCGCAACGAAATTTAGTAATGTATCACAAAAATCTTCGTTCCAAAAAAAAAAGAAATCAAAATTAATTTTAATAAAAAAAATTAGTCAAACCATTTATTAACTACAATTAGACTTTCAAGCATTTTGCATAAATAATTAATTGGCACAATTTTTAATAATTAGCACAATTTGCGAATTATGGGAAAAGCAATACATATAAATATTAAAATACATCACCCATTACATATTGCAATAATGCGAAGGTAAAATAAAATATAAAATTAACATAGTATTAAAATAAAAAAAATCTATATAAATGATTCGCAACTAACAATATTTGAAAACATATTTTTGTAAGCTTTCAGATTTTCAATTATATGTTAATAATATTTCGTATAATGGATTTTCTTGCTAAAAGAGAAGTCATTCATGTTTTTAAATCTCTGTATTAATAGCAAAAAGT
Organism: Argiope bruennichi; assembly: GCF_947563725.1. NCBI lineage: Eukaryota > Metazoa > Arthropoda > Arachnida > Araneae > Araneidae > Argiope > Argiope bruennichi. The sequence goes on along the minus strand of NC_079158.1, from coordinate 78,671,059 downwards.
GAGCTTTTAAAATCTCTAATTATATCTGCATTAATAAATAAGACTAAAATATGACAAAAATTTATTTATAAAAACATTAGACTTTTCCAGAAGATCATACTGAATAGTATTACATTTATTTATAAGAAATGAGACATGATATGGGTTTACTTCTGGCTGTTGAAATTGAAGGTCTTTTTGTTAAACGAGGTACCTTATCATCAACAAACTTTTTTGTTTGTCTCTTTACAAAATCCTTATTTTAAAGGAATGTTCGGGCTATTTCTGAAATGCATTTCAAAGTTTTAAGCAATGGTCATTTTAAGAAGGTCCAAGTTTGACCACAATTATAGCGAGATGGTGTTTTCAGGTTTCAGCCAACAATGATTTTCTATAATCCTGACTTTTCTGATCCGAAATACTCCGTATAATAGTAAGATTGTACCTAAATGTTTAATCTCAATGGTATAGTTGAAATATATATGTATTAATTGCAGAAAAACGGGATATAGAAAAAATGCAGACACCGTTCCTCCAAGACCGAGAGGTAACAATGGTTATTCCTCTTCAAAGTGAAAATTTCAGCTCGCAAATGCAAAAGGAACAAACATTTCTATTTAAAAGCATCTTACAAAAAATTTAAATTATCCGAAGCTACAGCAGTTGAATGGACATTTTCATTTTCTTCAGATCTGTATGAAAATGTTCGCATTTTAATAGAATTTGAATTGTAACTCTTGGTTGATTTGAGGAACATGAAGGTAATAATATTTTTAGTGAAATTTCAAATTTTCTCATATAAAGACATGGGGAAAACATGAAAACCGTTTTGTCTGTAGTCATACAATGAAGACTCAATGGAACTCACGATGCTGCCAGGGATTACATTGAATATTCAAAATATCCTCTATGTTTTTTTAAGTATGATTTGATATTACTCAAGGAAACAAAAATGAAATCCTTCGATTTGTCATTTGTCTTTGAAGTGCTATTGTTTTGAATCCATATTCATAACTAATAATGTGTTTCTCCGCAAATTACCATGATTGGTGTTTTCCTTAACATGCATAATAGTCAGTATTTGCACTGGCAGTCTCAGTATACCGATTTTAATCCAATGCAGCGCATATAAGATGTATTAGGGTAAATACTTTCAGTCCTAATTATCAATTACGAAATGTATATGATAAATGAAAAAAAAAACCGTCACGTTGAAATTTTTTGAGCGTACATTTCCTAAAATCCATCGTTCTATCTTAGGATTTTTATCTTTTCAATAATTTTGGAATTATTAAAAGCTTTGAGTATCACAAAATAGTTATTGAAGTTAAATGAGTTTTTAAATTTTTGAATTATTTATTATTAATAGGTTATTTTTTTATTGAAAACACATTATTTGATTATGAGGTACTAATAATGAATATTTTTCAATATCATTCTATTATTTTTCCGCTACATCCAGGTACCAAGTTTCCTGTTATTCTAATTTCTGATGAAAACATAGATATAAACAAAAACATAATCTGGATACAAACGTTTAAGGTACTGGCCCTCCTTATAACTCAGAGTCTTTAAAGAATTCTTAAGTTTTAAAAATCCTAAGCATAATAATATGAAAACATATTAAATAGTATGCATTCATCAGTTACAAATTTTCAAATTACAGTTACAAAACTAGAAGTATAGCGATATCGATATTATTTATATACCGGTATAAAATGTATATATATTTAACAATAGGAAACAAATAAGGGAACAGAAACGTTTTTACCTGCATCCCTTACAAAATAATAACGCACAAAGGCAATTTCATTTTTCGTATTTGTACTTATCTCAAATATCAAAGCACTCCAGTCTGTATTATTACAAGTTCATAACTCCTGGTCTTTTGATTATCCCTCTTAGAAAGAGAGTTAGGAAATATCCACTAGATAATGATAGAGTGGTTTTGGATCTCGATTTCCTTTGTTGCTTACAATATGGCTCAAACAGCCCGCATTTGTATGGAAGTCTGATCATTCATTGATCTGTCACTTGCATACAAGAAATCCATTCTCTTTTAGAAAGAATAATATTTATTCCGATGTATCTCACTAAAAGGCCAAATATGAATGTTTATTGAAAACGTTTGAAGTACAAGATGAACGAATAATAGAGTATTCAAGAAAGATTCTTAGAAGTTGAAATGTAAGAAAGTTTAACTAAACTTGCTTTCTAGTATCAAGTATTATTATTTATTTTATTCGTAATAGTTTTCTTATTGTTTATATGGTGTATAAACAATTCTTATATATAAATATACTAAGGAATCCCACTTCAGTTTTTAACTTTATTTTGTTACATGATATACAACAAGAATTCAGTATTATACAGATCGCGTTTTTAATCAAATAATTATTAGTTTTAATATTAAATATAACATAATTTTAGTTGAAGCAGAGTGCAGGTTTGAAGACATAGACGAGCCGCTGTATTTTTACTTTCGTTTTATTCTCTCTTAATATCCACCTCGGGAAAGCAATTTATGTATTTACAAACAGACTCAACTCGGCATAAAAAGCAGAAAAAAGCGAAAAGTTACGAACAAATGATCACTATTCTTATATAAGATAGGATTTCTGGCCACGTGCCAGTTCAAAACACGTGGTGACCTTTGACATCTTTTCAAGGGCACCGAAGGTTATCACTTTCTCTTGAAACGTAATTCTCATGGCGCATTAGTTTTACAGAGGATTTAATTACACCGAAAGTGGAATTGGATCACGAAATAAGAGAATATTTTTAGAATGAAGTTACTATGGTTAAATCAAGATGAAATCTTGGAAATTAATTAAATTGAAATTGGAATTAAAATATCATTATATATATATATATATATATATATATATATATATATATATATATATATAATTTTTAATATAAAATTTTAAAAATTAAAGTGAATATAGTTTATTTTTCTGCATTAAATTCATATGCAGAAAATAACTCTAATACAATCCAAGCAATAAAAATGAAATGAAATTTTTTGAAAAAGAATTATATTTATTTTGTAAAGTAACACAGATTACGTTTTCACACTGTAGTTTCAAAATTGAATTTTAAATTTCTAAACTGCTGATTATTAATAATAAAATACTGTTTAGATCAAAGTTAGCTTAACTTCAAATAATGCTTACATCTAGTATATCTGAGTGTATAATTATTATTGGTTTAGCATTTTTGAAAGAATAATTCTTTTTTTTTCTTAGCCTTTTTCCTCACACTTTCATCTTTAAAGTAATTAATATATTGTTTTTCTCCATCGTACCTCATCTAGAACACATCTTAAAAGTCCACCACTATAAACATAATACCCATTTGCTTCTAGCCGTCTTGCATGTTGTTTTTCCGTTCTCTGAGTGTGCATATTACTCAAAACATCGTCATTATTCATACCAACAGCATTATAACCTCGATGCAGCATGTGCAATGGCTCAGTGGCTTATTCTTAGTTTCACACATATTTTTTTATTCATGTTGAAATAGTAATATTGGTACTGCTCATCGTAAAAACTGCACAGTTGCCAACGAAGACTTGTATCTTATTGCACACTGAATTTGACTACTGTCCAGCTATGCGTTATAGTATTGCAGAAATAAACTCGAAAAAATCTTATGTGTTATTTAATACAATTTCTACAAAAGAATTGATTTCTAAAAAGAATTGAACTTACCCATTACTTGAACATACACATCTTTCTGCGATCTGTCTCCGTCTTTGTTTTCTGCTGTACATGTATATTTTCCTTCATCTGCTTTCTTGTTTACTTCCCTTATTATCAGTGTCCCATTTGGGAATACTTGCTGTCTATGATTTTGAGGCAAAACTCTTGAATCTGTTGAAAAAATAGATACAATAGTCATCTAATGCATAAGAAAAATATTTATAATTTCAGTTAACAAAAGGAAAATGAACCAACATAAATTTTTTGAGCATTAAAATTGAATTAAACGTGTAACGATAATAATGGAGAATATGAGTGTATGTGTAGGATATAAATTTTGCTCCATAATTACCAACTTACCATATTTATATTATGGCAGATGAGGGTATACACATTAGAGAAAGTTTATAATTTTTAATTACATAAAAATAAAGCAAGATATTATTGGCAAAAATTGGTGAATGATTGAAAATGTTCAAACACAATGTATCTAATTTCAATTACTAAATGAAAAGAAAGGGAAAATGTATTATTTTTTTAAAAAAATCTAAAATCAGGAGTTTGTAAGTGATAATTGACTAGTTTCTAAAAAAATGTAAGAAAGACAGATAACTCATTTTTGATGAATTTATAAATTAGGAATTACTAACTTAAATATAAATTATACTTTAAAAAGTTATTTTCAAGTGTTAATCATATTTACTACTTAGATTCCATTTGAAATGTTAAATGTGTATTAATATTTTTAAGTGTGTAAAAAATTAGCCATTATTAATTTTTATTAGTTTATACATTTAAACAATTCATTTATTTTATTCTAAAATCAGAAAAGGCATAAAATCAAGTTATTTCCAATTGTTACACAGCGTAACGAAGTCATGAATATTTAATTTATTAAAATCCTTTTTCACATCTCGTTTTCAAAATTATTGTATGTGTCCCGTTCTAAAAATTTTCAATTTTAAGAAAAGAATAATACTAAGCACAATTTATGCATAAAAAACATTGGACGGAATTTTAATAATTTGTCTGCGAAATATGCGATTTTACAATGAATGGAATATTTTCTTAACGGAAAGTAATTAACAGTTTGTTGTCTATCTTTTAGTATTTTAAGTTTTTACAGAAAATCACTTTATCATCCAAACACTTGACTTTTACCTCTTGACCAAGAAATACTGGATAAAGGATGCCCCCCGGCTGGACAAGGCAGCACTGTAATTTCTCCGGCAAGAGCCGTGACATTAGGCATAGATCTAATGGTGGGCGGACCAAACACATTTATTCTCGCAGCGTGCGTGACCGATCCTACTTCGTTTGTTGCCTTGCATGAGAAGAGTCCACCATCTTCGACTTGGATACCTTAGAGACATCAAAAATTCATTTTATTGGGGTTTTTTTACAACGTATATATACACATCAGCAATTACAATTCCTATGTTAACGGAAAATTGAATATTGAAAAAGTATTAAACCTGATGTTTCTATTCCTCGCTGTTACTCTCTTTTTTTAGCATTAAACATTTATTTCTCTTGATTTAAAAAAATTGGCCCTGCCCTGCTTCAGTGGAATTTATTTCAGGGATATAATTTTCGTTTGCTGTTTTGTACCAAAGAATTATTTGTTTTATTTGAGAGATTCTATTTATATATTTATTTACTTAAACTGCTGTTCTAAGTATATTTTTAATTAAAAAAAAAAAACAGAAGAGAGTAATTTGTTTTTAAATTTATTTTATTGGACATATTACAAATATTTCTAAAATTAATATATTTTCACTATTTATAAAACTATCTTGTAAAAATCAGTTAACGTTATCGCGCATATAACGTTAGCTTTTGTTATTATAGTGTTTTTATTTTAATTTTAGTGCTTTTTTCAGTTGTTTAAAGTCCTTTTTTTAATACGATAGTGTTTTTATTTTAATTTTAGGAATTTTTATTAGTTTTTTTAAATGATTTACAGTTTTTTTTAATTACGATAGCGTTTTTATTTTATAGCAAAAATTTTTAAATAGAGGCAAATTAGTATGGAATAACAATATAAAAAAAAAGAATTACTATGCTTCTTTCACTTCTTTCTGATTCATCAGATGAAGTGATATTATTCATCAAAATAAGTAACTAAATGAAGAAAATTTTGAAAGAGCTAATTCAGAACTCTTTCATGTTCAAAATTTCTGAATTGTAATGTATTAATTATTTTATTCATTGATTCGAATTATTCTTTTATCATTCATTTGTATGCAACCTTGTTTTCCATCTATCTTCAATCATACTTCACCAATCCAATATAAAAATTAAAATATCTTGAAAGTTTTATTACTTTATTGATATCAAACGGTATCGAAGAATTTATGTAACGTATTTCAGGTTAAAAAAACAGATTTAAAGTTTATTTCATATAAATCAGGAGTCATCACATATAAACAATTATTATTATTATTTTTTCATATTTCCGTAATATAGAATTGCGGGTTTAGTAAAAACAGTGCGATTTAGAAGTTTAGAGCACTATTGAGAGTCAATGATTGATAAATTGATGCAGATATGAAAAAATGCTAATTGTGGTTAAAAGATGGAAATAAAGCAAGAGTTTCGTTTTAAAATTAAATATATATATATATATATATATATATATATATATATATATGTATATATATATATATATATATATATATTGTGAAGTAGTTCAAAATTTGATGTTCTTCTGTAGTTGATTTCATGTAACATAAGATTTCATTGCTATCCTTCAAATTCGCGTTGTTTATTAAAGAATAAAAAGGTTTAGTAAAATAAAATAAATATACAAATAAATAAAGTTCTGTCTAGGTTTTCTGATCTCAATTTGATTAGTTTTCTGTAATTAAATAATTTATATAATGGAGCTATATTTGCATTCGATTTATTTAACCAGTTTTCAATTGGCGAAAATTACTTTCGAATTTTGAGGTATAAGTTCTATATATAACATCTATAGTTTTAGGAGAAATGGATAATAGAAGATATATTTTGTTTTGCTAACTTATATGAAAAATCCAGTTTTTTTATAACTAAAAACTAAACAAATAAAACAGAATTCAATAATAAAATACAATATTTTAAAGAATTTCTCTTACTTGTGATGTTGACGTAACTGACGACTCTGCTATCTCTTGTGACATAGTCGCCTACACGAAATCGCAACTGCTCTGGAAGCGGCAATGAGTCTAGACGCCATGTAACCTGTGGCAAGGGACTGCCAGTAGCCATGCATTTAAGAGAGACAGAAACGCCAGGATAGACTATCTTGTCAGAAAAAATTTCCTCTAAAACAGGTGGCTCATCTGAAAATAAAAGTTAGATTTTCTTTCTCATATAGCGAAGCTGTCATAATTACCATATTCAATATTAAATATGTTTCGTATATAAACAAAATTGGTGGTTTTTGATTAATTGATAGTAGAACGTAGTAAAACATAAAACAACTGATAATAAACGAAATTTCAAATATAAAAGACATATTCACAAATGCAAAGAGAAATGAGGGAAACCGGAAAATACACAAATACAAGCAAAAATTAAAACTAAATTGCTCATATATTAACGGAAACATACAGAAAATGATATAATACAATTGGAGAAGCATGATCAAATAAAAATAAAAATAAAAGCATAAAAGTATATATTAAAAAATGTAGTCAAACACACAGAAATAAAGTCAAAATAATACGGGAAGAAATACTATTAATATATGTACAAAAGGAAATGAAAGATGATTTACTCTGTTCAAAGGTAGTTAAATGAGGAGGCTAAATTATAATGTTCTTTAACAGTTCATATGATTGCAGATAATTACATTAATGTCATATGCTTACATGTATTGAACTCATATTCTGTTTTCATTATCTTGTGTAATTAATGGATCAAGAACCTTAAAGAGGCCAAGACAACATCTGAAGGTTGTCTTAAAGAAAATATTCTGTTAAAAGCATTGATTATCGCAATATTAGCTTTTAGAATAATATTACATTTTTCTGGGTTTATGATACGCTTAGCTTTGTTAAATCACTTCCTCATTTATTCGACCACCCCTTAAGGGCCTGCTTAGTTTTCCGATTTGAAAGAGAGATAAGGAGCTTTGTTTTACAATAATTCTGAGAAAAAGCTTAAACTCGAATTTTCAATTCTTCAATTGTAAAAGTTAGAATTTCTTTCTTGTTCTCAACTTATTAAATTTTGTTACAAATAAAATTGTTTCAGCGATTCTTAGTTTTAGATCTTTATTAAACATATGAATTATTTTAACGTAAATAATTTTTTATAAGGAATATACGATTTTCAAATTCCATTTTTTAAAAAATTAGATAGATTAATTCTTTGAAAAATGTTGTATTAGAATTCTTAAGTTTCCGTGGAAACAAAAACTGAGTTGAAAATAATTTGACACAATTTTCATCAGTAGGTGGATGGATTAAGACATAAGCTTTATTTATTGAACTATTCGAAAAAGTACTAAATATGTTAATTCAAATATGAATAATTTCTTAGAAAAATGAAAGAACTCCTAATGCACTTACTAACACCCACACATTTCAAAATGAGAAGCATTATTCAAAGCATTTTGGATTGAATTTTTTTTTAATCATCATCGTAAAGAATTAAAATAAAGTATTTAAAAAAATAAGTTGGTAGAAGATATATTTTTTTCTGAAAACAATTTATAATTCAATGTCAGTTTTCTATGATCGTATTTCATTTAAAATGTGTGCAAAGAGGAGTGCAGAGGAAACTAAAGACGACAATTTAAGCATATATTTTTATATATGTTATTGCTACAAAAATTATACTAAGCAACGTCGAAAAAAATTCAGTTATCTTTTCATAATATTTCATGCATTATATGAATACAAGTATCAAAAAATCTGCTTCGATCAAAATCAAATCAAAAGCTTTAAAGAAAATGCTTCTGAATATTCTACATCCCCCAAATTTTTAATTTTATCGCCAATAATCATGTTCATGTCATGGAATCAATTTACAAAACCATATCAAAAATTATAAAGTTAAATTAACATATGGAATAATTTGAATTTTATAATATAACATTCGATTCCTCAGTGCGATTAGTCAGCCTAGAATAACAAATTTTAACTACGGATTATTAATGAAAAATCCATTTATAAAAATTATAAGGTACTATCTTTGAAGAGATCATGAGATGTTTTTTGTCTTGCCAACATTTATATGTTATCCAAGTTATTCCGTAATTTAAGTCTCAATGTCAGAATGCAAGTCATACAGATTCCCCATTTTTGCATTCAATATCACTTTCAAATTTCCTTCAATTAAGCCATAATCATTAGAGTAAAAAGTGGCAAAGAAGCAGAATATCACTTGTGAATGAAAAAAAAAAAAAAGACGCATGTTTGGCTTGCATTGAGAGCTTCATACAACAAGATATAATCCAATTATATCCCTGCTCTCTATAAAATCTATTTTATAATGAATTGGTTTCAATGTTTGCTCGCCATCAGGAGTATATCTTTAATCTCGTATCAAAACCAAAGAGTTTAGTTTTTTGTGAGATAAAGAAATTTGGTACATTGAACACTCGATAACTTAACAATTATTGCTATCTGAGCAACTGGAATTCTTCTTATTATGCTGATTGTGGAATGATGTACTGCGCATTTCGGAAATGTAATTGAAGGATGTATTGTTATTTTGTAAAATCATCATCCAATACCAAGGTATTAAGAGTTGCCAAGCTTTCATTTAGCATCATTTTAAATAGCTGGAATATATCAATTTTAATTCAATTTCGAGTGTATTTCGAGTGTATTCTGTTTCACTTATGATGCACTTTGTAACTTATGAAAAAGTTAAATTTCATGATGCATTTTATTTATTGCACTAAATATATTAAACAAGATTAAGAATTGTGTAATTATTCATATTATTTATAATTATTCACATTTAAATATATTTCTTAACATATGAATTTATATAAAGGATAATATTTTGAAACACTTTAAAAATTGAAATTGCATCACGAAAAAATTAAATTTCATGATGCAGTTATTATATTTAAAATATTAAACAAGATTAAGAAATACATTTTTTACTTATTGTTCCTATTTAATTATATTTCTTAACATATTAAAATTTATAAAAGATAATATTTTGAGGCGGATTTTAATTTTTTTTTTTTACTTGTTGCTATTCAATATCTCTCGAATATAAAAAATAAAATATTTTGCTTAAATGAGTTAAAAAATTTAATTTCCAAACAGTTTATTTTTCTAACACCAATATATTAAATAAAGCCATTATTATTTAGTAAACACAACCTCTTTCTAAATGAAAAAAGCGTATTTAAATGAAATGCACAATGCAAAATTCTTCAATCACATTTTACCAACATATTAAGCTCATTTACATATTCAGTGGAATGAACAAAATTAAACTGAAGAATAACAGGTCCTTTTAAAGCCATTTTTATGCAAATTTTCGCAGAATTGAAACACATTCTGGTAAAAGGAAACTGTGAGGCGAGGAGTGTCTGGAAGATAATCAAGTTTAGATGGCTAGAAAATGGCAAAGCTGTGACGATTTCCCAGTTAATATATGCAGATTCCATGCGTTGAAGAACATTGTCTTGAATATAAATTGAGTAAATTTAGTTTTCTTTTGCGCGAATGTGAAATTTATTAATATTTGTGAAATGCATATTTTCACAGGTAAAGAATATAAATCTGTTTTGTCCCTTTAATTATCGGTAAGGTTTATATATGATTATTTAAAATCTCACCACGAGGCGTTTAGGAAAATTTTGAAAACATATATTAATTTTCTTCGTTTCAGTAAACTCAAATGTCTATTAATGAAAAAGATACCTTAAACGTGCTCAAAATAATAAAATATAATTTTTAGCGTACCTATTGGGATTTCAATATTAAATATTATTTTTTTTTACTTAATATGTTATGAATTTGTTTAAGTTCTTTTTGTAATATTAAAAAAATCAATTTAAAAAAATTCAGTATTAAGTAGATTACTAAATAAATGTTAAATAAATTTCTATTATAAGAGAATTTTATATTTCATTGCTATATAAAAGAAATAAAAATATATTTATTCTATAATAAATGTCATTGGAGTTTTTTTATAAATAATATTGGAAATCATTCTGCTTATTAATTTTAATGTATTGTAAGAAAATTTTACAAAAAGCATTTAATTTCTTTAGAAGTATATAATTTTTATAGGATTGCAGAACCTGCTTGCGATTTATATCTTGGCATTTAATATCACTGCATTTATTACCTTTGGAAACTAGTTTTGATATGCATTTATAATGTGTTAAAACATATGTTATTAATCGATATCGATTTGTATTAATAACTAATTATTCTTATTACTGAGTGAATTTTCAAATCATTATACTTAACTACTATATATATATACTATACTTAATATATTATATACTTATATATATTATACTATACTTAAATAATAAAAAAAGAGAAATGAATAAGAACTAATTAATCATATTACCCATAGCATATACACTGCTCAATGTATTGTTTGTTTCTTCCTGTTTGCAGTCAAATAATTGGAGATTTAAAATACTAGAACCAGTAATGGTTATGCAGTGTCATTATTCCATGGCCTCTAACCATTATATGAGAATGGAGACTAAGCATTAAGAGAGAAAGTCCATTGACCTTCAATTTATAATTGCAGCTGGTATGTATAATAGATACTTTTATACAGGAAATATATAAAATTTTAAAATCTCAATCGAAAAGTTAAAATTTGTGAGCATTTTGTGAAAAATTTATTATCTTCACTGGATATTGTAAAGAAATTGACGTTTTAATAATTTTCATTATCGTGTGCCTAATGAAATTAAGTTAATATTTTCAGGATGGCCTAATCTGACATAAATGCTTTTTACAATCAATGCTTTTTATTGTTATTTCTCTTTAGAATGGTGATTTCAAAACCTAATGGCGTAATTTCAGTATCTTGAAATTCTATTAAACAGTATTATTGATTATAAGAAGAAATTGATTATAAGAAGAAATGTTCAATGTTGTTGGCAGTAAAGTAAGTTGACAAACTAAAAATAAAGTGAGTATATGTTACTCGCTGTTATTCCCCAAAGTTTTTCTACGTTTTGCATAACATTTATAGTGTTATGATTGTTTTTTTAACATTCAAAAATATTACTTTTATAACATAACATTTTGTGAATGTTCCATTTCCACATTTACTTTGTTATGATTTTTTTTAACACTCAAAAAATATTATTGTTATAACATATACATTTTTGTGAATGTTCATAAACAAGATATATACGTGTATGTTTGGATTTCAAGTCATATTGACAGAAATAAGCAGTTTTTTATGCATAACTTTACTACCTTAGTTACTACTTTAAGCAAATAACCTTGTAAATTATTTCGAAAACAACTTTCAGTATTTTTTACTGTATCATAATTATTGGTATTAAGTATCTGCATTTTTAAAATGACAATATAATTTTTTTTTAAAATTACTTATCAAAAATTAAGAATCTCAAATTTTGTTAAAGGCTTAATTTAGTCAAATATTAACAAGGAGTATGTATATAAACTCAGTAATAGATATTGTAACTAAATCTATATTTACAACATACATAAAAGTTACAGCCATGCACTTTTAGCTGAGTGCGCTTGAATGTCGATTTTAGATATGCCTGATTAAGCTGCTCAAATGATATAAATTTGTTTGTTTTATTTGCTGAATGTTGATCTGAAGTGATTTTTTTATGCAGAAAGAAACACCATGCTTAGAGTTTAAGTGAAAATTTATTCCAATTCCAGACAAGGTGATTTTAAAATAATTTTTTTCATAATTAAATCCTGTTGTTTCTATCTACATAAAAAAAATCACTTCAGATCAACATTCTCCAAAAAACCCACGAATTTACATCATTTAAACAGCTTAATATCTAAAATCGACATTCAAGCGCTCTCAGATAAAAGTGCATGGCTGTAACATTTAAATATGCTGTAAATATGAATTTAGTTGTAACATATATTGCTATCTAATCTAGTAATCTAATACAGCCAAAAACTAGTGAAACATAGTTCTGCTGTGTATTCTTATAAGCGGTTTATAAAATTACTTACATATCATGATAATAAATGCTGAATATGATATTTCATGATTTGGAGTCAAAATTCGAATATATGTTTTTCAATTTCAAAGCCGATGCAAGTACGGGTAACTGTTATTTAATATAAATTTTAAATTACTTTCAAATCACGCCGATAGGGGATACTTATTTTTGATATATTTGTAATAAACGTTTTCATAAATAGCAAAATAAAACTAGTATTTCCCCTTGAATGTGAAAAATAAATCCTTTAGAAGCTTATTTATCGGTGAATGCGTAGCAAATAAATAAATCGATATATTTCTTGCTTTTTTCCAGTTTTGACAAGAAAATTATGCCAATTGGTTTAAGGTTTGTTTCAAATTTAATCTTTTATATTATGTCTTATTATTTTTAAGAACTATGTAATTTAAAATATACAATTCCAGTCAGAAATGCTAATTTTCAAACAGATTATTCACCTACTGTATTGCTATTAAACAAAAAAAAATAAAAGTTTTTATTCAAAAAACATGGTATTTAAATGAGAATACATTAGAATTGCATTTTGTAACTTTTTCAGTACATATTCATATCTTATTAGAAATAAAAGTTATTGGGTTTCGAAAAAACGATCGTGTCTGGAAAAAAAATTCAGTAAAGCTCTGGAACCAATGAAGGCGAGAGAAAAAAAACCGTAAGAGATCAGATGCCAGATAAATAATTATTTTATGCAATAATCTGATTAAAATATAATAAGAAAAATAAATGCATCCACGTATTGATCTAGAAAAATCTGATCAGAGAGAAATATGCTTTAAAGCTTTAGAGCAGTTTAATTATTTTTAAACACAAAATACAGCCGAGTAAAAGTGAAACTAGTGTACTGGTTTAATCTAATAATGCGACGATACTTGACGAGAATTTTAGATTGACGTTCTCTGGGTTTATTTTTAAATTTACTGATTATCATTTGAAAATTCTCCTTCAAATAATGTGAAGAGCGTTAATAAATCGATATTCCTCAACGGTTGTCGACGGCGTCAAGATGGATTGCAAATGTCCCCTTGTAAAGATCGATTTGGTAATTTACTTGACCAAGAAAATGTGTTTCAAGCACGAAATCAATCAAAACACTTGAAGTTTGTGTTCAGGCGGGATCTATCTCGTTGAAGGGAAAATTTATGAAAGAAGCAGCCTATACAAACCACATTTAAATTCACCGGAAATATTGCTAAGTGCTCAGATTTCCTTTGCCTGAAAGAAATAATAAAACAAAATTTGTTTTTCAAATGGAGATTTTTCAATATTTTTAAAATAGAAGTCTTAAACTTAGTATTTGAAGATATAGATATGACTTTATATTAGGATTGAAAATCTAAATAAGTGTTTCTTACATTTGCACTCATATTGTTGAAACTGGGTAAAAACAAATTAAATGGTTGCTTCTATACATAACAAGTGACACCAGGCGTATTTAGAATTTCTATTATTATAGAAGAAATTGTTTGGGTAAGATAATTATTTTTCAAAATTATTAATTTTCTAAATAATAATTTTGAAAAATTAAACTTAAAGTTCTGTGGGGGATTTCTTAATAGTTAAAAATAATAATGATAATAATTATAAGTAAGAGTAATAATAATGAGTACAAGAATTTATAAAGAAATAAGTACAAAAATTCATTCTCAACAATAAAAATTACAAATTTTCTAAATAATTATATTTAATTCCCTCTGAGTTATTTTGTCAATAATAAAGAGTAAAATAGATACAAATAAGAAGTAAGAGTAATAATAAGAATACTATTGATCGGAATAATAACAAGTAGAAGAATTAATTCTGTAAAGGTGTAAATACATTGTTTATTTCTCGAAAATCCAAATTAATTTTAAAATAAAGACAATACAAACAGTATAAAATAGTAATTGAATATAATAAATGATTACCTTTTGCACCATCATATAGAAGAAATCTCTAATCATAAAAATAAATCGTTCCACCAAATTATAAAAAATGCATTTAATGGCTTCAATAAAAGGATAAATTAAGCTTCTACTATTCACAGGAATTTACAAACTACATCCGTTAATTTTCTTAATTTAATTATTATCAATAAAAGCCAAAGTATGCATTGTAATTCGATGGTGCTGCAGATGCACTTGGAATAATATTCTACAATCAAACAGCATTGTTGGATAACAATTACAATCATCCTTATCTCATCCAAAAACGTGCGATAAAATATTTTTTGAGTACCCGTCATGGTGTTCTCTAAAAATCCTTTATCCAGCACAAGAACTTCTCGGATTTTAGCATACCACCTCACAACATTATTTTCAGTACAAACGAAATCTCGCATTCCTTGTTTGCTCACAAAGCAAATTTTTCATATGTATGCATCCGGATTACAAGGGCTTAACTATAAAAGATAGCATAATGGATTTACACACGGGGTCATAAAATATTCAACACTGTATTGTTTTCTCTCTCATTATATATGCAAAACATAGTGCAGCTGCATTGAGAAGAGAGTTCGCGTACGTTGTTATAAACATCAAATTTTGAACAGCTGGATCCAGCGTAAACTAAGGTCCATGTAATCCCAAGTCAGATGATATCTTTCAATAATAGAGAAGAGTTCCTAGGGAGAACTAGTTGTTTAATAATTCAATGCAGGCGGGAATATTATCTCCTTAGTTTTATCATACCACGGTAAAGCCCTTAAAGTAAATGAAATATTCATTTGAGTGTAAATATGTATATGAAATCATGATTTCATGAATCAGCATTATCAATATTTTCCAAAAATATATAATGTAAATTAATATCAATATCTTTAAAATGATGGAAAGAAGAGAATATTACATTTAACAAAAACATCTACTAATCTATATACATTTATCTGTTTTTGAATTTAAGCAGAATATCTGTCGATATGTTGCCAAAAGTTTATTAGATTGTTTATGCGTGTGTGTGTGTGTTTTAATTTTTCCCTCACTTTTCAATTTTTGACATATTAATTTAATTAATTTAAGGCAACATGAATATGTGATTTTCTGACAATCTAATTTATTAGATACCAAATAATTAGCAAACATGTAAAAACATCGAATCTTAAAATTTTGATGGGAGCTGTAAATGTTACTTCATCGAAAATAAATTACTATATTTTATCCATTTGCCACAAGATTAATCTTTAATATAATAGTTAATAAATAAAAGAAACACTTTTTAATACATAAACATTTAAGAAAATGCAAAATATTCTAAAGACAGATGAGTAAACCGTCAAGAAAAATTAAGAAAAAGCCAACAATAACAACTATACCTTAAAAAACACAATTAATAATAAATATACGATAACTTTATGCAAATCATGATCTTTATCTTTTTTTCTTCATAATTTCTATTTTTTTTTCCTACAATATATATGTTGTTACGGAATTTCCGCCTGCAAGTCCGTAAATTGGGTTTGTGTAGAGTATGTACGGAGACGCACAGTCAACAGGTCTCGGTGACAACCGACGACGACTTTTCTTAACACGAAGGACATGAGTACAAAGACGAAAAAAACGCAGCCAAGACGAACATAGGACGACACAGAGGAGCACACTACAACAGACAGTAGCTCATAAGTAATAATTTGGTAACTCACAAAGACCACAGCACGCAAAGTGGCCAGAAAGAATTCGGCAGGAGAGATAATTTTTGGAGCTATGCTCTACGGTCTCTCTAAACGGCTGAAATTCTGTACTATCCCCTCGCTTTAGCTGTATCCAGCGGCCGACTTATTACCACACGACTGGCTACTCCACACACAACTTGATGCTGTTTCCACAATAGACAACAGAACTCGGCTGTAAGCCGAGTTCAGCAATAGCTTGGGCACTACACAACGCTGAACTTTTCCGCCGCTACTTCGTTATCCTTTCGACTACTCGTTACTTTTCAATGACTCTGACTACACTTCCAATCTGGTTGACTGCAGCTTGAGACTGGCGGTCTTTTATAATTCCAGGGAGGCGGACCGATAACCTTCTGGGCCAATCAGGCGTATCTTAGTTCCTATTAGATGGATTAAAATTCTCGAAGTTCCCAGCATTATCTATTTTGTCCCCAGAGTTGTCAAATGTGTCACCATATCGCCAAATGGTCGCCAGTTTGTCGCCAAGCGTTGAGCTTACTGACACGGCACCCGATCAGCACTCACAGGGCTAATCGTAAAACGGTCTTTTCAGTCATTCAACTCTACTGGCTAGTAACTTATATTATATTATAAATATATAATGTTACATTATACACATGCAATGTTGCTTCCCAGCACTGTGAGCTCTATAACCGGAAAGACCGGTTTACAGTCATCTATATTGGATGCTACTCGGGTGCAGAGCCAGTAATCCCAAAACTTGGCAACGAATTTGGTGACAAAATAGATAATGCTGGAAACTACCTGATTTTTAACTATCAAATCCAATAGGAACTGCAATATGCCTGATTGACCCAGAAAGTACTAGGCTCGTCTCCCGAGAATTATAAAAGGTCATCAGTCTCAAGCTGCTACGAATCGCAGTTGGAGTCATAGTCAAATATCGTGTCTTCGAGAGGATAGCGAAACAACGGCGGAGTGCCAGCGTTGTATGAAGCCCAACCTATTGTTGAACTGAGTTTGTGTGCCAAGTCCTGACGTTGATTGTGGAAGCAACTTCGTGTCGCGTCTGGAGTAGCCAGTCGTGTAGTGGTAAATCGGCATCTGGATACACCTAACGCGAGTAGATAGTGGAGAATTTCAGCCATTTGGAGAGACCATAGAGCGAAGTTCCGATGACCCACTCTCCTGCTGAATTTTGTCAGGCGGCTTTGTGTGTTGTGGTCAGTATCTACTTGTGGTCTACTGTCTGTTGTAGTGTGCTGCTGGGTGTTCGTCTCTGCTGTACGTATTTGTCGTCTTGGTATTAGTGTCTTCATGTTAAATAAACGTCGTTGCTGTTTTCTACAGAGGCCCGCTGATTGTTTACAAACCATACACCCACTACAAGCGAACCCGGTGAATTTACGGACTTAGCAGTATTAGTGGAATTGAAGTTCCGTAACAATATATATATGATTACTAAAGTGTTTTAGAAACTGAAGTTATGACTTCCAATTCTCAATGGAATATTGTTTGTGTAGTTAATGAATTTCTCAGTAGGTCGATACTTGTGTATTTTCAAACTTGATGAATGTATTTCCATGTTTTTTTTATCTTGTTTTACTCACTTTTACACACTTCTTTTTTTTTTATTCACGGTATTTTAATTGTTTTTATACTTCCGTAAACATTCTTTTGTGCATTTGTGGTGCACCGTTTTACCTAGAGGTACAATGTTTGACGAATATATACTTTAGAGGAGAAAATGTTCACCGTAGAGCAATTATTTTATTTGAAATATAATTAATTAAATATTAAAGAGAATTCCCCATTTAACCGTGTTAAACTTCAAGAATGACCTAACAGCACAGATAAAATTAGGCCTATATTTTACATCGTTTTAATATTTTAATGATACTAATTTTGTTGTACAGAATTTCTTGAATTTTTTTCAGTATTCCAAAAATATTTGTATGCATAATATTTCATTGATCCTCTGACAGTTAAACTGTTTTCATTCTTCCCTCTGTGATTTATTTATTATCTTGTTTTTCTTCAATAGCACTGTTAAAAACAAGCACTGTTTGCCAAAAGCGGCAAGTAAATAAATACAACCGCAACAAATTTATCTTTTTTTACTATAAAATTCCCAATTCAATAATACTTGTCAGCAAAATAGAAAATGCTATAAAGTTTTAAAGTTCAACAAATAATTGATGTAATCTAACATTCAGAAAAGTGTGGCAATTAGTAGCTAATTTTCGTATAAGCAAGCCAGGCAGTTGCCACTTGGATAATGAAGATCTCCAAATAGGTCGATTGAAAATTTATTATAGAATAAATAGATAACAAATAAATAAATTTATAATAAAATAGAAATTCTATGAATCATTAAGTAACAGGATAATATTAACATTAGTACTGTGCGTCTTTTTAAATTATTGAATAAAAATGCGGATACCACACAGTTAGGAGTTACAATAAAATGAAAATAGACATTCTCACAAATCAGCCTAAAATAAATAATTGACAATTTGATAAAGTTAAAAATATGTGGAAATATGATACTAGATTGATCTTGAAAAGAGGATCTCTTAACACAAACTATGTAGACATATCAACTACTTAAATTCACCTCTGACAATATTTCGATTAAAAATTTCATTTCAACCTACAATCCGGAGTTACATATTCCCACTTAACAATTTCTGGAAACCGCTTTACTGATATGGTTAAAATAAAATCGAAAAGCACATATCTATTCTTGGATTATCTAAGCCCACTATCGACTCTCGTAATGACTCACAGAGCAATTCCACTTCAGGGGCTGTGTTAATTCAAAACGGACATGATTAAAGCATTAATTTGTTAATGCCCATTTTCGACTGAGTCCAATTACCATCAAGAGTACAAAATTCAGCTTCAAAATCAGATTCTATTTCAGTACAAGTCGAATATCAGGAGCCTCGTGTTAAATAGCTTACATCTAATACTCGCCTCATTGTTTACATTTAGGCTAACAACATTTCGCCAATATATAAAATGTCATTTGGAATTCGTTTATCTCTATTGAAATTATACGTATTTGAAATTTGCATTAAGTCTTGTCACAAGACTAAAACTTGACATACGACTAAACTGTCAAATGTCTTGTACATACGATGAAAAATAAATGAAATAACTAAAGAACATGCACTTTTGGTGAAAAGATTTTTTTATTTTCATATATTTATTTATTAGAACGTTCTTAAAGCAGACGAACTTCTTTGAGATGTTCCTCAAAATTTCCAAAAAATTACTTCTTAGGTAATGTTTGATATTTGTTGATTTTTAAATGATGTTTCAATATGGAATTTAAAACTATATATAATGTATTTTGATTTTATATCTGCTTATAAGAATTATATGTTTTTACACATATCTTTTATTTTGAATTTATCATTCTATTTAAATTACACAGTAATCGAAAGTACACCTTCATCTTCAGAAGGGAAGCTTGCATTTAAATCCATAAATTTTTTTCAAAAAATATCAGTGAATATAATAATATGAATTTATTACCATCAAAGAATCGAGTTCCTAAATACTTTTGTGAAAAATTAACTTTGCATTTTGATGAACTAATGACTGACTGACTAATGAAGAAATATTAACTTTGCATTTGATTGCCATTAAAATGGAATCAACGAAAAACAAATCTTCACTATTTGATATTCTTTTAACTAGCAAAGGTATTCACATTGAAATTTACATATGTAAATGGTTTTATATAAAAAAACACCTTTATAAATTATATAAATAATAATAAAATGGTTATAAATAACCATGTGCCAAATTATAGTAATATTTTTATAATAATTCTGCAATCTGGGAATGAAGTTATGACCATTCTTTGTTATTTCATGGCCTAACACAATAGCACATACTTTAATTCTGAACTTTAATCAGATTATCTGAAGATGTAAATAATAACTTTGGATGCTAATATTTGTAGCCGCAATTCTATCATCTTTTAATGCTTAATTTATCAACAAAAATCCATCATATTTCGAAATAACCGTGATAAATAATAACTTTCTTGGCAAAATTTTATTTCAGTTCTAACTATAAATTAGCGTTCTTATTATTTAAGTCAGTGTAAATTCGTCTGGTTGTTAAAATCAGAGTTTGGAATAATATCTTTGATATATTTCGACATCATAAAACTCCCACGCATAAATACAATAAGTGCTATGGTATTTATTATCTCTCGTTTTGTGAACTATAACCGTTTCTGTAAACGCACTGAAATATATTAATATAATTGAAGAAAGAATAATCATTGATGCTAATTATATTATTTGGCTCAATAATATATAGTATTTATAAATATAAATACAAATGCTAAATGACACCAATAAAATCAAACGAATTAAATGCGTTAAAATGAAGAAATGGAAAATATTGATCTTCTGTACATCTCTATTAATAACATAGATGAACGTGTGTGTGGAAGTTTGTATTGATTCCAACAGTTACCAAATTTGACACATATATACTCAGGAAGCGTGGAATATGTATCTCAGGGTGAGTGCTTAAGATTTTTTTAAAAATTTTTATTTAAATAAAATGTATGCTGAATTTTGTCATTAAAAGAATGTTTTTTGAATGATACCAATTTAATTCTTATGTAATTTTTTTATATATTGGTATTTTTTAAAATTTATTTATTTATCTATGTTGCTTTACCCCAACAAGAAAAAAAAATATATTATTGCTCGTAAATTCAAACCACTTTAATAGTTTAATCAAATATTTAACTGCTTCTTTTCCTTCCAATGTTGGGAGATAGAGAAGAAAAATCCTGCCAAATATTTAAGAAGTATTCAAGACATAAAAAGTGAAGTCATATACCGCGAACATACAAACTGATCGTATAAGTTTTAAATTGTTCTATGATGTCATGGGTCTCATGTACACATTGACAGAACATATAAGACAATTATAACAACACAGCTTTTATGTCTAACAATTTGATCAATGTCTGCAATTGATGAACACAAAATTATATCTAAACGATTTAACCGAAATTAAATATCGGTAATATTCTTGGCGAATCAACTAATCACTATAGGTGATTAGTCAATAAAATGTTCGGTAAGTGTAATCAATAATACTGATTTGATCTCTAATGAACATACGTTCTACTGAGACAATACACATCAGTATTTTCTGGCTTTCCTTAAACCAACTAACAGTTTGATTTCAGCGAATTTCACAGCCCAAATTCTACTGTATACCACATCTCTCAAAACCACTTTGCGAATTAATTCCAAATAAAATCGGAAAGCACTCTATCTCCCATTCAATTCTTGGATGATGTATACTCGCAATCAACTGTCGTAAAGCCTTATCATGCATTTAAACTTCGTTGCCCGTGTCAACTGCAAGGAGGACACGGCTCAAGCATTAATTTTGATTTATTAATGCCCATTTGCGACCATGCCCAATCACCATCAAGAATCTAAAACTCAATTTCAGAGTCAGTAATCGACCTCCGCCCGTTAATGCTGCGTAAATCCAATAACAGAAGCCTCACTTGAAATGCTGTTTACTTAATGTTTGGATTTTGACGTAACGTTTTGGTAATGTGTGAAAAATGGCATGTGGAAATGATATCCTGCAATTGAAAACAATGCACTCTTTTAGAAAATGGTACAGACTTCAGTTTTCTAATACTTTGGAGTGAATGCTTCTTAATTTTTAGATTCTTTGCTTTTGAAATTTCAACCCAAATATATTAAATTACGACTCAGATTTCTTACACTTTGTTCTAATACTATTCACATGATTTGCATTTTTTAGCTTTAAATATCACTAATTTGTTTAATAAAATATTTCTTAAGGTTATAACAAATACCCATAAAAATATCTAATCGAACGAAAATCAGATAGGGTTCCTAATATAGGGTATCTAATCTAATTGAATTAAATCAGATAGCGTTTTAGAGAATAAAAAAAAAGCATTACACTTTTTTCTTCTTCAATGTGATTCATTAAAATTCAAACTATGATCCACTTTTTACAGTCAAGGACTATCTGTTCAATCTTTTCTGCTCTAAAACAAAAACTGAAGCAAAGTATTCAGCCATAAAATTATTAAAATACTTCCTTAAAACAATTATTTCTTGTTACCCTTTTATATTCAGGTAAAAACATCTTGTTCACTTTGCCTTTTAAATAAAAAAATAAAAATTTCTTCATTATTTACAACCTCTACAAATTTTACATTGTAATAAAAAAGAAGAAATTTCCTAATTTAATTTGATGTTTCAAATTTATAAATGTTAGAACATAATAAAAACTAGTAAAATCATATTTTCGAGTTCTAATTTTATTTTTTAACTTGAAACAAGAGTAGACGATTTTGTGTCTGCTCCAGTAGACAATAACATTCTATAAACAAAAATAACGTGTGCTTTTTTTCCTCAATTGTTTGAATTGAAAACAGGATGAAAAGTAAAATATATTTTTACATTTTTTTTTTGAATACTAGATATGATTTGTAATTTCTATAGAGGTAATAGCATTTTTAAATTACAGAGGTTTAAAAAATGAAGATATTTTTACATAAATTTGAAATTAATTTCAGTGTGGGTGTATTTTTAATTTTTGAATATTTGTTAAGAATAAACAATGAATAGGACGTCATTGCTCAACGTCTGCTAAGTAAAATTTTTGAAATATTGTTATTGTTAAAATAGAATATAAGAAGTAACTCAAGGTGGAATATTTTTACTGAAATTAATAAAAGAATTAATTAAAAAGAGAATTGAATCATGTCATTATAAAAAAACTTCTTAGGAGCTGCAAACGGAGAAATATGAATAAAGAATCATATTTTTATAAAATATAATCTATATTAATATACCTAGACGATTTTCAAATAGAAAAAAAAATCTTTAAACTGAATTTCTTTTAGACGAAAATAGTTTTATTCATTTGAAATTTACAACTGAGCATTGCGTTGTTCTATTATAATTGACTAATTTGTCATTCTTTTTTGTTTAGCACTAATTATGTATCTGAATTCCAAAAACTTCTAGGAATCAATAATTTATAATTTTAAAACGAATGGCAGCATACAAAATAAAATTCAAACTTTTGATCTCTTATAATTTACTTTTAGATTTGTGTGCAATAAAATATTTTTTTTCAATATAAAAGACTGTATTTTTCCAAAATTGCTTAAACTACAATGAATGTTTCGTTCCAGAATGCCTTTACTGAAAGAAATTGTAATGATGGTTTCTATTAGTTTTCAAAGAACATTTATCCTCACTCTTTCAATTGGTTTCACTAGTCAAATTACAAAACTTTCCTTTTAATAAGTATGGTGCAGAAACGGGAAAATAAAATCAACTATAATCACCAAATTTGAATTTATTATTCTGTAATGTGGCATTCGAATCTGTGCATGTATGCTTCAAAAATAAATGACTAATTTTAATTAAATAAGTTCCCCTAAAATAACATTTATTCCTTTTTAATTTTATAGATCAAGGGAAACTAACCTTGGTTCGACAAAGAGATTATCAAAAACTCTATGAGCAGTTACTGTATAAAATATTTCTTTTTTACTTCTCAATCTTGTTAAGACTTATTTCTTTTTATAATCATCATGATATCTCATATACTAAAAGAAGAAAACTGCAGCAAGACAGCGCTAATCTTTAAATTTTCCCTTTGAGCCAAAGCATTTTTATCCTCAAATATTCATTATTACGATTATTAGCCAATATACAAATATTTTTTTTTTGCCAATTACATCTCGTAATTGAAATTCTACAAATAAATAAATTTAATTATAACAGTATTTAAAAGCACACCTTTATTAGTGTATTAAAATATTAATATTTCGTATTTTAAATGTACTTTAATTATCTTTATTATATATGTATTGTGAATCCTGAATTTTTGTGAAATTTGCTGAAATATAGTATTACCCTTATGGAGATAAACAAATTAAATAAGTCATTAATTGATAATATAACACAAGAAAAGTTTATAATATTGTATTATTGTCAAAAATACGTAAATGTCAAACTTTCAAAGTTTTAAATCCATGACCATATAAAATGCTCAAACACGAGATTCTATATTAAAAAAAATTAAAATAAATTAGTTTGAATAAAATTGTATCTCGAATTGAATAAAATATCATACCTCCTAATAGCAAAGCTCCCGAGCCTTGCGCAGAATCAAAATGGTTGTGAGCGAAGCATTGATATACACCTCTGTCATCACGAACCACCGAGTTGATGGACAAGACATCGTTGCCAAGGACACGGATTCTCTCATTCGTCAAGACAGGACGCAGATTTTTGGTCCATGTGACTCCATAAATCGGGAAGCCCGACACTGTGCAGTTGAAGTGGGTAGCTTGACCAACAGATATAGTTTGCTGAGCTGGACTTACTCTCACTTGGATTGGAACTGGAAATAGAAATCATTATTATAAATAAATAAAATTAATCAAAAATCACATAGTAGTTTTTTTATGATTTTTTATCAGGTTTTATTATCAGAATTAATATAAAATTATTGGGAAAACCAAAGAACCAATTGCTAACCCTTAACCACTGATAAGATATCTTCAATTTTCCTTTCAATTGAAGGTTCATGACTTAATTTTATCATCAATGGTGATCTGTTTCTCCTTTTTTCCATTGTTTTAGAGATTTCTTACAAATAACTGAACTGATCATGCTACCAAACAACATTATTTAAGTTTATTATGCATGCATAGTAGAATAACTTTCATTTCGTGTGGGAAAATGTAGTTCCTCATAATTGATTGATACAATTCAATTAATGCTATAAAAATCGCTTCGAACAGCTAGTTGGCGAATGCTGCAATTAAAGAAAAATATACTTTTATTAAATGCACTTTAGCAGATTTATGAAAATAAGGAGAATTAAAAACAAATGAATTAATGCACTGAATTCTTATATAAATGTTTTAAGAAAATATGAATTTATAATAATTATAATTCACATTCATAAAATCTTTTAATTTTTAATGAATATTTATAAATTATTCGTCTTTTAATTTTCTCAATAATTTATCACCCTTTTTTTATATTTTTATGCTTTTTTTTTGACACCGATATTTAAATTTAAATATATATGTTTTGCCCATTATTCCATAAATAAGACAAAACAGTTAAAACATTTTTTTTTTACTTTTACTATTTTTTTATATTATTATCTGATAAATTCCATAATTCATTAATGCAAATATAACAAAATTTAATTATTTTTTTCACATATTTACTATTGCTAATGATGTTTGCCTAGTATGAAAGATTTATTGAGATGAATCTATTAATTAAATTATTAAATTATTAAAACAGTTGAGAACACAATGAAAAATAAATGCATACATTGTACAAAGCTTCGAAATGTGACTTATAAAGAATTCAATAAAAACTGATAATAAAATTTCATTTAAAAAAAATTTAGAGTTTAGAAAAAATGAAACATGATATAAACCAGCATACTAATCTATGCATAAAAATAAGTAATTATTATAATGAAAAATATTTCAAGAAAAAGTTACAAAAGATGAATAAATGTTGTAGGAAAGAATGTAACAATTAATTCATTGTTGTTTATGAAACAGGTTAGTTTTGAAAAATAATTTTAACAAAAATGAAATATTTTTTTTCCAAAACTGATTGTTGTATTTGTCAAGAAGAATGTGAGTCTAATGATAAATATATGTCTGGAAAATATTAAAAATCCAATCTGTCCAAATATCAATATACCTAAATTCTATTAAATTCTTTTTCATATTAATTAATTTCTTTAGTTTTTTTTAATACTTATTTACCTTTTGAAAGTTTATCATTTATTTTTCTGCTCCTCAATACTGTTAATATTCTCTTTATTTATGAATTCAGAGAAAATTCTGACAATATCATTTTACTAACATGATTTTTTCTCTTTCATTAAAGCTTTGTTTTTTTATAGAAACAAATATTTTGTATTTAGTTTAAGTATTAAGTCTTAAAAATTAAGCCTTTTATTTTTAGTATTTTTTTATTTTTCGGCAGTGCTAAAAGAATCAGATCCATCCTGCAGTTTAAATGAGCTGAAGATTTGTTCTACAATTTTTAACACAGTGTTCAGAAAAAATTATCAATTAAAAAATCAGCAATTAAATTATTTTATTTATTAATAATTTCTTTAAAATTGTTATCATCGAGATTTTTTTTAAATTCATTACCAAATTCGTGCATGTACAATAATCTGTAAAAGTATATGCTACGCTACATAAGTAATATAAAGACATATAAAAATTTCTGCAGAAAAACATTTTAAAAGAAAAATATATCCTGAAAGTTAAATAAGCTGAATTGTTACATACTTACGACGATGATTTTCTTTACATTATTAAGAGCGAAGGAAGAATTCAATAAAAGTATTAATTAATGTCTATGTAATAAACAGAACGAATAAAAGAGTAATATTAGTTAAATGTATTTTGCTAAACAAAGGGAATCAATTAGCTGGGAAATTACATTTTAATTATGTTATGGGATTGATTTTCATTAGAAAAGTCATATGCATGTACAGAGAACAGAGCACATTTTATATGATTAAATTTTTACTCTTTAATGTCCATTACAATTTGATGCTTAAATATTATTTGTTCATAAAGTCCTTGACTCTAAATTGTTATAATAACTTATATTTAAGAAATTTATTTGAAATTAAATGCAACCTAAATCATCAAGGAGAAGTGAAGATTTCGTTAAATTCCTTACTAAAGACGGTTAGTCAGAAATAGTGTCACTTCCTTTTAGTAAGATATGTGATTACGTTCATCATGGAGTTTTTGAAAAGCATTCGAAAACAGTTATGCTTTTTAAAAGTTGCATAAAAAAGATGGATTTGTAATACGGATTTGCATATAAAGAGAGGAAAAACATCTATGAAACGAAAATATGCCAGTTAAGTGACAAAAGTTTTAATTGAAAAGAAGGGCTTTTTTTTTGGTTAAACAATGGCATAATTCAAAAATCTTCTAATTTAGAGGTTTATCAAATTATTTACTTAAAATTTTGTATATATCTTAATAAAATTATTTTCTAGTTACAGAAGTAAAAAATAAGCTGTATTTTTATAAAAGTTTTAAATACTGGAGTTTGGCATAAATGTTACAAAATTTTCAAATTTTTAACATTTGAAAGCCCTAAAACAATTATGAAATATTTCTTAATGAATAGATTGCTTATTTTCTATGTTAAGAACTGCAGAACATACTAAAAATTATTATATTAAACTTGAAGAAAATGAGTATCAGATTTTAATTTATGAGATTCTTAGTAAGAAAATTCCATCAAAAATTAAAATTTGACCAAATAGCATGTTAAAATGTAAAATAGCATCAAAATGTATGTAAATACAAATATTAAAATACGTATAATTCCTCAAAAAACAGACATAGAAAAAAATTTAATGACATATATATATAACTTTCTTAAGTATTACGAATATTAAAAATAAAATATCAGTTTCACAAAAAAATCGACCTTTTAACATAGTCACCTATCTTGATTCATTGTAAATAAAGAAAGTAATATATATTTTTCATTTTTCTTTTACCTTTCTCTTTCTTCTTTTTAATATATTTATTTTTTCCTAATCTTCGTTAAATTCTTTTTAGCATTCATAGCGGTCTTATATTATTTAAATGTAATTTAGCACGTAATATATTATTTATAGTTATAAAATTTCTGTAGCCATCGTCTTTTGCTTTTCTTACAGAAAACCTTAGCATTAAATGCCCTCAAAGTCAAAAACATATCCATCTTTCTAGACAATAGAGTTAGCCACAGATCAAAGGCTACTTTCATTCGTCATCGGTTGCATTGTCAGCCACAAAGATACCTCTAACGCTTATCGATGTATTTGTATTACTTGCTGGTGTTCTTGCTTCACGGAAAACATAAAAATAATAATGAAGAAAGAAAAGTGCCACTGATGGAAAAGAAACTAAAAACACTATCTTGTTTCATTAGTAAGTGTTAAATCATTTCTTAAGAATAATAAATTTATTCAAGCGAAATATTTTTAATAATATGTTCGATTGGAATTCAACATTAGTTTTTCATTATAATAGATATATTCATAATATTTCTTCACTAATACAATCGATATCAGTGGTCATAAATTTATGTGTTATTTAAATATTCTCAGCCAGTATTTTGAAATTTCTTAGCTTCTGCTTCTTTTAGATCATTCGTAAAAACTATATTAAAACTGTAAATTTATATTAGATTAAAAATATTACTAATAATACAGATACAAGAATATAACCAAATAATTTCCAAGATTAAAGGACTTATATTTCAAAATGTATTGCAATTATTAAATTAAATAACACCTGATAAAACAGAGATAAACGTAAATTTCCAATGAATTGCTACTATTACAATTATTCTGCATTTACTTATTACATTACGCATCAACGGCAACTAAAGAAAACTTTATGGTAATCCAGATTCTCTTATAGATACTAGATTATATATATATCATTTCAACATCGAAAGTTTTTATTTAATTCAGCAACTGCATGTAAAAGAATTACAGACATATGTGATGATGTAAAAATTTCCAAGCATTTAGTAGCGAAATATTCAGTTCAGTGCTAGACTGAAAAATAGAATAATATGAGATGTATACATAACTATCTTTCTCTAACCGCTACATCCTATGAAATAATTCGTTTTTCAATTGTCCTTTTAGTGCACTGGATTTGAAACAACTTAGAACACTCTGTAGCTTTGATTACTTATACCATTTTTTTATAGAATGTTCGCTGCACTGTAACGTGTGATTGGATATTCGCAAATTCTAAAGCATGAAATATTTTCTATTTCTTATTCACAGCCGTGAAATAAGCAAAGAAAAAAATAAACCTTTACATTTGAGGATTCAAACGGAAGAAATACGTGGATGCTGTCTGCTTATTTCTGCCTTTTCAGATTTGATGAAGAAAGAAATATTTTCATTTGTAGATTCACGTGGGAAGTAAAAAGTCTAGCATATGAAAAAATCTATGAAATCTGGATTTGAATCTGTTGAAAAAAGCTAGCATTTGCTCATTTATACTCCAATTACCCTTAAAGAGCATAATTATATATTCAAAGATTTTTATTTGATAATCTGAAGGTTATTTATTAAATATCGTATATTGTTGAATGTGCTCCAAATTAGGTGTACCAGTATATATATTTTTTCTTATCTGACGTATTCTTTGTTCCAGCTTATTTAAGCGAATCGCATTATTACAAATGTGCATCATTGCTTTTCTAAATTGTTAGTTGAGTCATAAAGTAGAAAATTTTATAAATAGCTTTGACTTATGCTGATTGCATGCCCCACTAATGACCTTCCAGAGATTGGTAACAAACCTGGAACCCATTTGGATACAGTGGAGATAAAAACTAAATTTCTTGGATCTGCTGGAATTTCGATGATATATCGATTAGTTTTGCAGATATAGGAAATTTCTAGAATATTTGAAGGTCTTTTAAGGAGACTATAAAAAGTGAAGCAGAAGTCCGTAGTCAATTGATTTGAACTCAGGTGAGGCTGGTATATTATTAATAATTATAAGGCAATAATTTTTTTTCTTTTCACATTTTAGACTGCACATATTCAAAACTCAAAATAAACTTTATCTTCCGAGATAATACAGCAAGCACCGACAATCATCTGAAGTTCCCTCGAAAGTTACAAAAAATTATGTCTGTGTATTATTATCTTTACCTTTTTATGAAAAAGGTGATTCTAGATATTTTTTGTTTACAATAATTCCGTGAATAATGGTTTTTTTTTTTTTTTACACTGAAAGTGCAAAGGGCAGGTAAAATTTTTAATAATATTTCTTTAAAAAAGCATTTCATGTTCTTTTCTAAATCCTATCCTTGATTACCTTTGCAATTTTGAATTACATATACATATGTACTCTTATATTTTCATAATATATCATGTCCCCGAATAAAATGAGATTGTGATTTTATCAGCATTATGGCATGACGAAGAACTTTGGGATTTTTCTAGAGATTTGTGCATCTGTGAGAAGAAATCTAGCAAGAAACAATTATAAAGTGCGTCTCAAAAGTATATGGACATGAGATTTTTTGAAGTAACCGTTGAAAGAATAAAGCAAGGATCAAGACAAAAATAATTAGCATATGGAATCATAAAATACGTATATTACAATACAGAAATATTATACTTGTATCACATATTGTGTGTAAAAAAATAAAATTCAAAATATGATGTCCCAAAAATATATGGGCAATGAAAAAAAAATCGCTTTTATTTCTTCTGTACCAAACATTTGCATAGTCTGCGGTCTATACATCTGACGTAACAACTTCGGAGTATAAAATCGCAGCTCGTTCTTCAATTCTAGAGTAGTTTTAAAATGTATATCAACGTTCAATTCTCTGCTCCTGATATAGCTAAAATTTGGATTATAGCTAAATTAGCTCAAAATATTAAAGTTTCTGATATTGCCAAACAAATGAAGCGTAGCAGATCTGGAATTTATGAAATTTTGTCGAAAGATGCAAATTCTATTGCAAAAATGCGTTCAGGAAGGCCAAGAAAAACATCCAAGCGACAAGATAGAGAGGGAATTTGCGCGCAGGTTCAACCCAGAAGAAGTCCACTCTTGAAATTACGAGGACTTTGGCGTTTCCAATTTCAAGATCTACTGTTCATCATCGCATACAGTCAAGCAAATTTCATAGATATCGCAGAATGCGTCGGACAATGCGTCGGCTGAAATTGCACCACAGAAAAGCACGCGTCCTTTGGGCTAAAAAGTACATGCATTGGACGGATGAATGGTTAAATGTTTTTTTCAGTGACAAAAAAAAAATTCAATTTAGATGGCCCTGATGGCTACTGCCATGCTTTACGACGGGAACCTCGTGAGTTCTTTAGTCGACAACAAGGAAGGGATTCTCTCATGGCGTGGGGCGCATTCTGCTTCAACGGAGCAACTGATATTGCTTTTCTTGATGGTCGACAGACCTCTGAAGATTATCAAAATATCCTCAAAAGCAATCTACTTCCAATTGGAAATACCCTAGGAGGGAAAAACTGGAAATTCAAACAGGATAATGCGTCGATTCACACCTCTCACTCAACAACAGCTTGGTTTACTCAGAATCAAGTGACTGTTATAGACCGGCCAGCTATTAGTCCAGACCTGAATCCCATGGAAAACCTTTGGGGAGTACTTGCACGGGATGTGTATGCTCATGGTCTTCAATTTTCGACTATTCAGGAATTAAAGCAACAAGTAGAGCAGAGTTGGTTTTCTTTAGAGCCGCACTTTCTTCAAAATTTAGTTAGAAGCCTGCCTGATAGGATTTTCAATATAATTAAAAGCAATGGATCCAAAATTTGAATTTAAATACAAAATATTTGAAAAGTCCATATACTTTTGGAACAGCCAATTTTTATTATTTTTTACACATATTCTATAAAAACTATACTGTATTTCTTTGTTGTAATAAACTTATATTAGGATTACAGATGCTTATTATTTTTTTCATGATAATTGCTTCATTTTTTGAACTGTTATTTCAAAAAATCGCCTGTCCATATACTTTTGAGACATGCTTCATCATATGGTGAAACTTATGATACAAAATAAGAAATGTCTTGTCTTTGATTCCTCAAAATAGACTCAATAGATAGAAAGCGAAAGTGGAACTAAAATTTATATTCGAATATTTATACCATCTGCGATATTTTAAATCAACAGCTTAAACAAAAGACATAAATCACTATCAAAGATATAATATTTATTATTATAATCGTGAATCACAACAATATAAAAAGGAAAAAATAGCAAGTTATTCAATTGGCTATAACGTTACAATTAAATATAACAACTGATAAAATTCTATGCAAGTAATAAAAAAAAAAACTATGCATATTTAGAATTTCTTTTTTCCCATTCTAATGTCAATACATTTTAAAACGTGCAGTTATTTACCATGTTTTACTTTTATTAAAATCCTGGTAATTTATTAAGTCTCCTACAAACAAACTTATTTCTATTTTCTCGAAGAAAGCCATTTAACTACTTTGAAAGTCAATTTAAGATTTATAATAATTATTATGAAAAAAGCAGAAATATGGTAAAATAAATTAAAATATGATAAAATATTCAGAAAATCTCTGAAGTAAATAAGTCAATCTATTATCATAGTTATGAGAAAAAGCAGAAAAATATTACAACGAAAGAAAACTAGTTATTGATTTGGCTGTTGCATTACAAATAAATATGCCGACTGATAAAATTTGCAATTATTAAAAATATCTATGCATATAAAGAATTTCTTATTTCCCATTCTAACACTGATATGTCCTAAATCAACTTTTATAATGATTAAACCTGTTTTTCTATTATTATATCTTTGTATTTTATTAATAGTCTCCTAGAACCAAACCTATCTCTACTTTTTCGGAAAAAGTCATTTAACTATAATAAAAATAAATCTAATATCTGTTAAAATAATCATGAAAAAAAAGCAGAGCAATATGAAAAGTAGAAAAAAAATAGCAAGTTATACAATTGGCTATCGCATTACAAACAAATATGACTACTGATAAAAATCTTTACAATTATTAAAAAGATCTATGCATATTTAGAATTTCTTATTTTCCATTCTAATGCAAATATATTCTAAATCAGCTTTTACAGTAATTAGATTTATTTTGCTTTTATTAATATCATTGCATTTCATTAATAAATATGTCTCCTACAAACAAACTTATCTCGATTTACTCCAAGAAAACCTTTTAACTACCCTAAAAGTAAATCATATCTTCCAAGACAATACAGTGAGCAAAGGCGACCTCCTTTCGTCGCTGGCTGCGTTGTAAGAAGCCCGTATCGGTGTATTTTTATCTCCGTCCGTGTCCCTGCTCCAAGGGCAAGCAATCACAGTCGGGGTGATTGATGTGACCACGACGGCCGTAAGACTGATGCCCCCTCCCCTGAAAAGCGGATCTAATGATCCGCGCTTAATGGGAATCAATAGTCTTGGGTCCGGGAGAAAAGGCTCAAATAATTTACCGCATATAACCTTTTTCCCTGTTACATTATTTATTCTGCTTTCAGGAGACGAGCCTCGTGGTCGGAATACGGATTTCGGAGAAGTTGCGGTAATGGGTTTAATAATTTTTGCTTGGCCTTAATGCACTCAGTGAGTGAGATCTTCGATCTAGGCCTTTTTGCTTCTTGAGATAGAGAGAAATCTACAGTTTGATGTCGGCTTTAAGATTTTGATATTCATTATTGTGTAACGGTGAGCAAAGGATTAGCTGGAATATTTAGTTTGAAATAAAATCATTTTCTATTAGCACTCAAATTTTAATACAAGTGCCTATGGGAAGGTAATGGGTTTAATAATTTTTCCTCTGCTTTAATGCACTCCGTGGGTGAGATCTTCGATCTAGAGTGTTTTCTTAGAGATATAAGGAGAAAGCTTCAGTTCCAGAATATTCATTCAGTTGATATTTGTTATTGTGTACAGGCAGCAATTGATTTGCTGGATTATTTAGATTGAAATAAAAATATCAACTATCAGCACTCAAATTTTAATACTAGTGTCTATAGAAAATAAAGGAAAATAAATTAGAACAGCTTAAAAATAAAGAGAAGTTTTGGATTATGAAGTGCATTTCTTTTCAGTAAGCATAGGTAATTGGGATAGAGAAATCTGGGAAAAAATGTAATAGTAGGTTTCTGACGGTATATCCGTAAGCGTACAAAGTAGAAAAATAATTGGAATAAAAATTACTTTGAACAAGTGTGAAAAGATATGTTGGAAGTAAATCGGCAAAACTAAAATAGTTTATAAATGTAGCGAAACGTATGTTCTTTGAGTGATTTCATATACTTTAAAATCTATACTAATATTATAAATGTGAAAGTTTAGATAGATGGATGGGTGTTTGTTAGTCAATCACGCCAAAACAGCAGTACGGAATTGGATGAAATTTAGCATAGAGATATATTATAGTCTGAAATAGGATATATGCTACTATTTATTCCGGTTAATTGAGTAGTTATTTTTTGCTAATTAAAACCTAACTTTCCCATCAAAAATATTTTCATTTCCCCACCGCCAAATGATTAAGGTTTCAGTTTTTCCACGCTAACGAGGTTAGGCTTAAAATGTTTTCGACCGAATATTTCAAACGATTTTGTTTATTTTCTTAGTGTTTATTGCATTTAAAATTAAAAATTGTTAATTAATCAATCTTTCGGATTCAATCTGAAGTACTTTTAAATTAAAATATAATAGAATAAAGAAAATTTAAAATTTCTAATCTGCAATGCGTTACCCCAATTGGCGTAGAAAATTCATGCAAAATTTACGCCTGCGTAGTGTGTTCCGATTGTTGTCAACTGTATTTTCATTTTAATTAAAAGTTTAAAAAGTATGCGTATTATGCCGTTGTAGCTATCTCAATCTCGATTGATAAATATAATAGACTTGGCTTGTTTTTAAAGAAATACGGACTTGTTTTGCTGTTTTGTTTTATTTCAGATATACAATGTAAATAAATTGTTTTTAGGTGAGTTTTGTTTTTTTTTAGTTTGATAGTTTTTTTAAATCCCCAGAAAACGTTAATATAATCTTTTAAAGAGGAGTAATAAAACTCGGGCTAGGACCTATTTGCAATTTTATCTATCAAACTTTTATCTTTGTAATTTTATCTTTTAGACTATCAAACCCTCTTCAGTTGTGGGATAAATACAAGGACGCTTTATTAGAAGACCCACCACACCGCGCTAAAGAGGGGAATTATCAAGCGAAGTTGTAAAGGAACTAATCTACGGCACCGCAGTTTTAGCAGCGCAGTTCAATCAAATGGCACTACGATTGCTTCGCAAGCAGTGTCAAGCCTATGAAACGTTCTGCGCAGAGTGAATAGTGGACAGGAGGGGCTATTCTTACTTGACGCACCTTGGGGGTACGGGTAAGACGTTTGTGCTGAATCTTCTGCTAACTCAACTTCTGAAGGAGCGCAATATAGTTTTGGCTGTAGCTTCCTCAGGCATTGCTGCAAATTTGCTTAGCGGTGTCCGGACTGCACATTCCGTTTTCAAATTGCCGCTTAATCTTGCAAGCAAAGATACTCCAACATGCAGCATCATCAAAAACAGCGTCCGGGGAGTCCTTTTGCAGCAATGCAAATTAATAGTTTGGAAAGAGTGCACAATATCGCACAAGCAGGCATTAGAGGTGTTAAATCGCAATCTGCAAGATATCCGAGGCAACCAGGCTGTGATGGGCGGCGTAGTCGTTTTGCTAGCAGGCAATTTTAGACAGACACTGCCAGTTACTCAGAGAGCCACACTGGTGGATGAAATAAACGCATGTCTCAAGGCGTTGCCTCTGTGTTCTAGGATTGAGAAGCTCCATCTTACGTGCAACATGCGCGTCCAACAATACAACGACCACGAGTCGGGTCTCTTTGCAAATCAGATTCTGCAAATTGAAGAGAGGCGTCTAGAAACGGATGCAGATGGGATAATTCTATTTTCAGAAGAATTTTCCTATCCAGTAGCTACAGAAAATGAACTTATCAAGCTTTTCCCAACTGGAGGTAAATATACATAATGAAGAGTGGTTGTGTGAAAATGCAGTGTTGTCGCCAAAGAACGAGTGAGTCAATAAAATAAATGAATTTAGACACGATCGTCAGAAGTTCAAAACTATACACATCCATAGACACTGATGGCTAATGACGATAATACTGCCTATCCCGTTGAATTTCTCAATTCCCCAGAGTTAACAGGTGTACCTTCGCATATGATGGGGCTTAAAATTGGCGTTCCAGCTCTGATGATGCGATATCTTGATGTACCTTTCGTATCACAGAGTTTGCCAGTAATATTCTAAAAGCTATCACTATTACAGGAGCTGCTAAATGACACAGCGTTTTAATTCCCCGTATACATATTATTCCGAACAACTTGCCATTTTGTTTCAAGAGGTTGCAATTTCCCTTAAAATTGGCTTTTACAAAGACGTTCAACAAATCCGAGAGCTATACCTTAAAAGTGGCACTCGTTAATTTGAGCCCACACAGTCATGTTATCATGTTTCTCACACGGTCAATTATATGTTGGTTGTTTATGTATTCCAAGTGCCCAAAACTTGCATGTGCTGATGGAAAATAATAAGTCATTTATTGTAACAATAATGTTGTATACATTATGGTATTAGAATTTTTTTAAAATTACAAATTTTTCCTTAGATCTTTCAATGAGTTTCAAGTTTCTTGATTATATCATATCAGACTCTTGTTTTCAACAGCACTTTAATGATACGGTTTGATAATATTTTACATTTTGATCAGACCGTCGGCTCTCATACATACACATCAAAATTTACAAGCGGACGAATTCGCGAGTAATAGCTAGTAGAAAATAAATGCAATTTGTTGAAATAATTTATTTTGAAATGAAAATTATTGTGGATTAATATCTTTTAAAAATTGAATGAAAAAAATAGGAAGTGTAAAATCAAACAAAACTTTGGGTTGGGGCTCTATTTTATTCGTATTTTGAATAATTTCTTTTCAAGTGTTTGTGGATTCAGCCTCTTAAATACAGAAATCTTACGTTGGCAACTGATTAAATGATTTTATATCTATGATTATATATAAAATCATATACATTATTTTTTATTTTGCATAAGTAATTTTGAAAGAAATATATAATCTCTCTATATCAGTTGTAATATGGTAAGAAATATTTCAGAATAATTCGTGCTATTTCTTTATATTATATATATATATATATATATATATATATATATATATATATATATATATATATATATATATATATATATATATATATATATATATATATATGGTGAAAAATTAAGAAATGAGCATTTCTCTAAAGTTTATTTCCATTCCGGATAAACACGTTAGTGAAAAATGAATATATTATTGCCTCATCGCAACTCAGAACTTTTATTTGTAAATTTTTTCAATGAAAAAAGATTTTTTTTATCCGTGATAATTCCATTGCTTTCTAATCTAAGCACATGATACTTATTCAAAATCTTTTATCAGTTTCATTTTCTTCCATCTCCTTCCACTCTCTGTTCGAAAATTAAGGGTGGAAAAAGATGCTTTATCTAAAGAAATTATGAATGAGATCAGAAAAAAAATGTTTGAATTTTTTTCCTTGTACCTCCAATTAAAAAGAAGCTATCTTCTTCTTTTGTAGCCCAAAATAAAAATTTCTTGGCATTAAAATGTTAATTTTTTTTAAAAATTAACTACATATTTTCATACTGTATAGAGATTGAAATGTATACATCACCACGTTTGGGCAATTGAATTCCTTGTTAGTTACATAGCAAAATTTTTTTATTATGTAAATTGAATTATTTAGTTTGATTAAAATAATTGATCTTATTTCAAAGATACATTGCTATGTTATTAAATAATATGATTTTTAATCAATATTCAGCTTAAATTATAATGTTAAAAATATATAATATAAAAGGGTGATTAATAATTTAAATTGCATAAAATTAATTACTCAGCTTTTACAAAATGTATTTCAAAACACAGTTTTTAATATATCTACTAAAAGGCAAGAATCTAATTAAACATATTAATAAATCAACATTTTATAATTATAACTAGATCATAAAATAAAATACTATTTAAAATGTTTATTTTTCAATTCAAGCGCAAAATACATATTTAAGCTAAAATATACAAATATGTATCTAAAAAAATAAAGCTAATTCCAGCGTCTACCCGGAACAACAAACATGACTAAAATTTTAGATTTGATTCATCTGCCTCTTTATAATATAAATTTAAATTTTTATTCTTAAAAATAACAACGATCGCATATGAATATAAAAAATGCATTTAGTATCATAGCAATGGCCGTGGAATAAATTAAGTAATAAAACAGTTAGTAATAAAGTTAGTAATGAAATTGAAAATATATTTTATGGCTTATTAAAATTAAAGTAAATGTTGTGTCGAAATAAAAGTGGAATCATGAAAAAATGCTTTTAGTTTATGAAATGATATAAAATAATACACTTCGACTTCACTTAAAAGAAAATATTAAAATTTCAATCAAATTTTAATCAAAAAAATCTTATTAAGATTTTGCAAAACTCTTTCCTTATTAAACACATAAATTTCAAATTCTTTAACACTGGATTCAATGGATCACATTAAAGAATAATTTTTTCCATTAAATACATTGCAAGATTTACTATGCAACTTAAAAATAGTATCCAGCATGCAAACATTAATATGTTAAGATAAAAATAGAAATGCTATTTTACCACGAAAACCGCGTATTTGAAAACAAATTCTATGAATCGATGTGTAGACTTCATCATTGTGAAATTTAAAAACAAGGTATCCATTTTCAAAATAAATAAATACATATAATCCTAAATATTTATGAAAGATATGGAAAAATGATTCAATGAAATTGCTCAATAAATAATGCATTCATCCAGGTTTTACTTAGGGATAACGTATGTAAAGTAATACAATGTCCTACCATGATTTAAGATAAGATAAAATATTCTTTTTCATTAATTGTTTTTCTTCCTACGAACACCAACATATATATCATTTTGAAATTAAAACTGACAGAGCAATCTTGTTTGATATGAAGAGAAATTGTTTAAATGTGAAACTAGAAAAATCATCTTTGTATTTGTTGAAACTAGCTTTTCAATACTTAAAGTTTGTTTAAAGAACGTCAATCTTTTCTTTAATGCTCATCTCTTTTGAAAATGAAAATAAAATTAGATTGTTTAAGGAAATACATTTTGAATCTGCTAGATTTGTACGTTTATTTTCACTGAAGTATTCCTTGCAAGAACAAAATTAGATCTGTAGAAGATACGAAGATAA
The DNA here is from genome assembly GCF_947563725.1 of Argiope bruennichi. Classification (NCBI taxonomy): domain Eukaryota; kingdom Metazoa; phylum Arthropoda; class Arachnida; order Araneae; family Araneidae; genus Argiope; species Argiope bruennichi. Next base: position 78,631,605 of record NC_079158.1, on the reverse strand, counting down.
ATGTTGTTATATAATAGGGATGAATATAATTCATATTTGTATTTGATTTCATTATTCAAACAACGTATAAATTCTGAAATCTAAAGAAAATATTCGATTGATACTTTTTTCTTTTTTTATCAATGAAGAATAAAAATTGTAGAAATTTTAAAAATACGTAGACTTTAATTTTACTTTAAATTATAATAATATATTGAAATGAAATAAAAAAATCACAAAATAATATAAGCTTAGTGATAAAAAAAATAATAGAAAATAATAAATAATAATTCTAAATATCTTTTTAGCTGGATTCAAAAAAAAAAAAATTCAAATTTTCTGTAAAGAAATATTTATCCGAACTTTTAATCAAATAAAAATCATAAAATAATATAAGCTTAGTGATAAAAAATAATAAATAATAATTCTAAATATCTTTTTAGGTGGATTCAAAAAAAAATTCAAATTTTTTGTAAAGAAATATTTATCCGAATGAAACTCAAACCCCCTTCTAAAAATCCATTTACATATTTAAATAAAGTATAAAAAAATCAGAAAAATACATCAGAGCAATAAATTTTTCATTTAAATTTAATCAATCCCGAAATTATAGCATTTCTTTCAAATTTTAAATTTTATAATTATTCATGAATGAAAAATTCAACTTATTTCTTCTTGAGAAAGGTAAAAAAAAAAAAATGTAATCATAAATACCTGAAAGAAAATTTCGTTTAGTTTACAATTCAAATCTCTGTTTATATATTTGAATTGAGGCAAGTATTCCGATATTTAAAGGGTTTAAAATACTTCTTATATAAATTAAAATATTTAAAATATACCAAAATTGAAAAATTTGTAATGCTTTATAAACATGATATCATTTTCTTAAATAAATTATTTGGAAAAATAATAAATAAAACTATTTTATATAGACATGTTCTTGTTTCAAGGGCATTGCAATTACTTTGGAAAAGATTACTATTTCTTTGGAAGTTTGTTTCTTAGAAAAAAATTTCAATAATATACGATTTTTTTAGGAGTTGCATTTATTGCTGGATATGAATTGTACGCATTTAGAAATGAAGATATTTTGAGATGAATAATGTATTTGTTAATATATTCGTTAATATTCAAAGACCAATTTTTGAAATCAAAACTTTTCAAGGGCATTCTTTTGCCATTTCTTAATTACTCTCCAATTCCAAGTTGTTTGTTTCTGTCTATCATATTTTTACTTTCCCTCTCTCATCTGCCTTCATGGCTTCTATATTTAACTTTTTTTTATTTTCTCTAATAATCTTATTTATGCATTCCTATCATGCATTTACTTTGCATTTTTATCTTTGTAGTGATTATTTATCAAATTTAGCTCACTTCAACTTGTAAATGGTTTTACTTAAATGTTTTAAAACCTTTGCCTTCTGAGGAACGTTCATGTATATTTTAAAATGATTATTGTGTCTTTTACTGAATTATTTTATTTGTATGTATTATTCTGAATGATTTGTATGTATTATTTTATGTATTATCTAATATTCTGTAATCGGTAATATGAACGTTTCATGTATTTTACTGATTTTTATATGTTTTTCTTTTCTTATACTTTATTCTATATTTACGTGTTTTCTCTGCAAACTTTTACATCTACCTATTTATTTGCAATAGGTAGGTGGAGCCATGGCGTTTAAATAAAAATATCTATGAATAAGTTTATAATTCAATTAGAAATATATTTATCAGAGTATATTTTTTCCTAAGTATATTTCAGTTTCAACTTATTAAAATTGTTTAAAAAGGAAATCTGAAAAATTATTACAGATATGTTCAATTAATAGTCTAGTGTAAAGAATAAAATGACTAATATTAATAACTCAATTAGCTCAATCTCTTGAGTTCAGTTTAGTTTTTTTAACATTCCATTGCAAAGCAACACTAGGGCTATTTTGGGATGGACCTCATAAATTTGAACCGCGGTCAGATGACGAAGACGACACCTCAGCTGGCACGCCCCCTCTCCACACCACACCGTACCAGCGGGAGGTCCTCAATTTTTTGAAACATAGGATATGCATAAAAGGAATGTGAATCAGTAAAAAATTAAAAGCAAATTATGAACCTTATTATAAAAGATTTGAATGATTATGTACATTATAATGTATATGACGAGAAACACTTCATAAAGTATTATGTGTTATATAATTATACATTATACATAATAATTATATTCCAAGCTGGAAATATCGAATCATTTTTGTTTAGCCATTCCTCTATTCATCCATACCCATTTCCCAAATAAGTTGCAATTAGGAATGCATTAATCTATTTTTACACGAAACTACAGAATTATTTGATAACATAAACCAGGCGAAAATGGAAGTCTAATCATTCGCGAATGCTCGGGCGATTTGGAGAATGGCATTCTTAAGCATGGCCAGGAAAGCTTTTCAGTCCCACAAAAGACTACATTAAGCTGATGAAATGTGTTGGTTACGCTTTCATTTTCTACACAACCATCTCTGCAAATGATTCTTAGGCAACATCAAATTGCTCCTAATACGGAAATCGCGTGATGAAGCCGTTGTTTGTAGATTAGGAAGCAACCACTGCACAATTTACTATCTTTAGAGCGCAAGTGCCTTCTATTTCTGCGTTTACTAGGGTGTGTTTGAAATTGTCTATCAATTAGGAATTTGTTACGCTGGAGCCACTGTCCATAACATTCCGAAATACTTAACTGGAAGAATTTGAGCATCGTTTTAAATGTGTTATCAGGGGAATCTAAGAATTTATATTTTTCATTGCGTGTTCTCTCTATTCTTGAAATATCAAGTACATTAAGAATGAATAATTATTTACAGTCTTTAAAATGCTCTTTCTGTTACTGATCTTATTTTGGTGTATATGAAACTGAATATCAATTAAAAATTTGCTACATTGAAACCGCAGTAATTGATTCAATTTCGTAATGTTTAATTGGAAGAGTTTGAGTATAATTTAAAGTACACTATCTGTGGATTCAGAGAATGTATAGATCTTTAATTGCTTGAGGTCCTTGTTCTCTTTGTTCATGAGATATCAAGTATATCAAAAATGAATCATTGTTATTCATCTTTAGGTTGTAAGTATTCTTTCTGTTTCTGAGGTTTTTTTTCCTTTTTTTTAGTGTATCCAAAATTGTCTATCAATTTGGAATTCTTTATATTGAAGATGCAGTAATTCATTCTATTCTGCAATGTTTACTTGGAAGATTTGAGTATAGCTTTCAGTATACTATCTATTTATTTATTTTTAGAATTAATAGAATCTTCATTGTTTGAGATCCTTGCTGTCTTTGTTCAACTACATCAAAAATGGATAACTGTTAACCATTTTTAAGTTACAAGTGTTCTTTCTGTTTCTGAGTTTAATTGGATATATCTGAAAGTGTCCATCAATTTGGAATTCGTTATGGAGCCACAGGCTGAATCATTCCGAAATTTGAATAATTGGAGGATTTGAATATCGTAATAAATTCTCAGAATCCACTATCTGTGGATTCTGAGAATTTATAGAGCTTTCATTGCTTGAGATCTTGCTCTCTTTGTTCATGGCATATCGATTACATCAAGAATGGTTAGTTATTAATCAACTTTAGGTTGCAAGAAATCTTTCTATTTCTGAGTTTATTTGGATGTATCTGAAATTGTTTACCAATTTGGAATTCGTTACAATGGATCCACGGTCAGTATCATTCCGAAATGTTTACTTGGAAGAACTTGAGTATTGTTTTAAATACATATACAGAACTGAGTATATATATATATATATATATATATATATATTTATATATATTGACCTGAGGCTCTAATTATCTCTACTCTTGTACTACTGATTTGGTCTAGAATGAGTAACAATAACAGGATATTTTTGGTGGAATATGAGTTTTGTGATTATTTAAATGCATGAATTAGGCAAAGAATGTATTTTACAAATACTTATTAAGAAGAAAATACTAGCCTATTGATATAAATATACTGCTATAATAATATTAATTAGACAAGCTATAAATTATTAGTTATATAATAATTTTTAATTATTTATTTACTGACATTGAATTATCTTTTAGGTTCAAAATATACTAAAATAATAGCGTTCCTATCGGTTGAATAAAAAATATAAATTTAAAGTTCACAAATAAAAGCATTGTTACTAGAATTTGTAATGAAGATTTAAAACTATGTCTCCAGTAAAGCTAACAGTTGATTCATTTATCTTACTGAATTCAGAGAACTTATGAAGATTAAAAAGGATTTTTAATTAATTTTGTTAAAAGTCAAGGCAAAGAAATACAACCAATTGGCTTTTTTCAAACTAATAACTTCAATTTCATGTATTTTTGAGCATTATTTCACATACTTGTAGAAAAACAATAACACATATCTATGAATAGAAGTTTAATTATAGCATCTAATAATTGTTATATAACAAAATTTAGAGCTAGTTTAAGAGGATATGAAAGATTACTCTGATAATAGGTTTCCTAAGATTTTCAATTAGGAAAAATTTCAATAAGAACATTTAGTAACCCCCCCCCCCAAAAAAAAAATCTGAATAAACAGTCATAAACAATAGAAGCTCATAAATATTATAAAAATATTATATATATTATATATTATTAAATATTATATTATATACATGCACACATATATTGTTCAAAATTGTTTTAATCTATCGAATGACTTCGAAAAATGTATTAAAGAAACACAAAGAAAATTTTTGAAACATATTTTTTCTTTTTATATTACTTGTTACGAAACTTATTTCGTTGATTAAATGTCTCGGCTGAATGCGTTTCAAAAGCTTTCATCAGAGAGAGAGAGAAAAAAAGTAAAAAGAAATGGCGATGCCTTTGAAGGCTCTTTTTTCACTGCATTAAGAGTTTTGACTCGATTTAATTCTAAAACTATATACATGTAGATACCGAAGAAACTTATATCATGATTTCCAAAATCCTATATTAAACCTTATTAAAATTCCATCGAGTTTAAACATATAATGCTAACAAATTTCATGTATTCCGATGCAAGTTCCTTACTTTATGTTTTTGCTCTAAATTCTCACATATAGTAATCCAGTCAGTTATTTCACCAAACCACTATATTATTCAAAATACTAATGAAAACAAATGCATTTCAGACTAAAATGAAGATAAGATACCTTAGAAGAATATTAATCAAATTAAGAATAAGCAAAACAAGAACCTAATACTCCATTAAGATAATATATATCCCTTTCTTAGACTAGTCTCGGGTGGTTTTCCACATAGTTAAGAAAAGTTGTAATGTTAGATATAAAACGTCTGGAAATAATACTTAAGGATACTTTCCTTATACTATAAGAAACATTATAAAATGTACCATGCCGTAATAATGTAAACTATTGAAACTTTTGTAAGAAATATATTGCATTATATTCTAACTACTTCAAAGGAAGTTAAAATCATTTTTATATTCAAAGCTAAATAATAATTCCTTTAATAATAATAAATATTTATTAGACCAATAAATGTTCAATTTTATTCAATAATTAAAGTATACTAATTTAGCGTTTCGTATACTTTAATTAAAGTTTATATTTACGTATTTTTAAATTTTATATATTATATTTACTTACTATAGTTTTATTACTTTACTTTAATTCGCAGTTTTTATTTTTCTTTTGGAAATATCAAATTTCCTATGACTATATATATATCTTTGAGCTGTGTTACTTTTCAGAGCAAATCTGCCTTGAAATCATATATGTAGTATTTTTTTAGAATTATTATCATTCATTTCAGAAACATTTTGCAATTTTAATTATTTTTATCAATTACTTCAAAAATTCCTTAACAACTGTTGTAGATAAAATTTAAAAAAAATAAAAAATTGGGTCACTTTAGTGAAAATTATTAGTAGATTTTAATTTCATCATCCTTTAAAATATTTTTGTAAATTATTTATTGTGAAATATATGATATACAACCAATTTGTTAAAAAAAAACAGAAATTGTATGAATGTAGAAGAAAAATGCTAAGAAATAAATTCCATTTCTAAACTGACAGTATAGAAAATTTTAGAAGCACATTCTATAAATTTAATTTTATGATTCCAAGATTTGGAATTTTCAAGTTTCTATGACATCAGGAATCAATTTATCTATTCTTTCTCAAAAATAATGGATATTTTTTGCCATTTGCTTTCATAATTAAATACTTACTTGATTGTACCTAAAATCTTACAAAGAAAAGACGGGAAAATTGTCTTTATTTTTTATTTAACGATTTTTTTCTGTCAATTTTGTTTTTATTGTTGCCTATTTAACTTTAATGCAGAATAATCCTCGAAAAGATGAATACTCTTTCTAAAAGTAATTATAACAAGTTAATTAAATTAATTAATAGTTAAAGACTTCTAACTGTTGCCTATAATTAATATCTACTACTTGATGTCGGAAACCTGCTCTTCGTGGGCTTTTGAATATAGTCAGAAGAAGTAGTAATATTATGAAGAAATCAGCATGATTTAGATGGTATTTCCAAGTACCCTCATTTGATAAACGGTTAAGATTTAAAATCATTATATTAAGATGTATGTACACACTTGAAACATCGAAAATCGTTCAAAATATCGAATATTTTTTTATTGCTTAATAATGTTTTCTGATTCTTTAGCTTTCAAACGATACCAAGATGTTGCCAATATTCCAAATATTTCTCGAGTTATAATTATTTTTCTTGAGGTGCTTTTATTGAAAACTCTAGTTACGGTGTTTTTAAAACTCATTTTATGAAGAATGATATTTTTCCACTATGTTGCTTCATTCAAACAATTATAACTCAACAAGAAATGAACCAAATACAGTTATTTGTATATCAAAATAATCTGTAGGAAATAGCGGATGTTTGGTGCCTCAATCAAAGATATATTTATAGAAATAAATTTTTAATAGCTGCTTAAAAGTAAAAATCACAGAAAAAATCTCGCTTTTTCTATTCATCGTTAATAAAAAAATTGTAAAAAAAAAAAAAAAAAAACTATATATTTTTATAACTTGATCGAGGCAGACAACATGAAGACTAATATTAGGTATAATTTCCAACTAGAATTGTGCGTCTGTACAAATTAGAATTTAAGATATCATGTTTCAAAAAATAGGCTAATTAGCTCATTAAATATTGTTTAATTAATTAATAATTAGTGTAATATGGCTTTTTCTCACTGAAATGAGTTTAAACATATATTAACAATTTACTGTGAAAAAACTGGATTTTTAAAGTTAAAATTTAAAAAAAAATGTCTTCAAGTGTGTACGTACACCTTAAGATTTATTATACAAGCAAGATTTTTAATAATATTTTTTTTTATCTCATTTAATTCATTTTTTCTATAATATTACTGTCAGCTGTAAATAATAAAAGGCTCCACTGTTTTAATGGAATTAAAAGTTACTTCATTTCAAAGAATTATCGACTTACTATTCAAAGCATTATTTACTGTTTTTTCAATAATAAATTACTAATTATACCATATATTTGCGTTATATTGATAAAACAATGCATTTGTATTTAAATAAAATTCAATATTAAACGCTAAATTAACACAGAGTATTAACTTAAAATATATATTAGGAAATAATTATTTTAATAAATTTTTCTAAAGAAACATTTTAGTTCTTTCATCCGGAAACAAAGGTTTCTATTTTTTTTTTTTTTTTTTTTTTTTTTTTTTTTTTGACGTTTATTCTCGTAAACTGTTGGAGTGAAATGTACGAGTAATGATTAATTATGTTTTCTGTTTGTATTTTCTATGTTCCGTAAATACATATTTTTTATTATACCTGTGTTTCTATATTTCAGTTTTCCTTTTATACCATTAGAGATAATTGTCGATAATAAAAAGATTCATTGTTTCATGTGAATTAAATTTCTGTTTTTCCTAATAAATTTATATTTTCTTTTGTTTCCATTTTCGAATTTTACTTTACGGCTTATTTCAACTTGGAATCTGTCAACCTAGTTCGAATTAAGCCTAATCACCTTATGCTTAAGTTAAAAAAATAATTATGTATGAGATATTTTTATGACATACGAATGAACCGATTGAAATAATTGATTCTAGTGCAAAAGTAGGGTTCTTCTGAGTCATAACATAAATCTAATCAATCCAAAATATTTTTAATTTTTACTCAAAAATATCTTCACTACTTTCTGATAGAAAGAAAATATAGCTTAAAAAGAGACATATATATATAAGCATATATAACTTTTTAACTTGAGCGAAATATCAATAACGCATAATATTAACTAAACCAAACTTACATATTTGTAAAACAACAATTGAGAAAATACTGTAAGTAAGCCTGTAAAAAAAATCATCTCGAAACAAAGATGAAATTTTTAAAAATGATTTTCGAAATACGTTAAGAAGATATGTATCAGTATTGAGCCAAGCTATGCTTTGCTATATTTTATCAGTTTTAAGCAAAAAATTATTTCTGATGATAATCTGTTTTACAATGCTTATTGCATTTTATTTTCCATAGAATTACAAAATAACTGTCATTAATAAAAGAGATTCACTGTTTAATTCCAATTAAAAGTTACTTCAATCCAAAATACTTTTTCCGATTTCCAGTCAAAACGATCCTCATTGCTTTCTGATATTAAGAACTTAAATACAGCCGTTGTTTAAAGTATTTCTTAAAAAGTGACAAAACTCTTTTGTTATTTAAGTAAAACATCATTTAACACGGAGCATTAACTTAAAAAACACAACATATTGGAAATTTAATTACTAGGAAGAAATAATAAGTAAGCTCGGAGAAACATTTTAATTTTTCCACCCCGAAACAAAGCTTTTACCTCTTTCTTTGATGATGACTCTCGAAACACGTTAAAGTGAAATGAACGAGCAATGCGCCAAACTATGCCTTTGGACTCCATTAACACTCCATAAAAAATTAACAGGACCTTGGCACACACGTGAATCTATAGATTTTAAGTCATCATAATTCAGCAATCATTAATGCATTTTCAAAAGGAAGGGAAAATGAAAACATTTCCCTCTGGGCTTATTAAGGCGTTGAAAAGAATTTTTATTACGCCACTAATCATAAAAGTTTCCGGTTCATTAATATCGGGTCTGGCTTAAAAATAAACATATTAAGGGAGGGAGTGAAAATGGATTTTGCCTTTTGTAAGCGCTGCGCTGATGTGTTCGAGATTCAATTAACCAACTTTCTTTTGATGCGTCTTAGAGCATTTTTGCGTAAAATAAGCTGAAATGGCTTTCCTGAATTTTAATTCAGAGCTATTAGCAGAGAGAAAATTTTGAAAGAATCGCATGTTAAGTTTTGCGGGGACATTATTTCGGAACAATGATAATTGATATTAAAAATACGACATTTTTAATGTGGTTCCATTAAAGCGAAAATAGAAAAGTTGTTTTTGACAAATTATAAAACTTTATTGAATAAATCGAATATAAAAACCAAATAATCATTTCGAAATTAAATGAGAAGTCGCTTTAAATGACGTAATAATTTGAAAGAACGAGTTCAAATGAGAAAATTCTTGGGATATAGACATGATGAGATTCAATGAATAAAATTAATTTCAAAAAATTACTAAAGGAGAAAATTAATATAAGAAGATAATCGAAAAAAAAATGGTTTTCTGTAAATAATTATTTAATTCATTGTGCATGCAATATCAAAAATATCTTGGTAAAATGTTCACCAGTTTTTTTTTTTTTTTTGAAAAATATAAGTTGAAATTATTTTCGAACTTTTACGGATTAAATAATTAAAAAAATATTACAATTGCTGAATATGAAGATAGCTTATGATACTTAAACCTTAAATACAAGTAAAGGTAATAATAACGATATGCTTGCTGATATCACCATCTTATTTATAAACCATACGGTTTACAATATATTTGGCTCAATTATTTAAATATTACCAATTTGGAAAAATGTGCATTTTTTAGAAATTTTTATTCTATTAATTTTTATTTTATTTTGCATTTTATTTTGCATTTGCAGTTACAAAATCTTAAAGTAATAATCGTCATGATTTGTTTGGATTTTTAGAGAAATAATGCTTAAAGCACGTGACTAAATTGAAAAGTCGATTTAATTTGCGAAACTATATATATATATATATTTAAACTTTAATATTTTAAATGCTTGAACAGGTTACTTTATTAAAATGTTAGAATAGTATATTTTTTGGAATGTTACGCTGATTTTTATATTTGCATTTAATAAGTTTTGATGCTATTTTACACTTTCAGATGTTCTTATCTCAAATATAGAAAATGATAGAATTTTCTGGCGAAAAACTTCATAAATTAAAATGAATGCATACGTTTTGTTCAAATTTGGTATAATAATTTTTCAATATGTTCTGAAGTTTCTGAATTAGGTAATAAGTAATCTATTCATTTAGATAGATTTTATGTTTGTTTTAGTTCCTCACAATGTGAAAGTAATTGAAAATTTTGTGTTATTTAAAAATTTAACCCGAATATTTCAAGATTGTATAGAAATAAGTTTATATTTTGATTTCGGATCTAGATAATGCATTTCTTAAGCTATCTCCGTTTCGAATAACGTCTAAACTAGAAATTTTTTTGCTTTATACCTCTTAGAACCAAAAAACAATTTTTTTTTTCCAATTTTTAAAATATTTTATCACTTAACTGGCATATTTTGGTTTCATAGAAGATTTTGAATCTTTTTTATGCAAATATTCAAAAATATAACAATTTTCGAACGTTTTTTTCCACAAAAAAAATCATTCCGGACTTTACTAAGTATGAAATTCTGCAGTTATATTTTTTAAAATTAAGAGAAAAAAAGTCGAAAGTTCTTGACATTATATAATAAATATCAAAAGCTATTTAAAATAGTTTTACCGTCTGTTATATATAATAGTTACAGGCATATGGATATGAGGTGGTATTATATTCTTAAATTCTTTTATTTTAAATATAAGATGGCATATTCTTTTCTATCTTTGATTTATGGACAATCGGTAAAGTTTTTAAAATGAAAGTAAAGTCATTGGGATAAAAATCCATATTGGTTATTTATCTCGGATTGTGCTCCAAGTTAAAATAAACCAGTTTCATTTTTTTAATTAATGAGTAAATTAGGTATTAAAATTAGGTTAATCAAGAGATCCAATGTGTGTTCAGCACTCAGAATGAAAAAAAAAACAAAAAAAAAAAACAACAACAGTTATTTGGATTTATTCTAACAATATTCAAATTTTAAAACTATGAATCATATAAATGATAAAATAACTCATTTATATGCTGCACTAAATGCCTTTTAATTTACTTAATGAAAACGCGTTTGTAATTGTTAAAATTAATTTCGCATTATACAACCGAAATTGCATTCGATTATTCTTAATTGTGAATACCGTTCTAGTTTTAGAGTAAACATATTTAATCATTAACATATATATATATATATATATATATATATATATATATATATATATATATATATATATATATATAATAGCTGAAAATTCGTAATGACGTAGGCCAAATTAGTCTAATTTTCATTATATTCAGCTGCATGAGTTGGTATAAATTTCAGCATTTTATAAATTATTTTAAAATAATTTAGTAGCTTTTATTTCACTTTAGTATTATGGAGCACTTTTAAGATTGTTTTCAATACCATTCATTAAGTTCTCTTCAAATAAAATTCCCCGAAATATATACATATATGCATAATTAAATTTACTTAGATTGACGCAATCAATTTATATTCCCAAAGCGATAGAAAAATTACTTTAAATTATTATAGCTAATGAAATTAAATCAAACAAATGTGATTGTTAGAACAGGGTGAATAACTAATGAATGTTTTGTTTCTTCTACTCGGTCATTATTGTACCAATAAAATGGATACTTCAGTTGAATGAAGGTGTTCTTCGTTGGAAGTTGTTCCTCGTTCGTCGCTCCTCTATGATTACATACTTTCATTATACATAAACCCGGTAATGTCTCAAACATATTTTTCAACTGGCCCTATTCAAACTGGCGAATGTTATATTCTCATTTTCATTAACACAATTAGATATTTCAGTATGATTGATACTATTAATCATTTACTGATATATTATAATAATTGATTACAAATTTTATTTCAGCCTTTACAAGAAAAAGAAATGTTCATTCAGGACATTAAACCCTCTCGTATGTGTGTTGGACCGTTATTGGCCTTAGAGGTAAGATATGGGTTTTAGGGGTGGAAGATTTTCAGATTCGGAACCGATTCTATAAAAAAAAATAGTCATACAAGCGGTCTGGTATACTATAAAGACATAGAGGCCAAAGTCATTCAGCCCTAGTGATATGGGAATCTATTGGGTGAAATAGTAGCTAGGGTGTTTCTATGAGTTAATTAATGAAACTTAATCTAACCCTCTGATCCTACTATATTCTATTTTAATTACTCTTTTGGATAAAAACGTAACAAAATGCTGCAAATGACAAATTAAACTTCCTGGTCTAGAATCTCTTGCAGTTCAGGATGATCTAATTTGATTGAAAAAATATTCTATTGTATAATTTATAAAGAATCGGACAGCGTGTGATGTGGACAATATTCTTATATAGAAAGATATTGAGTATCCATCTTTTTTACACTGATATGGAAGTTCAGTAATTTAAAATTTTTCTGTAGAATTTCCTAGCTTTCACATATTTTAAGAAAGAAAAATGATATTAATCCAGCTGGAGTGGTCTTCCAAAAGCCTGATCGCATGATGTATAGTAAAGATGTTTCCTTCTTGCCCACTCTGTCATAAAATTTCAGCACTTATGTAAGATCATGAATCCCTTGCAAGGGATTGACGAACAACAGAAATGAAATATTAACCATTGGCGAGAATTTGGCATTTTTACTGAATCCATCGTGCGATAATCGGCGAATCTTTTGGCAATTAATTTCTGGCGGGTGGTTAACTGTATTAGAAAATATATTTTGTTTTGGCCTTGGGCAAGTTTTCTCCTAACATATTGAGAACAAAAGTTGGCACATAATTAAGATTGTAGAAATTACATAACAGATTCGGTATATTTGAATCATTGCGTTTTTTAGCTATCGCATTTATGTTTTTAAAAGTACAGACAGACAGTTAAGTATATCTATACTTAAAATGTTAAATCGCTTTACAAATTTTTTCCTATAGCTCTCCTTGTTTTGCAATTATCGTAATGAATTATTCGGACAGCCTGAATGACAGACCTTTTTCTCAAACTTTTCTAGAAATATATAAATTTGTTTCAAAGACTGTATCAAATTTCATCCGCCAAGCTCAAAGCTTCTTTGAGCTCAGGTCGGCAATCTGACAGACAGATATATATAAGGCCAAAAATGTTTCTTTCGGAACTCAAGGAAACCTGAAACGTGGAAATTCATTAAAAACTCGAGTTTCAATCTTTGACGATTTCAAAAGTTTTTTCTATGATTCTTATACAATTAAATAAAATAATTACATTACAGAAATCGAACAAAGCAACTTAATTTTCTTATCATTTGACTTTTTGTCTGGAAGAGACAGAAAAATATTTCAACATTTATTCTTTATTTCTTTTTATTTTTTTGTGTTATATATTTACTCACGGAAATTATATTTTGATGCTTTCTATATGACGTTCTCATGAAAACGTAAATTTACCTTAAAGTATATGAATGATAAAAAATAAGAAACTTAATAATTAATCATATGTTATGATTAATTATTAATTCTTAATAATTAATCATATGTTATGATTAATTATTAAGAATCTTAAACGCTTCAAACAACATATTCCCTCCCTCCAAAATTTATTTATACCGTATTTTGTAGTTCTAGGTTATGCGCTTTATCTCGTAGAGAACCAAGACACATATTCATACACACACGGAATCACACACATTCGCCTTTATTATTATGAGATATACGTGAAATCTGATAATGTACATCCACTTACCTACAACGATTAACTCAGTTTCTATTCTTTCTTGTCCTACACTGTTATTGACCAGGCACACGTATTTCCCACTATCCATGACAATGGCTCTTCGGAACACCAAAGTGCCTCCCATGAGGAAAACCCTCTGACTAGAAACAATAGCATTCGTTCGCCCCGATTCCTGCTTGTACCACCTGTGCGTAGGGACAGGATAGGCTTCAGCAGCACAGGGCAAAAAAGCAATTTCTCCCAACTGCACTTTCACTTCTTCTTCTCGATGGGTTATCCTTGGGGGAACTGTGCTGTGAGATTCTGCAAAGAAACAGTGTTAAGTTGTAAACAAAGTCATTAATTGTATTTAGTTTAAATTATCTTTCTAATTTGTGCATAATGAGCCAAAAGAATAAGTTATATTGTTACAAATATAAGGAATCTCACGCAGTATTGTAAAAAATAATAAAAAAAATACTTATTTTAATAGAATTAAAAATAAACTGTAAAATGCGTATGTCTAATTAGAATTGTTGTACCTTAGAATATATTTCATTTCTCTCTCATTTAGTCTTTCAGCGGTCATCTTACATGTTGATGTTGTTCATCTAAAGATCAGATAATAGACGAGGAGGTATGCTGTTCCATCGCATGCTTTGTTTTTGTTATTAAGTTACAACCTCAAGTCTTGTAGACATTTTTTTCGTTATCATAATCACTATATTTATATTTTAACAAATGTGGTTTGTGTTAAAGTAACGATATGAATAATATTTAACTCCTCAACCGTTGGGAAGTACTCTAAATAAATTTCGCTAATAAGGGCAAGAAGGTAAATATTTTTACATGCAGGAATTTGTATAACATAGATGTAATGTGAAAATTCAGATACATTAATGCATTTATAATGTAGATGTAAATGTACAAATACATGTATAAATTATAAATAAATTAAAATGTAGTTTACAAAGTTTATTATTCGAGAATGTAAATATTTTTAAATTCCTGAATTTGTACATCATAGATGTAATGTATAAATGTATGTACAAATTGTAAATGTAAATTAAAATGTAATATGCAAATTACATTTATAATGTACAAATATTTGTACGTTCAAACGTCATTGTTTTAGGGATATAAAAAAGGCGGATATAGTCACAGGCCGGAGATTTAAGCTTTATGTAAAAGTAGGCTTAGTTTTACTATGCATATAACTTCAAATAGAGTTCCGTATTACTTTTTTTATGAAGAAACACTCTTGTACTTTTAGCCAAATACATTGTAATATCATATGTTATAACTGGAATTTTATGAATTGATGTAGTTGGTTTTAAAATAAATAAAATTACCTATTTAACAAATTTTGTCCCATATTGCCTTTCCTATGAAGCAATAGTATTTAATTTAGGAAAAAATAATATACTGACTTTCAGGCAATTACCTGATAAATCAGGATATGTTCGAAATGTTGTATTTTTTAGTAATTTGATCCATTTTAATAATTTAAACATTTTTATGAATTCTTAAATATAATTTGTTAAGAGAAAGAAAAAAAAAAAAGGAATACAGTCGTTAAAATGACAAAATGTCAAAACTGCCTATAATGATAGTAAGTGAAAAAAAAATTGTATTTAGTTGGCGATAAAATATCGTAAAATAAATGTTTATTATTTTTAAAATTAGCATACATTTTAGATTTTTTTTGTCTCCAGCCATTGGCATATTTTTTTGGAATAACATTAAGTAATATTAAAATGATTATCAAGTCAATTTAAAAAGAAAATTTAATTAACAATTAGAATTACTGATTTTTCCCTTTAATTTTTAATTTTCGAAGGAAATGCATGTTTGTTAATCTTTAATTTGGTTTATTTACAATACAATTTAATGCCAATATAAGCAAATGTACATCTAAAGGAACAATTAATTGATTTCGGTATGGATATGTGTACCAGAAAGCATTGAAAATATATACTGAAATCATTTTGTCTACCTGAAGCCAGTAGAAGTATGAAGGAAGAGATCTAGCAGAATTAGGTAATGCAAAATTTAGTCCTGAGATGGCGATTTACATACTTATCGGAGCAAATCCATCCAAATTTCAAGAATTTATTCAAGAATGTAATAAAATAGAAATGAAAGCATGTATAAATATTTCAGATGATGAACCATTTGTGGTGGGCTGGTGGTAAAGTTTTGGCTTCGTAATCGGAAGGTGCCGATTTCGCTTGACACGATTTCACAGAAAAAAAATGTTGTATAAGAGGATATAGTGCAGATATATTTCCGTGGGAGCCAAATCCTCTTACGTCTGTGTAGTTTGAAAACATGAAGAGTGAGAGGTGCCGTAGTATAATTTAAACATATATTGCTATTTAACTTAATAACTGTATGACGAAATCGAATATAATTTGGAACTGAGATGCTCTATATCTTGCTTTCTTGATTGGCATCAGATCATTAGTGAGTTTTTATTAAAACATTTTCAACTTATTAATATAAAATTTTACAAAATATTGTAACGAAACTTGCTCGAACTGAATAGTTCAGTGGTAGAAGTCTATGAACTGAAAGCAACAGTTCGCAAGTTCCTATTTGTATGTAGAGAAGTTGCTTAAAAATCGTTTTGATATTGTTTTACATTCTGTTTTTTCTTGTTCTAGAATGTTCTTATAATTTCTGTATCCATCTAAATCGGGAAGATTCGAGTAATTTCGTCTTCTGGATAAAAACAGATGAAAGATTCGTTATTTTAATAAAATCTTGAGTTGAGATTAGCGAGTGTTATGTACGACTAACTAACATGCGGTTTATCTACGCTGACTTCATTTATGCGACAATATAATATATTGTTAAAAAGGCATATCCTTTGGTTTTTAGTATGTAAATAATAAAATAAGAAATATTATCAAAAATTCATTATATGTTACAATATGCTGGAAAAAAGCAAAACTCTAATTTAACATTAAGAATTGAAAAGCCCAATTTCTTAATTACTCATAAAGTATTTATTTAAAATTATAAAATTTCATATATATTCTATTCGAGAGAATTAAGATAACAGTACAAAAATTGTGTGATGTATCTGAAAAATAGATATAATCAAGGTTTCATTTTATCTTGCAATATGTTGACAAAACAAAAGAATCAATTACATTAAGAATTAAAAATTCAATACTTCTCAAGAATGTATTCAAAATTACAAGTCATACGTATCCCAACTATTTTATTCGAGAGAATTAAGTTTTTTACACAAAACTGTGTGCTGCTATCTGAAAAAACAAAAAAGTTTATGCCAATCTACATTTGAAAACGAACTCATTCATGAAATTATATATATATATATATATATATATATATATATATATATATATATATATATATATATATATATATATATATATATATATATATATATATATATTTACAGAGAACAGAACTCTACAGTGACGGGCATTTATAATTTTACTGTGTGAATCAGTTGCAGAATAACAAGAATTATTCGGATATATTTTTGGCACATGCACTTTTAAAAATGCCTTTTCTTTATGTCACTCTAATATTATCTTAATATATAAGTTTCCAATACCTGTCACAATTAGTTGGCCGGCAGAGCTTTGCTTCGTTTCGCCAGTTAATCGATGTTTGGTTTGACACCTATAGCTTCTGAATCCATCTTGTTGCTTCGCTTCTCTAATGTGTAATTTTCCAGAAGGGAAAACACTGTATTTACCTCCTGAAAGAAAAACAATTTTCCATTGATAAATTGCCACATATTAAATACAAAGGGAGAAAAGCATATATTATATACAAAATAAAGCAAAATGGTGATAATTATTAACGCACAGAAAGTCCAAATATAAACACTAACTACTGATTGAGAAGTTTATTGAATGACTACTGTACGTACACTTTTTGTATACTCTTAACTAAAAAATATTTCGATAAATTGTTGTCTATCAAATACAAAGTAAACAAAATACATTATATTCAAAATAAAACAAATTGTTAATGAGAATTAATATAAACACTTACTATTGATTTAGAAGTTTATTGAAAGACTACTGTACTTAGATATTTTTATATATTCTGATTAAATCGCATATAGTCTTTTGATAAACTTTTGCCTATCAAATACAAAGCAAAGCATATATTATATACACAATAACAAAATAAAGCAAATTGTTGATAAGTATATATATTATTGAACAAGCAATCCAAATATAAACGTTCGCTCTTGATTGAGAAGCTTATTGAGAAATTTATTTGTATATAGACTTTTTGTATACTGACTAAAATACATATAGGCTTCCGATAAATTGCTGTCTATCAAATACAAACTGAAAAAAGTATATAGCATATACAAAATAAAGCAAAATTATAGTGAAAATAAATATTAATATACAGACAATTCAAATACGAACTCTGATTATTGATCGAGAAGTTAATTGAAATGCTACTATTTTTAGATGTTTTGCATATTCTGAATAAAACGAAGATAATCTTTCGATAAACTGCAGAATATCAAATATAATATGATGATGGTAAGTAATAAATACAGGATTAATCAAATTATCAGTTAGAATAGATATTACCATATACTACAAAGTCTAAGCTAATATTAAAGTTAAATACACATAAATAAATATTTTTAATCATTCGAATGTCCATTAAATAATATCGAATCAATCCTGTTTATGAAAATAAATTATAAAGTTTTTATAATTTAATTTCGTATATCTCTTTCTGTAATTGCAGAACCTGTAAAGAATCGTTTTAAGATAATCACAAGTTATATTGCTGCTAGTATGTTCTACGTACTGTAAATTTGATTTGGTAATGTTAAAAAAGAAAATATCTACCTATATATATATAATACCTTTTATTTTTAACGCAATCCATATTACTTCGAGAATTGTATTTGCATTCTTCTTTTTTCAAGCATCATGATATATTATTACATTTCAGAATCTATACATTTTTTTAGATGTAAAAGTAAAGTTTTACATATTTCAATTCTTTATTTATATGCATCTAATATAATTCCTAACGAAACTTCTCTGAATTTTAAATCAAAGTGATCGACGAACTCCTACTTTATCTGTTACTAGAACTCCAATCCTGAAGCTTCCAATTAATAATAAATATAATGTTTGATAAAGAGAGAATACCTGTCGATATAGAAGGAAGGAAGGAATGAGGTTTGTTTTCCGGCGTATGCTCCTGAACGGATTCTTAGCTTGTGCCGGGTTCACAAAAATCAAAACTCGAATATCACAAAATGTCGATATAGAACCTGAGTAATGATTAAAGTGTATCAGCAAATAAAGCTCTGCGTATTCCTTTGATGTTGCCAACGCTTCGTTTGCAAGTTAAACTGTACTTCAGGGACAGTGAATAACCTAAGAGCTTGTTGAAAGGGAATGGGGAGAATCTACTATAGCCTCTATTCCCATTTGGAATGTTGGCATTTGTAGTGAGATTCGCTTTAATCAGTTATTACTATGAAGCAGGATGCAGTAATTGAAGGAGTGGGCATACGTTTCCCCAATTAATATCGACTACCACGCCCGTTCGATTATCTGTCTGATCATTGATCCTAAAATTGAGTGATAAACAAATGGATAGTTTAATCAAGTTTATAATAGCTTTCTATTACGATATGTGTTGCGCAAGGATTGTATAGCAAGGCTGCATTGCAATGTTTTTTTACACCATTTCTAAAATATCATATTATTCATAGTACAAAGAAATAGCGTGTTGGAATTGTTGAAGGTTTTGATAAAATTTAAACTAAAATTGATTTCGGATCCGAGGTGCATAGTGACTCTGTGTCATTTTTCCCCCACGGCCATGATCTCAAGTGATTCGAACCCGATCTGCACATGTTTTCATACTTCGACTGGCAACCATCCAGACGAAAAGAATGTTTACAAAGTTTGCAGTTGGGTAAAAAAGGGGTGAGAAACGTCTACGTTGCCGGGGTTGTTTTGCAGTAACAAAATATGTTAAAATAAAATTATACTTATTTATTATTTTTTACTTTTCATTCAAAGTGGAATATGTTTTATTTTATTGCTAACCGCTTCCAATAAAATGACAATGACGTCATTGAATTTTCATGCCATACAGCACGATGACGAGCAACTCTCGTCATGCGACTAACGTTATAATGGAATATTATAATATATTTGGTTTAAAATTTCTAGTGTATTAAATCCGGCAACACTTTGTTACTTATATTAATATCATAGAGAACTATCACATGTTGTTTACTGTTAGAATTTCTTGATATAAATCGCGACTAAACTGTTGTTAGTCAGTGGGATTTCATTATTATAAGCATTTCGTGTAAACATCGGTCAGGCCAATATATATTTTTACTAAAGAAAAAAACATATTGTGAATTAAACACCGTAATGGATAGTGCGGACTATAAGTATCAAGGTGGTTGGATGGATTCTGAGTAACAAGAAGAAATAAGCAAATACTTACGCTATACTGATAATGAAACTCATGATAATGAAATATTACCAAAAAGACGAAGACATACTAGGAGACTAATAAGTAATTCTAGTGAATATTCTGAAATCTTAGACACATCATCAGAAAAATGAAAGGAAATAGATAATATAACCAGAAATGAAATTTACGTGAGTGTCTGGAGTAAACTCTCTGGTGTTGGGAAAGATGTGTTTATTCGAAGCCATTAGAGGTTTTTGACGAAATGAATATTAACTTACCAATTGTTATTATATCCATATCAATAATAGTTTCAATTAATATTAAGCATGAATTATAAAAAGAAGCATTTTTAAATAAAAAATAAATGGTTATTTTGTGCGCAATTTTTCATTATTAATCCTTACTGGTAGGGGATAATAAAAAATTTGTAAGAAAAAAAAACTGATCTCGTATTTGAACCACTTTTACGACATTTCATTGTAAATTAACTCTGCTAAAAGTTTTCTTGGACATCAGGAATAAAGTAAGAAAATTAACTCTGATTTATAACATTAACTGATTGAGAAAGAAATCTTCTCAGATTCAATTGTTCATACCAACAATAGAATGAATAATAAAGGATAGCAGAATGCGTCACCGAATTCCTCTGTACAAAGATAGTTTAACTAAAATATATGTTATTCTTAAAAAGAGAACACTTTATAATATTTATATCTAATGAATAGATAATATTTATATTAGATATTTTTAATTTATAAAATTTATTTCTAATGATAGATATATTTGAATTCATATAGATACAATGATTCATAGCTATTTAAAGTAGAAGTCAAGTTTAATTATATGTATTCTACAAGAACCTCATTTGTACTACGAAATACATCGAATCGGATGCCCATTTCTTACCACGCATTAAGTAATTCGCAACTAATTATTGAAGTCACAACTGTAAGAATGTTATCTCGCAAATCTTGAAAAGTAGTAGGACTAGATGGTGCATGCCTTATGTCGGATGCACTAACATTTTCGTCTATCTTAAGAGGATGACAAATGTTTGTTCTTTTACATATATATCATTTTCTAAGAATTTATCGCACCAGCTATAAATACGTTCATGACAAAGCGAATCTTAGTTGAATTTGCAAGGAAACGCATGCTGCACTGCAACAATTGATTTACTATATATATATATATATATATATATATATATTGAATCGTCGTCATTTTCTCAAAAATAAAAAAAAAAACAGTGCCGTTATTTCCAAGATTACCCGAATGCGTAGAATTGAATTTTTCTGTATAAAGTGACGCATCTCATATAACTCTATAAATTACTATTCATTAGAAATAAATGTTTTAGATTTGCTCCTTTTTTTAATTAATCCCGAATTTTAGGATGGAATGTTTTCCATTTCACAATGAATGTGCGCACTTATAAAAAGAATATAAAAAGGTATATATATATATATATATATATATATATATATATATATATATATATATAAGTTACGTTAATTTAGCATTCTAAAATTAAAACACACTTAAAGCCATAATTTAGGGCATAAATCATATATATCTATGTTTATGAAGCATCATTATATTACACAAATCAGAAGTCAAAATGATGGCCAAAACTAGATATGGGTTCAATTTTGACATATTTATGCTAGTAGTCAAAGTAGGAAGAAAAATTTTGTACAGGATAAAAAACTGAGCACTGAGTTTCAATAGACTCAAAGCATTGCACGTTATATCAATTAGTTTTGAATTAGAAGATGAAGTGTTACTTCTAATAGAATGAGACTGCCGTGACCCAATCTCGGCTTCGGTTCCAGAAGTTTCGCATGTTCAACACCCAATTCTAAATAGAATAAGAAGATGAAGTGTTACTTCTAATAGAATGAGACTGCCGTGACCCAATCTCGGCTTCGGTTCCAGAAGTTTCGCATGTTCAACACCCAATTCTAAATAGAATAAAAATAAAGACAAGGTGCTTCTAAATTTCCAGAATTTGCATAACCATTTGCTGATTTGATGTAGAATTTTGGACAGTTATTGCCATCTTAGTAATTAATCTCCTCTCATTGGCTATGTCCAAGTGTCTAACCATTCTCAGACCTTAAATCTAAACAGTCTTTATTAAGATTCAAAGCGGCATGTTTATTTAACTAAATGCGATACATGATAAAAGGGTTTTAATAGCTTCTTCAGTAAGTAGCAAAATTTTTCAAAGAATTTGTCATTTGATGTTGAATTAAAATTTCTTCTTTCATACTGATAAATCTCTCTCTATTTTAGTGACTTAAATCATAGTTTTATTCTAAAGTCTTATTCAAATATCCCTTTGTAATTGGTACACATTTAGTATCCAGAGAAAACAAGAACTAATAGTAATTATATAAAATATCAAAAACATAAAAAAAAGGGTAAGCACAGTTCTGATTCTTTTTTGATGTAAGGTTATGCTTGCGTTTTTCTTTAGCTTGTTATATTAGAAAATTTTATAATTGGAAGCATCCAATTGAGTTAAATTCAATAATATTTGATCTTTGTTGCTGTTAAAATCATTTTTAAATGATAATGCTGTGTCCTTGATACCTTTTTTATATCGTATTATTTTGAACTGGACATTGATTTATTTGTGTAATTTCGGATTTTCCAAATTCTCAGAATCAGCTAAACGTTTAAATAACACATTGTTGATTCTTTAAGAAATAAACATTTTATTTTCAAGAAATAGAAATGAGCAAATCTCAAAAGTTTCTGAAATTTCCTGCTTCACACGATTGAAAACATTCCAAATTAAATAAAAAAATGAAAGGAGATCACTGCTTTCAAACTGTTATTCTCGAAATGCTATTCCGACTATGTGGATAGGAAAATAATAGTTCGAATACTTTTGCACCCCCCCCCAAGAAATAGAAAATTTCAATAAATACTTTTAAAGAATTTCTAAGATTCTTTTAGAAAATTCAGATACATTTTTTAAGGAATAACATATGCTCTAAATCGAGTGATGTAGCAAGAAAAATGCGTCTTGTTAATACCATTCAAACAGAACGAAAACTACAAACAGCATAAAAAACACATATCCATATCCTGTCACATATTCTTTCATTTTTATCGGAATTCTAGATCTGCAAAAGCCTGTTTGTGTTATGAAACATTAAAGAAAAATAAAAAAAGATAGAGCCCGGCACGGACATGTTTCTTACATAGAAATGCAATTTTCCTGCTCGCACTTAGAAACACAATCTACCACCTACAGTTTCAGCAAATAAAATAGAAAATGAAGCAACGTTCGAAGAAAAGAGTAACTCCTATCCAACGTTATCAAATGCAGCTGGGAACCGTTTGGTAACGGCCGGTCTTTCTATCTTTTGCATGCTAGAAGGGTCTTTGAAAGACTCAATTTTTTTCACGAAGAAACTTTTTATATCTTTCTAGCCTGCATTTGATGTTGGCGCTGGCAAAAGAAATAGAACGAATGCAGAGTTGTTCGGAAGGTGTTAACCTGCAGATGTCGCAAAAAAATTGTTTACTTTAGGGTGCTTTATCAAGTTGTGTCTTACATTTCCGTTAATGCATTTTTGAAGCTTAAAGGATTCGGGAGTCGATTGCAGTCTGTTGATAAAATGAGTTAAGGAATTTTATTTTTCTAGCCTTTATGGAATGAAATTTTACGAAAAGTGATTATCGATTTTTTATTCTTTGTATATTCTTCTTCATCTATACTCTCTATATATTGGTCATTTTTTCTGGATAAAAATTTGAAATAAATTAAAATAATTTATTCCCAAAAGTGATGTTGAATGTAATCCCCCCCCCTTTATTCTTGTATCAAATATTTCTAATTCTTCTGTGAAGCAATTAAATTATAATCCATAAAAAAGTTGTTAAAAAATAATCTGATAATTGGAATTCCTTTGAGATATTTTAGCCATATTAACCGTCACGCAACCAACAATAATAAAATTGCATCTCATTTACCCTATGCAGTTTTATAAAATAACGATGTAAAAAACACACATAAATGAATAATAATATTATTGCATTAACGCATATTTTTCAGCATGAAAAAAAATTAGCATTTTCTCAAAGATAACTCTTTATATTTATAAGACAACAAGAAATATTTGAAATTCAAAAATCTCATAAAATTTTTATAGGTTTTCTTTTCACAAATTCTTCTATATATAGGACGATGGTTCAATCAACTACTAGATGCTTTGCAGTCCAGCTCTTGGCTTACCAGGAATGATAGGAGACCTTCAACACAAAGTCCTAAATTTCTTATTTATGGTAAGCATAAATTTTTTTAGATTTTATTTTACAGTTTTTTAGCTGATATCGTCTTTATTTCTCATTTGAATTTATAAATAATGCGTGATGATTTTGCAGTTTCAAATAACCTGGATTTTATTTTGTTGAATGCCCAAGCACTTGAATAATACAATTCTAATGTCATTCCAACGAAGATCTACATTTTCATTTTTAAGGTCTCGATCCATCTTTCCCAACTTTTTCAGATGATTTTAAAGAGCATTTTCAAATTATACTCTCTCTGTTTCCATACCAAAGAAATTCTGTCCTCTGAGGCAAAGAAAAATGACACATGATGCGAGAAAACTTTTCTATATAAATTTTCTGCTTTGCTGAAGTTTCAACAACAGCCAGAAAAATTTCAACAACCATTTTGAATAATGGTTCCGTTTCTTAGTCCAGACACCCTTGCAAAATACAACCTGTTTCGTCGTTCTTTGATACGGTATAGTATAAATAGAATACCGTTTAAAAGTTGATAGTATACAGAGCTTGTGCCCAAATTTTAGGGATTTTACTTTAGTATTTATTGTGTAACCATATTTCCCATAATAGCGTACTATTCCTTCATCGCTATTTAAATGTACATAAAACATTCCATATTGTTGCAAAACTTCATTCATCAATTTATAAAATGGCCGAACTTTGTAATATCAATCTGGTTAATCGATAATACTATTGTGATTGAAGTGTAAATACTTCTTGATATCAAAGTACCAGTGCTTTAGAACAATTTTTCAATACATTTTCTTTTATGTTAATCTGAGATCCATTATAGAATAATATACCCAAAACTTCTTCGAACGCATCGGTTTTCAGAAAAAAATTACTACTTTTCTGTCTGGATATATGTTAATTCAAATGTTTTCGCAAGTATTTTTTCAGTCATCATCTCAAACATTTCTGCAGATAATTTTTCTTAAAACATACCTGCTATTTTCTGATAGCATAATTTCAAAATAATTGAAGAACTGATAGGTGTGCAATTAGTTCATTTTGATGTCCAAATATTTATTTTTTCTTCAGCAGTTTTTTTTTTCTTTTCGAACTTCATTTATTACATATGTTTCAACTGGAAGTTTTTGTCAAAAATTGCGTGACCATGTGCAATGCTACTTCAGGCATCATCATTTTTTTTCATTATAAGTAAGTATGCATGGATCAGATGACATAATAGCCATTTTTGATTCACTATCAACAGTTTCTTCGTTCAATGGCATTAAATAGTCTCAAGCGTTTTCAATTGTAAAACATCTAAAAGGAAATCAGCTCGTACCTCAAACTGCAAATGTATACTTTCCCTTAAAATAGGTAGTGTCGTCACAAAACTAAAACTCATGATGAATTAATTAAACGAGAGCAATAAAAGTATTCCTTGAACACCACTATCATCCTTTTTCTAAGAATTTCTAATGTTATTAAAATTTGCATATATTCTAATGCTTTAAACTCTTCGTCGAAGCATCCAATATTTTCGCATTAATAAATTTCGTAAGAATTTGCTCGGATTTTACAATCGTCATGTATTTAGGGAGATTCTGAAAACTTGTTTAAATAAGGGGTTTTCTTCAAGAGAATTTTTTTCAGCAATAATATGTAAGACTTGTCATTAATGAATTTTAAAACCTATTTAGAATTTCCTTTACACATTTTTTAATTAAATTTAATTTATGTCAAATTCAATAATACAAATTAGTCTTTTGCAAAAATCTAAAAGAGCATTATTAAATTTGAACTTCAATTTATAATACATAATCTTTATTAGCCCTGAAATATATTTTAAAATAATAAAAGAGGCGATAATGGTAGTGAAAACATAAAAAAAATTTGTGTTTTCCTTAATATAAGAAGATGGCAAAATATGGGTTAACAATGCTGTTACAGCGCTTTATATAAACATCATTTCAATTTTCTTTTTTGCAAATACATTTTAAAAGTTTCTATAATATTTCTACTCAAATAATGTTTAGCAGTATACCAATTTGAGGATTTAGGACAAATCTAGTTAACAAAATAAAAATATAAAATATTGTATGAACTAAATCACATCTTTAGGCATATATACTATTCACAGATAGTCTTACATTTTTTTTTAATAATTAGGAAAGATACAGAGATTTTAAATATGAATTGAGTTTCTACATTATGTTTTCCAAAATGTGTAATGACAACATATCGTTGTTCTCAAAGAATAAAACTGAAAGAGGATATCTGCGTGTTTATCTTCTTGGAAACGGAAGATTCATTTTTGGAAGTTTGACTTTGTCTGTCATGTCGATATTTCGAAAATGCTATCAATTCGTGAGATATACTTCATTACTAGATTAACACTGAATATAAGTTTAACATTTGGGGTGATAATTAGTGTAAAGTAAAAAGTATTATTACAGTTTGTATGTGTGTAAAACCACAGCATTGTATATTTATCCGTATTGTTTTGTATGTATTGTATTTTTATCCGAGCAAGATAGATTGTGAGCAAATATTGAAACATAAATGTTTGTTGGAAAAAATAACAAAAGAACGTTGTTTTTAAACTTTGATTCAAAGTATAAACAGGGAAACGAAAATAATTCAAAGTTAAAAAGATTCAGCATGTATTACATGCTTTGTCTTTTTGCATTTGGCCTTATGTAGAATCCCCAGGAAATGTGTGAAATACTAATAATTTCATATTTAGCCTGCTAAGGCATTCTTTAAAATATTCAATTTCAAACTTTCCTAATAGAAAATACAGACTTTTTAATAGAGCCAAGAATATGTGTCGAAATGTTTTGAAATTTTCAGAAAGTTGTGACATCAGAATCTTTAAAATACACAGATTTTTAAAAAAATAAAGATAGATTTTTAAATTTCGTTTAAAGAAATGTAAAAGAATATTGTTTTTAGAACATTCCTGGTATTTTTCGTTACTTCCAGATGCCTATAACGTCTCAGAAACGGACAGTTACAAATAATGTCTGAAATTTATTGTTAGATTCCTAGATTTTCCTATTTATTTTTCAAATTTAAATGTGCGCAATACATTTCTGTTGAATTCACAAAACAACTGCCATTAAAGCCGCTTTTAGCTTTAAAATATTGGCTTTTTCAATTTTTTTTTAGGTTTCGTACATTTCCAACAGATTCCGACGTGGAAAGAATTAATTTTTCGAAAGCTCTCAGAAGAAGATTGATCGCGTATAATTTCTAGCATTTTCTGCGGCAAGCTGTGGGGGTGAATTTAAATTAAACATTTGGTAGTGGAATCAAATGCAGACTAGGGTATAAAAGTAAGATGTTTTATGAGATCTAGATTCAAGAAGAAAAAAGAAAAAGTCGGAATCGATGTACCAGATGGAAATTTACATTATGTGGCCTACAATGCTTTGCGAAGTTTATCGAGAATAAATATTTCTTTGAATTTTATTCTTGATTTCTTATATGCTTTCTAATAGTTTTAGAAGTGATTTAATATGCCTTTGATATATTTTGCATAATTTTCAGTTATAAAATCAATTAGATATTTTGATTAATCAGTTATGTATCAAATATATAACTAGATATTTATGGCATCTTCTCTTTTCAAATAAGTTACTGATCAAAAGTCCTCTTGCGACAGTTTTCTTTTTTATACCAATCATATTTAAACATGATCTTGTTAATTATAATATGTTTGCATTTGTCACATTTGATTATAATTAGCACTGACTGTAACTGACACTTGACCTTACTCTAGACAGTCATATGAGAATTAAAATTCATTTGTGAATTTATGTTTATGATACTGCAATTCTTTTCGTCTAATTATTTACGAAACTCCTTCTACTTCTATATAACTAAATATTTATGGAATCTTCTCAATTCAAATAAGTTACTAATCAAAAGTCCTCTTGTGACTCTATCTAATTCTCCAAACAGTGTATTAATTTTCTATATCAATCATATGTAAATATTATTTTGCTAACTATAATAATATGTCTGCATTTTTGCCATCTGATTATAATTAGCACTGACTGTAATTGACACATGACCTTTCTCTAGACAGTTATATGAGAATTAAAATCTATTTGTGAATGCATGTTTAAGATACTGAAATTTTTTTTGCCTAATTATTTCATTCTACTTCTCCTACATAACTAAATATTTATGGGGTCTTCTCGATTCATATAAATTACTAATCAACAGTCTCTTGTAACCAGCTTTTTTTCATTCTCCAAACATTGTATTAATTTTTGTACCAATCATATCTAAATATTATTTTGTTAACTGTAATGCATGCCTGCATTTGTCCGATCTGATTATAATTAGCACTGACTGTAAATGACACTTGACCTTACTCTAGACAGTCATATGAGAATTAAAATTCATTTGTGAATTTATGTTTATGATACTGCAATTCTTTTCGTCTAATTATTTACGAAACTCCTTCTACTTCTATATAACTAAATATTTATGGAATCTTCTCAATTCAAATAAGTTACTAATCAAAAGTCCTCTTGTGACTCTATCTAATTCTCCAAACAGTGTATTAATTTTCTATATCAATCATATGTAAATATTATTTTGCTAACTATAATAATATGTCTGCATTTTTGCCATCTGATTATAATTAGCACTGACTGTAATTGACACATGACCTTTCTCTAGACAGTTATATGAGAATTAAAATCTATTTGTGAATGCATGTTTAAGATACTGAAATTTTTTTTGCCTAATTATTTCATTCTACTTCTCCTACATAACTAAATATTTATGGGGTCTTCTCGATTCATATAAATTACTAATCAACAGTCTCTTGTAACCAGCTTTTTTTCATTCTCCAAACATTGTATTAATTTTTGTACCAATCATATCTAAATATTATTTTGTTAACTGTAATGCATGCCTGCATTTGTCCGATCTGATTATAATTAGCACTGACTGTAACTGACACTTGACCTTACTCTAGACAGTCATATGAGAATTAAAATTCATTTGTGAATTTATGTTTATGATACTGCAATTCTTTTCGTCTAATTATTTACGAAACTCCTTCTACTTCTATATAACTAAATATTTATGGAATCTTCTCAATTCAAATAAGTTACTAATCAAAAGTCCTCTTGTGACTCTATCTAATTCTCCAAACAGTGTATTAATTTTCTATATCAATCATATGTAAATATTATTTTGCTAACTATAATAATATGTCTGCATTTTTGCCATCTGATTATAATTAGCACTGACTGTAATTGACACATGACCTTTCTCTAGACAGTTATATGAGAATTAAAATCTATTTGTGAATGCATGTTTAAGATACTGAAATTTTTTTTGCCTAATTATTTCATTCTACTTCTCCTACATAACTAAATATTTATGGGGTCTTCTCGATTCATATAAATTACTAATCAACAGTCTCTTGTAACCAGCTTTTTTTCATTCTCCAAACATTGTATTAATTTTTGTACCAATCATATCTAAATATTATTTTGTTAACTGTAATGCATGCCTGCATTTGTCCGATCTGATTATAATTAGCACTGACTGTAAATGACACTTGACCTTACTCTAGACAGTCATATGAGAATTAAAATTCATTTGTGAATTTATGTTTATGATACTGCAATTCTTTTCGTCTAATTATTTACGAAACTCCTTCTACTTCTATATAACTAAATATTTATGGAATCTTCTCAATTCAAATAAGTTACTAATCAAAAGTCCTCTTGTGACTCTATCTAATTCTCCAAACAGTGTATTAATTTTCTATATCAATCATATGTAAATATTATTTTGCTAACTATAATAATATGTCTGCATTTTTGCCATCTGATTATAATTAGCACTGACTGTAATTGACACATGACCTTTCTCTAGACAGTTATATGAGAATTAAAATCTATTTGTGAATGCATGTTTAAGATACTGAAATTTTTTTTGCCTAATTATTTCATTCTACTTCTCCTACATAACTAAATATTTATGGGGTCTTCTCGATTCATATAAATTACTAATCAACAGTCTCTTGTAACCAGCTTTTTTTCATTCTCCAAACATTGTATTAATTTTTGTACCAATCATATCTAAATATTATTTTGTTAACTGTAATGCATGCCTGCATTTGTCCGATCTGATTATAATTAGCACTGACTGTAAATGACACTTGACCTTACTCTAGACAGTCATATGAGAATTAAAATTCATTTGTGAATTTATGTTTATGATACTGCAATTCTTTTCGTCTAATTATTTACGAAACTCCTTCTACTTCTATATAACTAAATATTTATGGAATCTTCTCAATTCAAATAAGTTACTAATCAAAAGTCCTCTTGTGACTCTATCTAATTCTCCAAACAGTGTATTAATTTTCTATATCAATCATATGTAAATATTATTTTGCTAACTATAATAATATGTCTGCATTTTTGCCATCTGATTATAATTAGCACTGACTGTAATTGACACATGACCTTTCTCTAGACAGTTATATGAGAATTAAAATCTATTTGTGAATGCATGTTTAAGATACTGAAATTTTTTTTGCCTAATTATTTCATTCTACTTCTCCTACATAACTAAATATTTATGGGGTCTTCTCGATTCATATAAATTACTAATCAACAGTCTCTTGTAACCAGCTTTTTTTCATTCTCCAAACATTGTATTAATTTTTGTACCAATCATATCTAAATATTATTTTGTTAACTGTAATGCATGCCTGCATTTGTCCGATCTGATTATAATTAGCACTGACTGTAAATGACACTTGACCTTACTCTAGACAGTCATATGAGAATTAAAATTCATTTGTGAATTTATGTTTATGATACTGCAATTCTTTTCGTCTAATTATTTACGAAACTCCTTCTACTTCTATATAACTAAATATTTATGGAATCTTCTCAATTCAAATAAGTTACTAATCAAAAGTCCTCTTGTGACTCTATCTAATTCTCCAAACAGTGTATTAATTTTCTATATCAATCATATGTAAATATTATTTTGCTAACTATAATAATATGTCTGCATTTTTGCCATCTGATTATAATTAGCACTGACTGTAATTGACACATGACCTTTCTCTAGACAGTTATATGAGAATTAAAATCTATTTGTGAATGCATGTTTAAGATACTGAAATTTTTTTTGCCTAATTATTTCATTCTACTTCTCCTACATAACTAAATATTTATGGGGTCTTCTCGATTCATATAAATTACTAATCAACAGTCTCTTGTAACCAGCTTTTTTTCATTCTCCAAACATTGTATTAATTTTTGTACCAATCATATCTAAATATTATTTTGTTAACTGTAATGCATGCCTGCATTTGTCCGATCTGATTATAATTAGCACTGACTGTAAATGACACTTGACCTTACTCTAGACAGTCATATGAGAATTAAAAACTATTTGTGAATGCATGTTTATGTCACCGAAATTCTTTTCTAGTTATTTAAGAGATTCCACCCACTTCTTTAACAAAATTTATGAATTAATGTAAATTAGAGTTCTCCTTTAAATCCCGATCGAAATATGAAACTCTAAATATAGTTGTGAAAAATTTTGATGCAGATTAAAGTATTTTTCCGAATATTTATGAGCAAAATTTGTAATTTTTAACTCATTCTATTTTCCAAAACTTAACTCTTCTGTCCCAATTTCACCAATATATTACCATTTTACTTTTCCGCTAATGTAATATATAAAAATGAATTTTTGTTTGTTAGCATTTTATGTGCTATTGTAAAGTTCATCAGATTGCGATAAAACTTTGGCAACTTATTGCTTGCACTTGCGCGAAGGTTATAGACATAGTACAATTATTGGTATTTATTTTGAACACAATAAAATTTACAAACA
This sequence comes from Argiope bruennichi, assembly GCF_947563725.1. Taxonomy (NCBI): domain Eukaryota; kingdom Metazoa; phylum Arthropoda; class Arachnida; order Araneae; family Araneidae; genus Argiope; species Argiope bruennichi. The sequence continues at coordinate 78,599,014 of NC_079158.1, read as the reverse complement.
AATCGTTTCATATGTTTCTATGATTCAACATAATTTAAAAATTGACAATTAATAATCGGTAAAATAAATAAGTAAATTTGAACTTCCTAAACAAACGGGGAACGACAAGCGAGCAATGAAACAAATCTTTTACAAATTGCAAATTCACCTGCTTCTGAATTTGAAGATCAACATGCGGCAAGAATCGAAAGACAGCGTTTATGTGCTACCCGATTACGCGTATCAGAATCAGAAGAACAACATGCGGCAAGAATCGAAAGACAACGTTTATGTGCTACCCGATTACGCGTATCAGAATCAGAAGAACAACATGCGGCAAGAATCGAAAGACAACGTTTATGTGCTACCCGATTACGCGTATCAGAATCAGAAGAACAACATGTACAAAAATCAATGCAACTATTCTTAACGGAAAATAGAATGGAGAAGATGTGCTCATTCAACGCATTCCCATTATTCCCACGTCTTTTGATTTCAAAAAACTACAGTTCCCATTCAACTTGCATTCTTGATGACCCTCAACAAAGCGCAAGGTCAATCACTTCAAATGTGAGGATTGAACTTAGAAAACCCATGTTAGAAAATCCAGTTGCATTGGGGATGCCAAGAAACTTATTTGTTTTTTATGTAAACGAAAAAAAAAATATTGTTTCCCTAGTAAAGTAAAATAATAATAATAAATATTATTTATTCTTCTCCTTTATATATGATTCAATTTCAGTGAATGTATTCATTGTAGACAAGAAAATAAATATCATTCTTTCTTTCATTCCTAATTAAACAATATACGAGTAGTTATTTAGAATTTCAAACAATATCTGCATAATTATTTCTTTAATGGTAGCAACGTGGCAGGTACCAGCTGGTTTTATAAAAAATGATAAAAGAAATTATTATTTATTTTTTATTCCCAGTGAAGAATTAAATAATGCATTTAAAGGTCTTATAATAAATAAAGTGTATGCCAGTAAATAAAGCATCAAATATCTTGATGACTGTTTTATCATTAAATTTAAGATATAAAAAAACAGCTGACATCTACCAATTTTTTTCTTATAAAATGAGCATTTAAAGCTAATGCACATAAGCAAATTAAGTCATTTTTTTCCTACTTACCTTGCGTCCCATCAACGTGAATTACCAGTCCATCGTCACGGAACCATGCAGTCGTGGTCACATAGTCTCTCACAAAGCTGGGAATATGACACTTGAGGACAGCAGTGTTATCTCGTATCACGAACTCATCGTATACACGTACCTCGTACTGCTGACTCAGTACTGAAAAAAAAGCAATAATAAGCGTTAAAAATAAGTCAGAAGTGAAAGAATAAAAAAAAAAAAAGTATCTCATCAAATAGGATCAGGAGAGACCAGGAAGCGTGAAAATTAGTTCTTTCGCGCCTGACCGGTTATGAGGATTTAGGCGCGCAAATAACCGGAACGTAGAGGACCCGGGTGCCGTGAAATGGAGAAAATAAATATATACGTCCTGTAAAGTCAGTTTCTAAATGCTTCTGGATGTGTTGTGTCAACGCAGACATTGACGGTTGAATTCAGTAAACATTTTAATTGACATCTCTTATCTGAGTTCATTTACATCTTTTATCCTAGTTCCGATATATTTTCTCATTTTAGTCACTGACGGTTTAATTCAGTAAACATTTTAGTTGACATATCTTATCTGAGATCATTTACATCTTTTATCCTAGTTCCGATATATTTTCTCATTTTAGTCACTGACGGTTTAATTCAGTAAACATTTTAGTTGACATATCTTATCTGAGATCATTTACATCTTTTATCCTAGTTCCGATATATTTTCTCGTTTTAGACACTAACCGTTGGATTCAGTAAATATTTAAGTTGAAATTATTATCTAAGTTCATTTACATCTTTTATACTTGGTTCGAAATAATTTGTCATTGTAGACACTGGCGGTTGAATTCTGAAGAGAAACACTTCACATGATATTATTTATATCTTCTTAATTCCGTTTGGTATAGAGAAAAATACCTTGATAAAGTTAATCAAATTGAGGAAATATTCGGAAAAAATATGCACGAATGTGCTAGCCTTGATCCTTTTGAGGAACAATGGGATTTTTTGATTTCTATATTTTTTTAAAAATTGGAGGGCAATTCAGTTTCAATATGATATTGCATATAGACTACCATATTATGGTAGTTGAAGCAAAAATTAATAAATAGTGAAAAACAATTCCTCAAATTTCTTTACAAAGCAAGTCGTTTGATTCAGAGCAAAAAAAGTCGATTTATTTCTATTTTCAAGGTAATAAATACGGACAGCGAAAGGGCTTTTAAACCTTTCAATTTCAAATAAAATTTTATCAAAATTTTACCAATTGTTCTTAAGATATTAGTTATACTACATTAAAGCAATAAAACTAACTTCATATAATTTTATAATTAAAATAATGATGTTCTTATTGGCATCAATCGTATTTCAGTACTGTGCTTTTTCTAATATTTAAAAATCATGCAATACTTGAAGCACATTTTTCAACTACTTTAATTTTAGATACCGATTTGTACTCGCTAGTGCTGTGCCGATATTAAATACATTTTTTTCTTATGCATTTTCATAATAATTCATATATAATTTTAGGTAAATTTCAGGCGTAAAATTAAGAATAACCAATCAAGCGTGAAATGTTATTGATTAAGGATATTTTGGTTAAGAGGATCGAATTTAAAATAAATTATCTTCAGAAATATTTTATTGAATAGTAATTAGCAGATGTTGAAGAAATTAAAAAATCTTACAAAAATGATTAATTTGTTCAGTTTTTATTATTTATATTTTAATACAAATAATAATTATATATGTTGTATATAATAATAGATTCGTACGTGAGCACGTAAGAGTAATCTTACTAATTCTCAATCCTTACATATATCAAATAGATTCCAAAAAATGTTTTATAGGAAATACAAAGTAGCAATAAAAAGATTATTAAAATTTAAATAATTTAAAAAAAACATGAAATTATACTTGTACAAGATCTACTAATAATAAAGAAAAATATGTTTGCATTTGTATATATTGAAGATATGTGGATCAGATTGTTTGACCGAGGACATTTTATGCTAATATACTTCAGAGAAGGGGCCCCTGGCCTTGACTTTTTGGAAAATTAAATTAAAATTCTTATTAATTAAAAATTGAATTTTTTGCTTTTCTTCATAAATAATTTTCTAAAATTGTCGTAAATAATTAATGAAGACAATCAATTTTTCCCTAAATTAAAATTTAAATCAATATCATTTAAATGACACCATTTTAGCTCTTATACGAAATAATCCAGAATACCCAATAATTTTGTCAGGAAAGAAAAAAAAGAAAATTATAGTAGAATTGGGATAGTAGAATTTTTAATTTCATATAATATGATGGAATTCTTAATTATAAAAAATACCAATAAAGACAACAAAAGCACTTAAAAAAGATCTTAAGGTAACCAAAATCAAGTAAGTCTCCATTTTGATTTTAATTGTCTTGATAAAAAACTACTGTATAATAACATTTTGATAAAAAAAATTGCTGAATTATAACAATATAAAATGTGAGTACTTTCTATTTAGAGATTCAAATTACATTAAAGACTTCTAATTCACTTACATTTCTCATTAAAGAGAATTTAACAAATAAACTCTAAAAGTTCCAGTCACTCCAAAATTCATTTTTACCCTAACCTATTCATAACCATGGCGAATCTGAAAGGTACCTATCTCCTCATCATGTATCCAAGAGAAGACAATTTCACATTGAAGCAGCGGTATAATAATGATCTATTAATAATGTGCAGACATACTATCTCGAATACGCTTGAGATGTACGTTTCAATTTGTAAATTATGCTAAGAGTAGGAAGTTACACACGCATCTTCCAGAAGTATGCTAAAATTTGAATAGGAGCTCTACATTTGATGCTCGAAGGTATTAATATTAATGCTGTGTGTAATTTGGGGTAATGAATGCAGCGATGCCGTAGTTATTGGTTTCCTATATAAGTCCCAGAGGCATTCTTTGTGTAATATGTCGTTTGATCCTTTTATGTCTTGGTTGGAAATGTAACTTACCATGATATTTAAATAGATTAAATAAAAGAAAATAAGGATCAATAGAACAAAGAATAAATAAGTTTTTGATTTCTTGGAGGCGTTTTTATATAATATTTTAATTTTTGCATGAAATATTTATTGCTTTATAGAATAAGAATAGTTTCAAAATTCCTTCTATCAGTATTACATGTAATATAAATAAATATTATGAAGATATGCGAATATTCTTTTTATTCTTTTTTTTGTTAGTTCAACGGATTTTTGAAGCGTTATTTTAAGATTCACCAAATATTTCATAAATAAGAAATTTTTATGTATTCGTTTCGATTACATAGTACCGATTAAATATCTAAAAATTATAAACTGCTTATAATTTACTTCATTTTTAGGGAAATTTGGTAAGTGCTCTATCCCTTATTCTTTTAGAAGCTGCCTCTAGCTATCAATTGCTTAGCCGGAAATATTAGCTGTTCTTAATTTTAGCTAATTATTTTACACTTAAATAATTATTTGTTCTACAACACAGTGAAACGAAGAAAAAAAATTCTATATGAACATTCTGGATAAGGAATAAGTAAATGAAAATATTATTTTTTAAGTTGAAGTACTTTTAAACATTAAATAAGTTATATTGATGTCGTCATCATGTTTTGAATTATGAACATGATTCTATTATTAACTATGACGAAGAAAATCACTATGTAAAGCGCGATCAAAGTCACCAAATTGTAATAAACAATCCACGTTATTTATTTTGCATACTGTATAAAAGAACATTCTTCTATCAGCATAGCTTAATATTTGGATAATCTATTTTTCTGTTCGGTGCACTTCACTTCATTTCGTTATTCTTCACATAAAGTGTTTAGATAGAAAACTTAATCTTTCATAGCTTTTCTCACAGAGAAAATGCATTTGATGAAGTTATGAGGATGATTTGAATTTCATTACAGTCATAGAAAATACTGGTGTTAAATTATCTCGTTAAGATATTTTATGTCATTTTTGATATTCAGGGGAAATTAATTTCAAATTAAATCTTAATATTAAATATATTCTTTTAAATTTTAAAAGATATCTCATGACTGTTATAAGCCATGTATATCTTATGACTTTTATAAGGCAGCGAGAGTGATCTCTCTAAAAATTTCTCGCTTACTCTCCAATAAAAGTCGCTCCAAATTCCTCTACATACGATTGGGGCCATTTGGTAAAGCCGCGAATACTTTATATGGCCTTAATGAAAGATAGTTATGAAATGTAGATCTTTGGTGAGATTCTATCATTTTTTCTGAATCTGCCAAATTTTTCTGAGACTAGTGTAAATGTAGAAATACAATAAAAAAAGCAAACAATCTATTGTATTTTTACTGAATATGTATTTTGAATGCTTTTTACATTTACAATTGTAGTAACATGATAATATTCCAGATTTCCTAGATTTAAGACATTGAATTTATGAATAACTGCGTTTACATGCATGAGAAAGTATCAACAAATGTTTGACGAATTTATTTTAAAATTTGATACGTGTCTATATTTCGGATATCCGACCTTAATGAAAGATAATTTTGAGATGTAGATCTAACAAATTTTATTTACACTGCTTTTTACAATTATCGTGTGCATTTGTAAGTGAATATCCAGTCAGACAACACTTACTCCGAATGGTATTATTTCAAAGATTGACAAAAATCTACAAATTTGGCCGTTATTTCATGTATTCAATTTCACCCATCTTGCTCAAAGTATTTTTGAGTTGACTTGCTTACCGACAGATAGACAGACATAACGCCAAAAATTTGCATTTCAGCCTCACATATGTCTCAAACATGGAGCTTTGGAAAAATCTCGAATTTGTGTGTTTTAATGAGTACAGTACTTCTTCTATACGCCGTTTACGAACAATATAAATTTATTTAAAAATCCCAAAATCTCACAGAATTTTTAATTAGATAAATTTTTTAAGGTATGCTATATTAACAACATTTAAACATTGTGCTACCAAATTTCGTAGATCTGCGTGAAAAAATGTGCCAAACAAATTCTATTCACATATACTTTCTTTAATACTCTAAATATAGATAAAAGTTTTGAAGAAAAGTAGAGAATGAGAGCAAAATCTTTCAGTATATTCTAATATATGTCTTCATTATCCATTATTTATAAAATTTCATATATTAAAATTCATATATTTAAATTTCATATTTTATTATTCATATTCTTCATGTTTCATTATTTATAAAAATTAAAAAAGAGAAACAAATGAAATCTACGATTGCAAATTTCAAGTTATCCAGTGAGAACATTATTATTTTTTAAGTCATTATTTGTCTTAGTTAATTTAAGTCATTAACCAATTTAAACCGGTTTGAAACAATCATGAGACTTCTGTATCGGCTTCTGTCCCCCCCCTCTCTCACTCTGTCTCTCTCTCTCTCTCTCTCTCTCTCTCTATATATATATATATATATATATATATATATATATATATATATATATATATTATTTTTTCAAACTTTCATTTTCAATTTTCGTAGCAAAGTTTTGGAGCTCGACCGATTTTGAGATGAAAAAAACCAATATTATTCTAAATATCGACGCATGTGCAATCTGATAGTCTCGTTATTGTTTCATACCGGTATAAACTGGTTAATGACTTAAATCAATTAAGACAATTCGTAAGAATTCAGAGAATGAATAATTTGGAAATCAGGTTGTAACTTTAGTTGGCGATAAATCGCCAAATGTGACAACTTTCTGTATTATTTTCTAATTACCCTAAAAGCGAAAAATTGATGCCTCAAGAGGGATAAATCGTCAATTTGTTGCCTAAGCCTTTTGAGTCTTTAACAATTTGTTGCCTACGCATTTTGAGACTTCAAAAACCTCAAACCAAAGCAACATCATGTTCTCATATGATAATAAATATTTCAAATGGTAATAAAAATTTGAATATAATTTTAAAATTCATTAATTTTTGAAATCGTATTTAAATTTTTCAGATAAACTATTGCAAATAAAATTATTTATTGCTCAATAAAATTATTCTAGATTTTAATTCTTTATACTTTGACCCATATACAATAAAAAAAAACATAATTTGGCTATGGAGCAATTTGTATATACAATTAGCGAATATAATTTGACATGTTTGTAGAAGATATTCAATGAAATCTTTTACTGAGCCCCTTCAGATCTTTCTAATAGTTAATAAGGAATTTCTGAAACTGTCTGTTGCAAATTAATTTTATGAACTTTATCTCTGCAAGTTTAATGAAGTAGCTCCGATGAACAGAATGTATTCTAGTATTATCAGCTTTGAATAAAGACATTTCCAAAATCATCTCTAAACGCATCAACATTTAGATCTGAATCGTGCTCTGTAATTAAAGTCTAAACAAATGCTAAATGTCTTCAAAAAATTTAAACTCGAACCTATTACTTAAATATTAAAAAAAAATATTATATTTAAATACTTTATATTTCTTTTTCTACTTTTATACTACTTAACATCTACTTTTATATCTTCTACTCCTATTTATCGCTAATTTTGATTCTTTCTTATAAACATTTTGGGAGTTTATAGTTAATTTTATCACATTCAAAGCCTCATTACGCCACTAGGGCAAAACCAAACTTTAAGTAAACTCATTTATTAGCTTGTATGAAATTAATTTTAAAATATTTAAACATAGCGTTTTTAGTTGAAATATGAGAGTGCAGAAAATTTAGAATTTCCAGCATATAACGAAATGATTGAAACATTAATTAGAATAATCCATCTTTACATAAATGATAAGAAAATGAAATGAAATAAAAATTCATTGCAGGATTAAAGTACTCTGAATATTTTATTTTGACGAGCCATTGTTTTTTTACCTTTTCTTTTATTTTCCATCATTTAACAAAATTTCTTTTAAATTTTGTTTCTTTTGAACACTGTTATTCATCTATGTTCATATTTCATATTTCAATTAAATGATTGGCCTTAATATTTTTTTTTATTTTTTCCTATAATAGTATTCTAGTAATTTCTGTAATCCTTTGCAACAATATAACATGAAATGATGATTATTATAAAGGATTTCTTTTGTTACCTCTGATGAAAAATCAGGTGAGTTACAAATAACAATAATTCGGTCATTGTGTTGTTGAGTTTTTAATTTATCTCCAAAAAAATAAACTTCTAAGTAACAAAACGCATTGTTTTTATTTCTGAAGTTTCCAAATATTCAAAGAACTCAAAAATAATTACAACTACAATAATGAAGAAAAGGAAGGCTTCTCTTCGATCAGTATATGCAAATTGAATTCTAATCCATAATAAAAAAGAAATAATTTAACAATTTATTTTGAAAATTAATACTAATAAAAATGTAGTAACAGACAGACAGCATTTTTCATAGTAAGTTTTGTATATATATTTTGATATATTTATTTTCATTTTTTTATATATATAGTCATATTTAATTAAATTTTTGTTTTTTATAATAATATTTTCCAAGATTTCTTTTATTGATTTTATTCATAAATAATGTTATATTGTATCTTATTATCTAAATATTTTTTTATCTTACAATTTTGAAACAAATATAAAATTATGCATGTTAAAAATCAATACAAAATTTAAAGAAAAAAATTCTAATTAGAGGGAATATAATCAAATTTATTTAATATTAAATAATTCTTCATGGCTATTTAACCAAAAATTCGAATTTCAGCATTTTAGATTTGTATAATTTTTTCAGCATATATTAAAAGCCTCCTTCAACTTAAAATTTTACAATAGAGGAATTTTCTTCTTAACTTGTTTAAACAATTGAATCTAGAACTGCACAATAAGTCCTTGAATAAGTTTCCTATAAGAAGATTTGAGAACTTGACACCCATTTTCTTATCAAAAATGAATGCTTTCATAATTCAATCAAACTATGATATAATTTCCATTATCATAAGATTTCAGACAACAGCATTCAATAGAAAATCATTTCATATTTTATTCATTTTTATTATTCATTTTCTGGAGTTTTGCTAGAAACTCTAATACAGAATTAATTACTGCCAATAGGATAAATGTATATTAGGATATTTGAAATACATTAAGTAATTAATTCATCAATACGAATTAAAATAAAATTTTTTTTGCGATATAAGCAATTGCATTGTATTAAGCTATGCTCTTTAGGTATAAATTTAATCATTAAATGATGGAATTTATGGCAAGTGCTATATTTATAAATAAGTATATGAATAGTATAGAAATATCTTTGTAACACTAAATTAGCAGCTTCCAGACTTTGCTACTTTTGAGCCATAAAACACCACAAAAGCAAGTAAAACCAATCCAGACTTTGTTATAAGATCTTACAAGATTAAAATAAGTCGAACAAAGAAAGTGGAAAAAAATTTTATAAAATGTATTATGATTTCAAATTAAAATTTTGTGTTCCTAAATGAAAAGTTTTACAGTTTTTAATCGAATGAATGAAACATAAAAATAAAAACAATTAATCAATAAAATTTGAAATGTTTGAAACATAATTTAATAAACTCCGAATCATTTAATATTTCTTCAAACTTAGATAAATACTAAGTGCTTAAGTATATTATATGAAAGTACAAAATATGTTCTGTTTATTTAGTAATAAACAATAGATAAATCTAATAATTTATTCCTATCTGCAAATCTATTTTATAATCTACTAAAATATGCATATTTTCCATCATTTGGAAAATGATTATGAAATTCACTATTTCTTTGCATAGAATAAATATTTTCTTAATTTATATCATGTGAAGCAAAAATAAAGCATTTAAATATATATCAATATCTGAACTGTATTGGCTCTGCTGAAATGGGGCAGAAGTTACCAGATTCGAAACTCAATTCCACTGAAGAACCAAAAGAAAGGGAAATGGGTCTGATGCATGTTTTATCCACCGAGGTCAAACGATCTCAGATAGGCGTTCTCCTTAGTTTTGAGAGGGAGTGTTAACTCAATTGTTGTTTTGTTATTTGACTACATTTAATAATTATTAGGCCCATACCCACTAGACGTTGGGTTATTTCAAATAAGCATGTTAATTGGAGAAGAAGCCCATCTCACCTCTAAAGTGTTTAAAAATATGTTACAGAAAATTGGTTTTACTAGGGGAAGAAGTCGAATTTCACAGTTCTGTACTCAACTGACTACAGATATTTTGAACCCCCCTCTCCTTGCCTTTTCTTTTTTTGACTCTGAAAAATCTATAACCAGATTTCTAAATCCCTATGAGCTTACTTGCATTTCTGCATCAGATTGCTTAGACCAAGATCGCAAATAAATTTTATTTTGAACTTATTTATATATTTATATATTTTTTTAATATTAATAAGTAACTATTTCAATTTAATTCTCATATATGCTTTATATTTTTGAATTTTTAAAGCTTCATATTTCTTTAAATTATTTTAAGAACTTTATATTTCAGACAATTTTAAATGTGGGATACTAAATGTGATATTTGTGCGGAAAAAAATTTCCTTTTTATATAGCGATTTCATGTAAGTAACAATTTTTGCATCATAAATGTAACGTTCTTTTACATTTTATTGAGTAGAAATTTACCTGTATCTGCGATTGCCAAAGCACTCCTCAAATATGTGCTGGAAATGGAAGACTCTACGAGTTAACATAACTATCAAAACTAAACTAAACCAAAATAATCCCTTGTACTTAGAATCAGAAGAATAGTTTTAGAGTTTCAGTTGACTCTACCAAAGTAACTTTATGGAAAGATAGAATTCCCTCCATTCCAAAAGTTTTAATAAGAGTATAAACATTTATTTTCCGGCGATGCAGTCGCATATCCTATGTTTGATAACCCTTTTAGATTAATGGTAAATAATGTCAGATGCAATGAAAGCATTTCTATCACACGATAATACGATTCCGGCTGGTCCTAATGTGGACCATTAACTATCATCCGACTGCAGAAATCGCAAGCTTTAGCTTAACATTTAAAAGTCATTTGAAGCCAGTAGCTAGAATTTCAACGTAATTACCATCACCATTAATTTGCTTTAAGGAGCATTATGCTTCCCAACGACGAACGGCAATTGCTTTATCATGGCAGTAGAACGATTTTACTCAGATAAGATAGACAACGGGGTGAGTTATGAGCCCACTATTGATTATTTGGAATAAGTGCACCCGGAAAGACAGCATATTAAGCGTTTTTGCGTAGGGTTTCAAGCAAATAAATTTTTCTTATGTCTTTATTAAGTGTGACTTGTATTTTTGCTCGCAGTTAAGCTTCTTTTTTGAGCTCTCAAAAATACTTTTATTCGCATGCGTTGTCATGGCAACGAAAGTCTGGATCTGTTTTAAAACTGTGGGTATTAAGCATAGAGCATTTTTTTTGAGCATGGTTTAACAACTTATGCATATGTTAATGTTGATCGGTGTTTCAATGATTTATTATGTAACTTCAAGAATTTTCGATGTTAAAACTTTTATTCTATTGTTAATATAATTAAAATTAACCTTCAACTTTAAATATCATAATAAAAATTGACTCACTATTAAACGTTATATTTTATTTGAACTTACTTATTGATATACTCTATTATTTTTTATGTATATTTATTCTAAGAAACAAAAACTTACAGATTTTTTGTTCTTTGAAATGAGTTTATAATTAAAGAATATTTCTACGAAATTTAATTCGCATTAATTAATTTATTAATCGATTTTACATTTTTTTATAAATGATTTTTATTTTTATCTTTTTATGCGTACCCACCAAAATTAAAATAGTTTTAATATTTATATTTTATTGTATATATTATAACTTTATTTATTCATATTACAAAAATATGTTCTCACTAAATTTTATAATTTTTAATTACTTAAAAATATATTATAACCCATATATGTGTATAATTCATTCAAGAAAAACAGTTTTAAAACTTTTCTTTTATTATGTAAATTGTTATAGCATTTAAAGAGTATAATCATATAGAATTTCTAGAGTATGATAAATTTCCATTGAAACAATCTAGAATTGCTTGCTTTTAAGACTAAATAACAATTTCGTAAAGACAAAAAATACGTTTTTATACATTTTTTTTGTAATAATTCTGTTAATAAGTTTTTATAGAATTTGAAATGAACACTAAAAGAAAGAAATGTGAGCAATATATTATGACTACCTTATTTAAAGTATTTCATCTTAGAAATATAGCGAAAATTCTTTTCTCTGAATGCTATTAATAATCATAATTTTTTTTTAATTCGAAATGTCTTTGATTGTCAAAATGATTGAAGAAAATTTCTACAGTTCAGAATTTTTTGATGATTAATTTGTGAAGATATCATCAGTTCTATCTAAATAAGCGTTTTGAATAAGAACAAGAGTTCTCTCTCTCTCTCTCTACACACACATATATATATATATATATATATATATATATATATATATATATATATATTCCTCTCGGAAAAAAATCGCCTTGGATTTCTTATTTAATGCTTTTAATTAAAAATACATATCAGTATTGCACGCTTAAATCTTAAATGATATATATAAATAGTTTGTATAACCTTTTTATTTTATTTTCTATATTACTGATAACATGATGTCACTATACTATTATAATGTTATTGATAAGTATGATATTGAAATGAATACTATGATACTGATACACTATAATACTATTAATAAATTGACAATAGTAATAAAGTTTTAAAATATATTTATATGCTAACAGACAATTTTCGTACGTTGAATGCGTTTCAATTTCATAGGAATTTTTTTTTTTTTTTTTTAAATACTGATTCAATTAAGGCTATAAAAATTTTCGAATAAATTTATAAACAAATCCAATTATTGAAAACATTCGAAAAAAAAATTTAAAAAATTATTTATATTTTTAATCAAACAGAATGCAAGCCTATTTACATCAATAATTGACGCAGTGGTTTCTTTTCTACAATTCGTATTAATATTCAAAACAGAATGATCACAATAATATGATTTTGTTTCTTTTATAACAGATATTTTTACATGTTCACTAAGCTTTAATTTTATTGGAATAGTTGTCATCTTCAAAATGCTGATTCAGTCAATGCTATCAATTAATTTTAGCTAAGCCTAAATTAAAAGAAATTAAAACATCATTAGAATTGCCATCATTTATCAGAAAATTCAATTTTAAATATTGTAACAGAAATATATCAATGAGATTTTGTCCTGTATTTGTAATATTGATTTTCATTCACATTAATGATTTTTTATTATCGAACTACATTCACATAAAGAAATATGGGATTATTAACTATAAAATCATATATTTCCTTTACAGTACTAAAGTTAAAAGAATTATTGAAATTCCCATCTTTAACAAATTCCGGAATGAATACTATTAATCAAAACATTAAGATAAAACATTTTCCTTTTATTCAGTAGAATTTTCCAATATTACATCCATGATTTTGGATTTGCTCATATCTTTCCACAAAAATGCGATTTTAAAATTCACAAGGATTCCTATAATTGTGTATTTGTTTTTCGAAATATAATTATTTTACCAGTATTCAAGATATTGCGTAATGCAAAATCACATTTCTCAAAGAAAACTTTCCGTTAATGCATTTTCTTTTGATTTCCGATTCTGCTTTTAAAGAACTATAGCATAAACCGTAAATGCTTTTGATCCTTTCTATCTGAAAAAAAAAGTAATTTTGATCAATTCGATGCCTCGAGTTAATCCAAAGTTAGATTAGTTTTTGCACTGAAAAAAGGAATTCAATCGATTCAGAATATCAGGCAAGACAAAAATGTAAAAATAATGATAAAGTAAGCGAAATTCATTTATTATGAAAGAACTTCAATTCTTCACCGGTAATTGAATTAAATTTTTGTTACTGCTCTTGGAAACCAGTTACTCTTTTTCTTACGGCAGACTTAATCTGATGTATTTTCATAAATTGACAAATGCATTCTACATAGCAATGGCGCCAGAAATCCTTCTTTTTAAGAAGTTCATTCGAATTTTTTCCCTAAGTTCTTTTTCAGATTTCTAGGTCAAAATGGTTGTCAAAAATGGATCGACTAGCTCTATTTGATGGAGGATAGAATGCCTTACAGAGACGTTTTCCTCTGAAACTTTTTTCTGTTGAATGAAAGAATTTAAGAAGAAAGTCTTTGACCCAAAATATTTTGAAATGTTCTTTTTTTCTTGTAAAAAAATAATAAAAGGAAACTCTTAGAGTTAGGAAGTAACTTTGCAGTTGATTTAAAAGAAGAGATTTAAAATATTAGGAACTCATAGTTCTCCTTTTCGCTGAGAGTTATTGAAAACTAATTGAGCTGTTGAATATTATAGTTTTTAAATATTTTGAAAAGAGTGGAAAGAGAAAATATATTTATTTTTTTCTAAATACTGAGACATTTGAAAAGTGTCTATGTGTAAATATATGAATAAGAAATAAAAATCATACATCATAGTAAGGGTAATTAAACAAGGAATACTTTTGCTTAATTATTCCTTAGAGTTTTTTTAATCATTTCTTTTTTTTTTTATTTTTTGTTTTAAAGCATTACTTCATCATAAATGAGTGTACTTTTATTCCAAAATTCTTTTAATCGCATATATTTCGAAAATAGAGATACCTTTCTACAAATAATAAAAATATTTTCAAATTTTCAACACCAATTGGTAATTTGCACATTTTTTTTATTCCACTGACAGGAATTCAAAAGAGTTTGACTATTTCAATTCCTTATATACATACCATAGTTAATACTGATAAGTAACCGAAATTTAAATATATAATTTAAGAAGAAATTCGTTTAATTTATACAAAAGCTAAATACAAGTCATAATTTTGCATATAATCGCTCTTTTTCATCTTTTTAATTAATTAAAAATTTGTTGAAATAATTAATAAAAAATGTTCCAATTTTTTTTCATAAGAATTATTGTAAACGAATCATATACAATATAATTATTTAATTAATATTACCAATTAAAATTAGATTAATTCATTTGGATTCTTTAGCTGGAAACCTTTCTAAAATTTATCTCTTTATTTCATCAATAATGTGGATAAAGTTTCATTTTTAAAAAAAATATATATTAATTTCCCGTGTCGAAAATATCATAGCAAACCTACTGAATAAATAAGTTATTACGAATTAATTCTAATAAAAGCAAAAATTTATATTATTCAGATATGAATGACAACATAATATAACGAAACATTATTAAATATTCGTACAATTGGACTTGTGTCAATTGATTCGAACTTTGGCTGACGCAATCTAACCCCTAATATGGAAGAATTTACATATTCCTTATCTAAACGGAAAAAAAAACTCTTACATCCAGAATGATAAAAATATCGTTCACGATCCACTTATTTTTTACTTTTTATTAAGAATTTCCCCACCCTCTTTAATTACCGGAAACTCCTTGACAAGCTCGCCAAAGTCAGATATTCAACGCCTTTCTTATAAATTATGTGCTCATTATACACATTAGTTATTCAGCCTATTTGAAACCACAGCCGAATCTTTATTTCATTCTTTCGATTACCCACAAGTCCGTCATGCAAATATTAGACTCATTAACAACGCGGTTGGAAGATCAATGGCTCTCTTTTGGCGAATTTTGGCGTATTTATCCCTACTTGAGCAAGAACCCCAATGCATTAGAAATTTATTATCGTCGAAAACTTAATTTTGTTTATAGGCAAATGAAATTCAGTCTTTGTTAATCATCTGAAAGATGAAAATCATCATCAAATTTCCTCATTCATTTCCTAGTTTTGTACATCGCACAGAAAAATGTATACAGATTTTAACTCTTATTAACCAGTTAACTATTTTTGACGAATGGGAATGGAATCGTCATGGGAAAAGTAAGCTATGACGAGTTTATTCATCAGCAGTAATAAGTTGTGACAACTTGAAGTATGAATTACGATTTTAGTATAAAGTCAAACAAATTCGTAGATTTCAAGTTGTTTCAAATATTTTAAGGCCAAGTCGAAATTAAAGGAACAAATAAAAGATTATTAATAACTATTATCAAACAAAAACCACATATAACATGAATAGTTTTTCTGAAATGTATCGCTGTGTTGTATTAGTTTTCAAATTTTTTATGTTTCTTTTCGTTCAGATGCAAAAAAAATGTAGGTTAGTTTAAATAAAATAATTAATGTGGTTATTGAAATAAAAAAAAGTCATTTCATTACAACATAATTTCATATTACTCATAGTCTGCTTTGACGAGTATATTCGTCATCGTCAAATGTTTGAAACACAATTTAGATACGCATTTTCCGAAGTGATCGAAACAGTTAAACGGTTAATAAATAATATATAAACTTTCATTTCATTTTTAACAGAGAAAAAAAAAACAAATTTGCTTGAAGAAACTTGGCGTAAATATTTTTGTCGAAGAATAATTTATCTCTCATTAGACACGAAGTATAATCTATAATCAGACTGGGGGAAATAGAAACCTTTATTCATTAGATACGAGCAGCAAGTATTCACATGCTTGAGCTACCATCAGCTCGATAGCAGCTTCTTATATACCACTTAAGAATTAAATGCTCAAGCTAAGTTATTTTGGCATACTTAATGAATTTACATATATTTGAATTTTATAAATTTACATATTTTGAAAATTAAATAAAAATGACATAAGCTGCCAAAAGTCTCCCCGCAGGTTCGAACACTCAAGCTGACGCTCCGTAGCCATAGCAGGCATCCACTAGGGCCACAGCGGAACGAAAAGACTTTTATCAAAATGTAATACTATTATCACTTAAACTTAAACAACAATTTGGGCAGAAATCATATCAAATCCATTCAATATTTTTGAAGGACTTCAAGGCATATATTACACATTACTTTTTGTAATACACTACAAGTTCTACTAATTTTATATAATGCATATATGAACAAGAAAATTTAACAAGGAAAACTTGAATTTGGTCACGGCTTAAACAGGAATTCAAAAGCATGTAAGTCAGAGTTTTTTTTTTTTTTTATTTGCTTGCATTCTAGGAGGCAAATCAAAATCTACCATATATAACAGCGTCTCGGTGCCGCACAAATACACTAAAAATAAAATTATAAATATATTTAAACTTGTAGTTGCTTCAGTTATTATGTCCGCAATCACTACTAACATTTTTTATTGGTGGTAACTGCTAATTCATTACTGCTGAAATCTTGCAACAGTTCTTTTCACACGTAGTTTCAGAAATAGAGATAAATATATTTACCTTATAACTAAGTCTGTATGCGGTGGTATTTTAAATATGGGGCTAATAAGTTGTTTCATATGTAAGCAGATTCTCATTACATAATAATGTTGAGGTTTTGAGTTGCAGATGTTAAATAGTAACCTCCATTTGCAATGGGAGTATAAATTGTACCGTGATGGAGGTGATTTTGTGTCAGTGCCTCATTTATTGCCGTGACAGCCTGATTATTCAATTCACTCCGGATGCCTTGGCAGGGCATGGGTAGCTCATTTGCAGATACCTTATTATCATTTATGTAGTTTTTATTGCTAGATCTCTAAGGGACTGACTATTTGACCAACTGCTACCAAATTTAGCACCTATATAGCTTAGAAGGTAGAAAAGTTCATCTCTGGGCGATGTTTTTAAAATCTTGATCAGAATGTTAATTAATTAAAAATTAAATTAAATTTTGGTATTTTCTACGATGACATCCAAAACTGGTTTGGCCATGGGGCTTAGTGGTAAGGTCTCGACTTCGGAAACGGAAGGCTTATAGTTTGAGATCCGACTCCATCGAAAAACTGTTATATAAGCGGGTTTGGCGCACGTTAAAGCCGTTGGTTCTAAACGTCCTCCCGCTTATGTGGTGTGAAATTTTGGAGAAAGGTTTGCCAGTTCAGTTGTCATTCTCTTTATTTGACCGTGGTTCAAAATTACGAATTCGCGTCCCAAAATAGCTCTAATATTGCTTTAGAACAGGATGTTAATAAGACTAAACTAAAGCCTAAACATAATCTTTCTAAAATGAATTTCATACTGTAAATAAAACTTTAAAAATTGTCTTTTTAATGATATTAATTTTTGAAGACTTTGAAAACTAAAAAAAAAATATTTCCTACTATAATCGGCAACAATAGATTGCATTATTGCTTTGAAATTCAAACTGTTTATATTGCTTCATCAAATATTTAATCACTTGATTTTACTCCATTTTTAAAGGCTAAGGAAGAAGGACTCTATTTAATATATGTGTAATTGGTAGAGTAATAACAAAATGATGTTGAACTACTTCAAATAAAAAAAAATTATCACTTTTTTCTGCTCCTGTAGATTTTATTTTCATACAACTTCTAACAAATTTCAGTAAATACATCAAATACCTTTGAACAATAATTTATTATCTTCCATTAAAATAAGCGTTCTACAATTTATCTAAAACAGTTTTAAACCAATGAATTCGTTCTAATTAAAGCAAATAACTGACTGTCCCGAAATTCATTAACGGATATAGATATGTGAATCCTTTATTAGATCCCATTCTGAAAAGTTGTATTTATTTTAACCTTTAATTATAGCTATTACACCGAATGATAAATTCACATGTGAAATTACATGATTCACATTTCTAATGCTCACTTACTACATCAAAGGACTGGATAATAATTATGCAAAATAGATCGCTCCATTAATTAGTAATGTTTCTACTTCCGAAGTCTATAATAAAATTAGAACCTAGACATAGTAATGAATTTGTAATCAGAGAATGTATTTTCTCAGTATTTGAGAGAAAGAGAAGAAATTCGCAAGAATTCTAATTTAAGTAGTAATTATAAATTTGTAGAGAAGATTGGTATTTGAAGTTTACGGCGCAGTTATTAATTTAAACTTTAAAAAATATATTTAAAGTATTACAATAGCAATATTATAAAACGGATAAAATAACTGAGGATGCATTAAATGAACTCTCAATGTTTAAAATGAATGATTTATTATTCATTTTGATATAGATTTACTAAAATAAACAATCCTGAATTAGTTCTATATCAGTTAATATACCACTACCTGTATACCACTTTAAAACTTTTTAATTTCAAATAATGTCTTTAATCCAATATGCAATTTTAAAGCGAACACTTTTCTTCAATAAATGCATTCAAAAACACTATTCCTCAAAAATTTCGAAGATTAACTTTTTATCCCCAGTAAAAATAAATTTTATAATTTGCAATTAATGTTATTTTAAATAAATAAGCCAATTTCAATTAAACGTGAAGTACGCAAATGAATAACTTAATGCATACTAATGAACTGGTTATATAAATCTCAGACAGCTTTCTACAGAGCATATATATGTATTCTTACTTTTAATAATATGCATTCGCCGAATGATATATTCATCAAGAGAAATAACATGAATCACGTTTCCAACGTTCAATTTACCACATCAAAAGGACTGGATAATAAATACGTAAAACGGATTCGCGCCTAGGCATTAGTAATCTTTTGACTTCCGAAGGAAGTAATAAAATTAGAGCCTTAGTCGGAATAACGCATTAGAGGAAATTCACGAATAGTAATCAGAGGATAGATTTTCACAATATTTGGTAGAGGGTAATACTTTGGTTCGGAATTGCAGTTCAGTTAGAAATTGCAAACTTCTAGCAACAAACGTGAATGGATTTTAGTAGTCTCATTTCTCGTAGCAGAATGGATGAAGATCGATTTTTCAAAGTATTCATTACTAAATTTTATTATTTGTACGTTCATTGTATATTAATTTTAGTTAATTCAGTGAAGCAGCATGATACTGCATTCGATGAATGTTAATGATCATGTATGGAGTAATTGGTACTCATGTTAAAGTTCAGACATTTTTGTGTTTGGTTGCAGAATAATAATGACATTTTGGTATTCTTTTATTACAAATGTGGAATCCGAGTAATTTATGTCATAGCAGAAAACTTCTTATCAGTATTCAGCATGAATAAAATTAGAAAATACAAGCAAACCATAGTTTTATATTATGAGAATTTTAATTGTTACATCAAGAGAATTTTAGTTTTTGGAAAACTTCATTACCAGGGCCTATGAATTTAGAAATAATTTAATATTACAAATAAAAGCCTTGATAGTAATATTTTAAAAATAAGCATTTTGTCACAATTTTAATTCTCTGGTTCGAATTATAAGAATTCTTAAAACTAATTATCATATATTTTAAGTTGCATTAAAAAAATCAATTTGATTTGAAATTTTATAGACATTTAATATAATATTCATGACGAAATTTAGCAATACATCGTTAAAAATTATTATAGTCTGCATTTGTAATTTTAAAGCGAATCTCGCTGTTTTACATTCTTTATATATAAAATAGAGACAACATTCTTTTAGAAGAGTTTATTTGAAAAGAAAAATAAACATTTTACCATCCTATTGCACTTGCAGATTCTTATACATTTTAATAGTAGCAATAGTTTAAATATCCATTAAACAATTCATAAGGATGGGTACTTCCAAGAATAATTATATTATTTTAATCGACGTTAATAACGATTTCAGGAAAAGTGCTTCAAAAATTATAAATACTTTATTCCTATGTTTAAAGACAGAGTTTTATAACATCAAATATTCGATATAATAATTTTGTAATTTCTCTAAAAATACAGGCTTAAAATTGTAAAATGAGGTCCCAATAGTTTGATGAAAATAATTAGAAGGAGCTGTTACTCCTATTATCCATTTAAGGTTTTGAAGAGCGCTCTTAAAGTTATTTCTGATAATATTCGAAGTTAAAATAAATTAGTTCAGCTAAACGGCTTTGTAAAATTAATAAATTAAAACGAGTCTTTGCAAATATATAATAAAGTTCGAACAGCATGTGGTTTTTGTTAGAATTTTCAATCACACATGGATTAATTATCTTATTACATTTAATTATTAACTGAATGATCATTGCACCTCAGGCAGGATAAAATCTGTGAACATGAAAATTATTGCATGTCTAGTTATATATCTTGTTTATATTTAAGCTAGCAGAATGGGTAAAATTATCCTTTTGTTAAGATTGCATGAACAAGCATAAACTTCGTTATTCATTACGCTACCAAAAAATAATACGTGTTGATATATTGTGTTGATTACAATAGTTGTATGATTGTATGAAAGCAAACATAAACTTAAAACTCCATATAATACTAAATGGAAATAAACAATTAATAATAAAGTTTTATCGCTTATAAATCGTTTGATTACTGATGTTTATGAACATACTATTGTGATTTTATAACTCAGAAAAATAAATGCTATATTCTTAGGTAAATTATTTCTGAAAAGCCTGATTCAGTATGAACTAGAATTATAGGAAAATAAGAAAGTTTTATTTGAGTGATAATTGAGATTGAAGGTAGAAGCGATGTTCTTAAATACTTACAAAATTCAATAATTCAAAGATAAATAGGACATAAATATTTATTATAAGAAATAAAATAATTCAAGATAT
The DNA here is from genome assembly GCF_947563725.1 of Argiope bruennichi. NCBI lineage: Eukaryota > Metazoa > Arthropoda > Arachnida > Araneae > Araneidae > Argiope > Argiope bruennichi. The sequence continues at coordinate 78,577,398 of NC_079158.1, read as the reverse complement.
GTAAATCTATGTCAAAAGCTTTTTAAAAGTACTGAAAATAAATAGATTTTAATGAAATTTCAAACTGATTTAATAGTTCAGAAACATTTAAAAAAATAAATACTCAAACGAAAGGTCAATCAATGACAACAACTGAAAGAGATATTCTGGTTTTAAAATTATAAAAGGATAAAACATTTGAATTTCATATTGTTATCAACCGTTATTGATCATTCCGTTCGTTATGCAACTCGAGTAGCACTTTTTCTCTGAATATATGAATATATATGTGTAAATTGTAAGCCGATTTAATCGTTAGAAGCATTTTTAAAAAGAAATATATAAATGAAAAGTCAATCAATAATAAGAACTGAAAAAGATATTCTGAGAGGGAAAAAAACAACAACTAGAATATCAGATTGCTAGAAAAACGTATTGATCGTTCCTTCCGTTATACAATCCGAGAAGTACTTTTTCTTTGAATATGTGTATAAGCCCTCTAAATCCGTATTAGTAGTAAATATGGATCATGGCAAAATGTTCCACAAATCTTTTCGAAATGTCAATTTTTATCAATTCATTGCTACTTGTGGATTTTTAGATTCTATCTACTGTTTCCAGTTAAACATATTCACTCAATTATCTCTAAGATAATTGCATGAATATGTTGATTTTTCTTCCGTCAAACAACCCCAGGCAAAAATTTATATATTCTGCATCCTGTTGCTTTGCTGTCATAACCAGCTGTCTTAATTAGCATTTGATGCATGCGCAGGTAAAAAAAAGTGACTTATCAATGCATACAAGATTTAACTCTTGTAATTCATCTCAGCCATGAATAATTTTTTAAAAACTTTAAAATGCATTACGTTCATACGCCAATTAACTGAATAAAAGCAATACCAATAGCATTTTAAGAGACCAAAGTAGATAATTGCTGTAAAGAAAAATATTTGTATTTATTAAGAAAGGATTTCTGAGATCCACATACCTACTTCTGAACAATGAAGTTGGTCAAGTCATTTACGTGTTATCGTATAAAAGTGCGGTTCGTGTCCTAAGCGGCTTTGCCAGAATGATAAACAATGCCACAGCGACCCCACAGTGGATACTGATGAATGATTCAGAGAATTGGCAAGAATACAAGGAAAAGAAATTGGCAGAATGTTTCATTCATCACTGTTTTATCAAGGAGAAAGTGCTTTGTATTGTTACTTTCTAGAAAAATTTCTGTTTGGAGATTACAGTTAAATATTGTAAATAGAAGAAAGTGATTCCTTTGTTGGAGATTTTGTCAAATGTGAAGTGATTGACATAATTGATATAATTTGTGACATTTTAACACCAAAAACTATTTAATGAGCTTTCATATAAAATATTTTTCTGAGCTTTGTGGTCTTATGCATTACAATTGCAAAAATATAAAAATACATGAAATATGACTCCATGCGGATAAAAATAGTTATCCTCTATTTAGCGTCAGTTACATTTCTAAGAAAGGAAATCATTATACATATATTGTTCAAACATAAATTTTTTGGGTCATATGAGGCATTTTATTACAATCGATAACAAAAACCTAATAAAAGACACTAGAAAGTTTTTTTTTATCCTCTGTCAATATATTTAAAATTTCTTTTGATTCTTTTATTTTTGTGATATTTATCTATGCACATTCAACCTACTCACCGAAAAAAATTATAAAAATAAGTTATAGCGATTCTATTTCCTTACTAATTTTCTTATTATAAATTGTAAGTTTCCAGGGTTTAAGCTTCATATTTTTAAATATACTTGTTTCAATATTAATTAAAATATATCCTATTATTTTTTTTCGTTTTAGTTTCTTAAGGAATTTTTAATTAGCAAATTCCCCAATGTATGATATATCAATTTTACTATTTTGCGTTATTAAATTTTCATTATAAATTTCAAATACTTCTTTTTATATTTGTATTTATGTTAATTATGTTTAATACTTATGTTAAATATTATTATGTTATTTTGTATTAGTCTTCAATGTTAATTATGTTTAATACTTATGTTAATTATTATTATGTTCTTTTGTATTAGTGTTCAATATTAATTTATGTTTTAATTCTTATTTTTCCATATTTTCTAAATTTCTCTAAATTTTATTATACATATCTCATGTTGTAATTTCATGATAGTATTATGTTTTTATATTTTGTGATATATGTGTTTTTTTATGTTGCAACATATGAGAATATATATTGAGAACTTTGAGTGTCTTTCCTGCCTGCTTACATGCACTGCACACCATATAGGATAAGTAAACGAAATCAGTAAAAATTAGAAAAATAAAACTAATTATATTTTTAATTTCTTTACTATGTAAAGAAGGATGCAGATAAAAGTTACAAAGAAAAAATATATATTTAATAATTCTCTTAATAGTGCATGTATACTTAGAAAAATAGCTAAAAATATCAATTTACCAAAAATAAAAGTACCAAAGAGCAAGTAAAAAAGCGAAAAAGTTTGAACTCATATATAATTCAATTAGCCGAATCAATATCCAATCTGATCCGGATAATGGAGTTTCCGATAACAGAACAAATACGAAAGAAAGGTAAAGACTAAAAATAAAGTTCGATTACAACACATCAGTTTTATAATAACATAAGCAAGGTTAAACATACGTACTGTATTAAAATGAGATTGTCTAAACGTATCATCCACAGTCAGTTGCTTTACTAACTTCCCTTGTTTTCACACGAGAATGTTTCTTTTTTCACATTTCCTTTATTTTTTTTCTCAAACATATCCGGATAAATTAAATATGGATAGTTGGTTGTATATAATGTTTATATTCAACATTTATTCCTTTATAACATGAAGGAAATTTAAAGCATGGCTTGAAGACAGTCTCTTTGCTTCCCCTAATAGCACACAATGCTATACAACTTTGATGTAGAGCATTTAGATTACTACGCAATATCGTGTAGAAATCGTGCGATATCTAGTGCTATTCTGTCAAAAAAAATCTGAAGCATTAACTAATTTTAAACATTTTTTTAAAGACAACTTTCGAAATTTCATCGTTTTAGCTTGAGTTGTTGTGTTTTTTAGCACATAAGCAAATAGATAAAAATTTGCATATGAAAACGTTTACGATTTTTTTAGATATCTAGGTAATTATATAATATAAGTTTTACATAGATGTCTCAATACATGAAACAATAAGCAAATGGCATGATACATAAACATTTTAAAAGAAATCAAAGTGGAATTTTTTTAGTTATTTCATAAAAGAGACATTATTTAAAAAACATTTCAACGTAAATTAAATCATATATTATTAAGATATATACTTTCATTTCAATACACATATATTCACTCATATTTAATACGTGTATTACAGTTTAATAAGGTCAAAAGAATTTATTATTGCATAGTTATGAAAAGAAACGGTATTTATTTATAGAAATTTTAATCGCATTTCAGGCAAGATTTATTTTATCAGCTTTTTATTTTACTCTCCCCGTTATAGTTCGAAAGATACCTTTTTAATTTATCCTTTATTATGTGTTTTTATATTCAGAAATCTTTGAAAAAATTATTTTATTTACTTGTATATGTAATCTTTGCATTAATGCCTCAGTTTCAAAACAAATCTGTATAATTTTGCGAAGAATAAAACCCATTTCTTAGGAACGCAACAATGGAACTTTTTTTCATAAATGCGCAGTTTTATTGAGTCTCCAGACAGTTTAGCCTTTAATGGAATCCAGATCAAATCAGAGGAAAGTTTTGAGCGATATTATGATATATTCTTGTCATAAAATGTAATTGAATTCAATAAGGCGGGGCAATTGCAAAGCAGCCATTTCAGACAATATACGGTACTTTAAATAATGGACTTTAATCCATCTTCCAAACTTTCCAAAATAACATGTCTTCTTTAAACTCAGCAATGCAACACTCAGCACACCAATAAATCTTCCAGAAGAATTCGTTATTCTATAACTCACCCTAACCGTTGGAAATGCCTTCAAAATAATCCATTATGAAGTCCTTGTTTTCTTTTTACATATTTGTTCCACTACATTTTTTCCCCTTTCATTGCAAAAACTGGAAAAATTGCATACGGAAGTATATAAAATTATTTTTTTCTTTGGTTTTTTGTTTATCAAGGCAAATGCTTGCACTTAAGTAAATTGTTCGGTAATGCACTTCTCTAGTTTTGGAGCGGTAAATAAAAAGAATTCCGCTGCTATATTTTCTAAAGAATTCTTTTCCTAAATCTATTAAGGGAAGTACATTATAGAAATTAAGCTAAGGTTTTAGTAATGAAGTCATCTTTAACGGGAAAGAAGAGAGAATGCAATTATGCCTGCAGTATCCTGTCTACTTTAGAATTTCTTAGATAATGACTTTTAGACAAAGTTGCCTGAGGTTCAAAATATTAAAGGTATTTAAAATTCAGAGCAATTTTGGTGGGATTCATGCTTATTCAAAATGAATTTTTTTAAAAAATTTAAAGAGAAAAATATATGCATCATTAATTTTCCTGAAATAATGGAAGAAAAATAAATTTTAAGAACGTTTTCTTTATTATTTCAACATCTTTCAAAAATAAAATATTTGTTTATGTATTAATTTTATGCTTGATTAATTGATATATTGCTTTGTAGTGCATGTTTATTCAAAGGCTAAAAATGTTTGAAGTTTTTGTTAGTAATAAAAAAAAGTAATTTTCTAGAAAATATTTTTTTATTATTTTATCAGCTTTAAATGAAGAAAAAATATAACAATAACAAGCTATTTAATCAAATATTTAGACAGTCACTAATTTTATAATATTTTTACTTTTTTAAATATTATAAACCTTTCTTAGCGTATTTAAATATTAGAAAATTTGTTGATCGGAATTATAACAAAAATTTACAAAGTTATCTTCGAAAATTAAGGATTTATGCACGCATAATTTCTAAAATATTATTTCATTCAATATTTTTTATTAAAAATCAACTAAAAAAATTAAATATGTTTAATTTTAATAAAAATGAAATTATTCTTTATACTACTGATTAAAAGAGATTTTTTAAATTTTAATTTCAGTGAATGAACATAAAACAAAATAAAATATCCAAATATTAATCAATGTCAGTCTCAAAGTATATATTTTTTCACAAATAGGATTTTTTTTTATTTAAAATTGTTTTGTTTGCTGCAAAATATGTCTGAGTACTTTTGCTACATGCATGTAATAATATAAACCTAACACTCTTTAAATGAAAGAGTCCTTAAAAGAAAATAAGATAAAAATAAATATACAGGTTATAAATTCTAATCGTGACCAAATAATTAATTTCTAATACAATAGAAAAATATAAACATTTCCAATAAGATAAATGTATAAAAGGATATACAAAATTTCACCCTTTGATGTGTCAATGAGAAAATACATTACTAGAAAATTAAGAAATCTAAATTGAAAATTAAAGATATGTCACTTTGTAAAATTATTTCGATTTAACAAATTTCATCCCAAACGAAATATAACAAAATCAAGATCCAGATTTCTGATATCATGACTTTTCGAATTATGAAACTTTAAATATTTATATTGTAGTTGTTTTTAAAGCATTTGACAACCGATTAAACTATTTCAAGAAAATGTCATATAACTTGACTTTTCTAAATTGCTGTTTATTGTTTTAAATAGCATTAAATTATATTAAAATCATATTCATCATTATTCTTGATTTATTCTCTCCCCGTGTATATATATATGTTAACGTGAAAGACCGAAATCAGAGAATGTCGACATTCACCGGTGAATGTCGACAAACACCAAATACGTCGGTGAAAGATCGAATATTTCATTACTTTCTTGTACATTCGGACCCTCACCGGTGTATGTCGACAATCACAGATATGCTCTGGTTGAAGTCGAAAAGAGAGGAGCCGAGAAAGAGGCGACTGGCTGTTTCCAGCCAAATTCTTTGTGCTGGTGGAGTCAGTCAGCTTTGTCAGTCTTATGCATATGCAAGGTTCGATGGTGAGAACAAAATTTTCTTTATTTTTTTTTTCTGATTTCCTGATTTATACAGAATGGATACTGCAGTGAAGCGGGATCTTTTTCTTGAAAAGTTAAATGTATTAACTGCGGGTAAACGAGAAGACAATTGCTTTTATTTTTCTCGAGAAAAGTACTCTAAAATACTTTCTGAAGTGGTTTCTGCTAAAACTAAGTGCAACACACCTTTGGATTACAGACGATTAAAACGTTTTGACGTTTTAAAAATTAATGATGAAGAGAAGTTAATTGTACCATTAAAACCAGGAGAAACGAATATACAGTATTATGTTACCAATGAGGAATTGTTCAGTATACTATATGAAGCTCACACCAGGACAGGCCATGGAGGAGGAACACGTATGCTTAAAGAGTTGCAAAATAAATACAAAAATATTACGTATGAAGTTGTAATGTTGTATTTAAATCTATGCAAACAGTGTCAAATGAAACACAGTGCACCTAAGAAAGGTATTGTGAAACCAATGATTAGTTCTGAGTTAAACTCAAGATGTCAAGTTGATCTGATAGATCTGCAGTCAAACTCAGATGGTGAATATAAGTTCATAATGGTGTATCAAGATCATTTAACTAAGTTTGTCCAGCTACGACCTTTGAAAACTAAGGGGGCTGAAGAAGTAGCGTATCACGTTCTTCCAATATTTTTAACATTTGGTGCTCCAACAATATTGCAATCAGATAATGGTAGAGAATTCAGAAATCAAGTCATATCCGAAATATGCGCTATGTGGAAAGATGTTAAGATAGTTCATGGAAAGCCTCGTCACAGTCAAACACAAGGCTCAGTTGCAAGGGCCAATCAGGATATACAGAATATGCTAACTGCATGGATGAACGATAACAATACAAATAAATGGTCAGAAGGTTTACCCTTTGTTCAATTTGCCAAGAACACTACATTCCACGAAGAAATACGCATTATGAAGCCATGTTTGGCATTAAAACGAAAAGAGGCATAGCATCGTCTTTTTTGCCTAGCGAACAAATCGCAAGTATCGAAACTGAGGAACAACTTGAAGAAATCGCCAATACTTTTGAAACCGAAGAACAACTTGAAGAAACTGGTAATATTTCTGAAAAAAATTTGAGAGGTGGTCAAACCGAAAACAAAATTCCAAAGAAAAATATTGAAGAGGACTTGCAATCTACCACGTCTTCACATCAAGTTCTGAATGAAAAATACGAGTTAATTTCTATAAAAAGAGCGGCCGCGAAAGAGAATCTTCTACTGCAAACAACAAAAATGTTGCGAACCTCACAAAATCAATTTCCTCCTGCTCAAATTGGTGATACTGTACGAATACAAGTCCCTGATGTCGACCGTGGTCGTACAGATAACCAAAATGTGTTAGCGGTTGTTGTTGGAATAGAAGACTTCGACTTCTATATACTTGCGAATGAAAATGGTACCCTCAAGCAGCTTTACACATGTAATCAGTTCGAAATTTGTAAAGAAAAGCTCCTTTCCATAGATAAGATTTCTTTTCAAGAAATTTTGCTGAGATAAGCAGCTGCAGCTAATTTGAGAAGCGGTGGACAAGGCTATACACGCTGTCATTGCAGAAGGAAGTGTTCCACAAATAAATGCAGTTGTAAAAGCAAGGGCCTCTTATGCAATTCAAAGTGTCACAATAGTTTAAGTTGTTCCAATAAATAAGATTTGATTCACAAAATTTAGTAAGTTTTTTTATTACTATTATTTTATTTTCTCATTTAGAACGTACTGTATAATTAAGTAAGTTTTTTACATCTATTATTTTCCTTTCTCATTTTGAAAGTACTGTGGGTTTTAATTTCTTAGTTATTCCTCTCAGAAAGAGAGGCGAAAAATTTATCGCGACTGAATTACGGAAATATAAATCTCGGACATGTTCAACATTCACCATTAGTGCATGTTGAATGTCGACATTCACCGGTAAAAGTCAGAAATAAGGGTATTTAGCAAATATTTCGGACATACACCAAGCGACTATGTGTTTGTCGACATTCTCCAGATTTCGGTGTTTCACCGTAACACACACACACACACACACATATTATATTATATATATACATATATATATATATATGCTTGATGTTTCATAAATCTGTCAAGAATAATCTTTAAAGAATAATAAAATGAGATAAATACTTTAAGAAATATGAATAGTAGCACCAAATAATTTTATAAACCTTTAAATCTCATTATTCATTCCACATTATTAGTTTTAATGATTTTATATGATTATATTATTATAATTAATGATATATATATATATATATATATATATATATATATATATATATATATATATATATATATATATATATATATATATATATATATTTCTAATTCCATTTTATTCATGCAGCATTTCTGAGTGAGAAATAGCTGTGTTCTTCTTATATATGGATTTCTGAGAGAGAAATAGTAATAGTCTTCTTCATATATAGGGTTATTCAGATGAAATTACTTAATTTTCAACATTTAGTGCAGGGCAATTTCAAAAGAAATTATAATTTGATTTCAAATAATAGTGTATTCAAGATGATGCGTATTAAAAATCAAAAATGTCAATAACATTTATTAAATTAAAAAAAGAAATTTTATTATCTGTTTCAATTTTTTTTTATCAAACATAAGCCTCATAAAATTATTTTGCTATGATAACTATGTTTGCAGTTACTAAAATAGATATTTACGTTTCTTTTAACTTTTTATTTAATGTGTTTATAAAAACACCTTCATTCCCTTTTTCTGTATTTTTGCGCTCGAGTAGGATTTTGGTGCAAAAACCCTTCATTGAACCTTAATGCCAAAATATCTGTTTTAATCTGTAAGTTTGAAATTCTAGCTTAAAATAAACTTTTCCTTAAAAAATTATAATAAAATATAAACCAATAGATTATTGCATTATGCAGACATAATTTGTAGCATGGTATTGTAAACTAATAATAAATCTTTAATTCATATCAAACTGTAGAAAGAAATATGTCTTGCATTTCTGCATAAATGCAATAAGAATTTCCACAGGAATTTCAGGATTATTTATAATTTTTCACAAAAATTCATTTATTGGGTAGAAAATGTCATTAAATAAAAAAATAATGATTTAATAAGTTGCACCACTTTTTTAATATTACCAATAACTAAATATCTACTTTCTGCCAAAATATGTACGCTTTTTTTTAACTGTTGATGCGCACTTAGTAGAAATTTAAGTGGAAAAAACAGAATGCTTAATCCAAATATAATATTCCAGTTTCTATTGTTCTACATAATTTGATGGTAAAGAATAGAATATTTTGTAATCGTTTTTTTAATATAGTTCGTACATGGAAAGAAATTCAATGCTATATTTTCAAAAGAATATTTTTTAATAGATTATAGCATTCATTATCAAAATAAATTTAGTTTAAAATAAATAATGAAATCGTCATTAATAAAAAAGAAGTAATTACATATATCATGTTCTTTGATTTTTCTAAAATAATTACATTTTAAACAAACATGACTAGACCTCAAAATATTCAAGCTATTTTAATTTACTTGATTTTTTTACACTATAATTAATACTTATTTTAAAAATCCCATTATTAATTTGAAAGCATATGAGCATTTTTTGAAAGTTAGTTAATAGAAATTTTTTTTATTTTAACGGGATACAAATTCAGGAAAAAATATTGTTTGAACAGTATGAAACGTGTCTTAATTAGTCAACAAAAATTTCAATGCATATTAATTTTTAATAAAAGCAATCATCACAAGATATTCTTTAAAAAAAAAAAAAAAAAAAAAAAAAAAAAGATGAAATTAAAAAAAAAAAAAAAAAAAAAACGTTTTTTTTTTTTTAAATAGAATGAAAAGATTTTATTTCGATTAATATTATATATATTTTTTAATATTAGTCATATATTGGAAATTATATAAAAGATGATTCAAAATTATCTTGATAATATTTAAAGGTATGTCGACATGCACAGAAAAATCATTTTTGCACAGAAACGTACATTTATTAAAGTAACTTTGCTTTGCACTTTCAGTTAAGAAGAAAACTTGTAACCATATGCTTTTGAATCTAATGTTACGGATAATTCTTTTCGAATATATTTTCGCGAATACTTCCTTAAAAAATATGCTATAAGTTTTTGCGTGAAGCTGTGTTTTGAGAAGAAATAGGCCGCAGCAATTATCAGCCACAAGACCAGTTGATAATGGGAATTGGTACCAATTATAAGACTAATAATATATGCTGATAAGAGCAATTGGTAATGGATATTGATACCAATTATAATGCCAATAATAAATACTGATAAGAACCTTTTATAATGGATATTGATATCAATTATAAGACCAATAATAAATACTGATAAGACCATTTGATAGTGTGTATTGATACCAATTATAAGAGCAATAATAAGTACTGATAAGACCAATTGATAATCTTGATTCTCATAGATTTTCATTCAACCAAAAGTATCATTCACCATTTCTGCATTCCAAAACATAGTCTTATGCTTAAACAAACATAATAATATTCGTTAAGATTTTCCATGAAGCTGTTCTATGAGGAGTTTCGACGACCACATTAATTATTTACTACTGCATCTCTCTAAAACACAGCTTTATTCATGAAATTGAAAATGGTTTTACTTGTTATACACTCTGAAGCTAATAAGGAACAATTTTTTTAAAATATTAATTTATTAAACATTTTGAAAACTTTAGTTATCATTTTTACTCAGGAGGTGATTTTCTTCATTTTTTTTTTTTAATTTAAGAATATGTTGTCCGTAAACTAAATTTAAAATTCCAGACTTTAATAACTTCATAATTGTATGACATAAGAACAAAGGCTTTGTATATGTGACGAAGCAATTCTTATTATTCTGTTTACTTTTCATATAAGAAAATGCCTGAAGCTCTAGGTGCACAGACAATGTCCAATCTTCATTCAATTTTTTTTTCCATGCACAATCCAGCCACTTTACCGTTACGGGTTCAAATGCATTGAGATTGTTTTCAAATCATGCAGGCCTGTAACTACTGAATAGTATACCAAGCCTGAAAAGCCGTCGGTGGTCCCTTTCTAGACTATATGCGAAGTTTGTTCATATTTCCATGTGTAACTTTGTCTCTATGAACCAAGCTACACAAAGAACTATGCCTTGTGGCTTCCATATTTTTTCTCAAATATGTATCTTTTGGATACGTATTTGACAAAAAAAATGTGAGCTGTCTTTCGGTGTGTTGAAAAAATTAGTTATTATATGCTATATTTTAGAAATTATTTATGTCTAAAGCTATAAAATAAGACTAATATAGACTTTATATAACAAATTACCCTTGTGACTGCCCTTTAGGCTACCATTGAAATACCTCTTGCATTGCCATAAGGCAAGGTTGCATATAAATTCGATATCTAAGAATATCAAAAGTAACTACAACTAATATATCTGCAACTAATACATGAGCATATCTATGCAATCAAAAGCTTATCATAATCAAAGCATATCATAATCAACTGATTTTTAAGCATATTAAAACTGATAGTTTTTAACATCTTTCTAAAAATTAAGGATCTGAGAACGTCTTTACAATGTAGTGAGCATTTGCATGCATAAATGCTAGAATGCAACTATATATATAGTAATATGAACATCAGCCATCGAGAAACACAACACATCCACATTGGATTCTGAGACATTTTCGGAATCTCGTAATGCAGCAGTTCCGTTATCATTTCCCAGGTTATATCCCTTTACCTGCGAGTAGCTGCCTGGATACTCAATTGTTGAACCCTCTTAAAATGTAAAGTGATCTACAATATTCTGACCATCATACCGGGTGCATGCTCAACAATCTCCTCAAGGCTATATAGTAATTACGATGCAAAACGCATTATCAAATATGTGCATATGTTTGCGTTTGCTAAATTGTAAACTTTAAGTTATTTGCTTTAGGAATGTTTTTGTTAATATTGAAAAGAATCATTTTTTTAATGTTCCATTGTTTTTGTTTACCTCGAGTATTCATTTACAAACAATGATTGAGTTAGAAATCTGAAGTGGCATAAAATCATCCATACCTTCTAGAGCATTTGGAATGACTTCCTCATAATGAATATTGAATATTGGAAATTGAAGTATACAGTTAGGTTATTCCTAATTGATCATGGATAACTTTTCCAATTAGATTAACCCTATCAATTTTAGGGCATCATTTAATACATCTCACATTTTATTCATGATTTATCCTTCAAGATTTATGATTTCTCCTTTACCTCTTCAAGTAGTTTAAAATTCCTTTATATTTTCACTCAAACTGTACATTATCATGTTCAATCATCCAGTGTTTTTGTACTCCAGATACTTTTCATTTTAGTTTTAATCATTTCTTGTTATATTATATGTATTTGTATTATTTGTTTGTATATTTCCAATTGATTGCTGTGTATTTTTTTTAATAAAGTCCACCTACATCTATACCAAACCGGAAATGGGCTACATGAGCTCTAGAATTGTAGGTGTGGTGTGGTGTTAAGTATGCTAACCTGTACAACAGTGCTCAAACAACAGAATCATCGAAGTATGAACAGAAATGAAAATGTAAAGCAATTTCATTTAGATAATTTTTTGAAAAAAAAACATTTACTATACTCATATTACAAGATTTTTTTTTGTCGTGCTGCTTGGATTGAGAAATGAGTTTTAATTTTTTTAAAGACAGTTTCGATACGGAATGTACTTAACTGCTGTATCAAAGTTGAGCGCATTTCTAATGAACTCTGCTATTTTTATTTATCTTAAGATGACAAATGGTTTTGCACTAAGGAATAGAATAATTCTTCTGAAAAAATTTAACAAATACTTTTCAGAAACACAATTGCTAAATATATATAATCTACAAACTTTTCTATAAAAAAATATTAGACTTGAAGTATTGATTGAAAATCAATGACATAATTTTCTCCTATGTGTTTGCCAACCCTCTTTGTGATGAATGGAACTGTATCTGATAAATGTATCTTTGCACCTCAAGCACTCTTCTGTAATCTTTTACTTTCCTTCTTACCAGAAACATAACAGTTCCATTCATTTTTTATTTCTTGAACGGATCAAACTGTTTCGTTCTTGTAAAGAAAGCTTTTTTTTGGTAGTGAAATAAATCCTTTAACGGTCGATTTGAAGAAGGTGATAAATGTTGTATCTTTCTTTCTTTAAAACAGAACATTTTCAAACGGAACGTTTCTTTCAATGAATATAAATACTTCTTTTCCGATAATTTCTCTTTTTGTGATTTGAAAAGCAGGAGAATAAAATGGATAGACAGTGCTTTATAATAATTAAACAACAAATTATGCATTCTATGTGTTTAGGGTGTTTGGCCAGGTATGAAGAAAAGTTTTAAAAAATGATACATAAAGGAAACAAAAATCAAGAATTAAAAGAATTATATATATATATATATATATATATATATATATATATATATGACTATTAGTTGTTTTCTTTTTTGGAAGAAAAACTACTTCTCTATTCAAGTTCTAACAAAACTTTCAATAAAAAAAAATATAGAAATAATTAATTTTTATTTAACAAAATACTTCCTAAATAATCTAGAATATAGTAGACAACACTATAAATATTATTTAAAATAACAAATATTTGTTGTTAAAATTTTTCTATATTTTGAACTAAATGTATAACAAGACTGTAAATCAGCTGTTTTGAAATCTGCATTGCATTACACTTTCAAAAGTGGTTTGCACATGTATACCAAATTTCATTAGATTTTCCTCAAAATATTCGATATATTAAGTTTAGCGTGAACCAATCATATAAAATATTCATTTTTATGTAAATGTATTTAAAAAAGGTACGTTCACATTATTTTTTATAAATGAAATAAAAACGAAAGTTATTCATAAGCATTTTTATAAGAACTGCTTGAAATAAATAAAGTATGGTTTAATAGCTAAATAATTAACATAAACATTTCTAATAATATTATAGGGGAATTATACAATAAAAATAAATTAAACCGTGCACTTCGGTTTTAAAATTTCTCTTTTCCAATTGCATTTTTAAATGTTGTATCGATAGTGATATCCTACTTAGATTAAAATAACTAGCTGTTTTGGAATACACAAATTTGTTATTAATTGTTGTTATTTCAAGAGACCTGTTTACAAACATGTACATATTTGCAAACACTAGATTTGAAAAAAAATGAACTAAAATACAAAAAAAAAGTCACTAAACAAACTGCTTGTTCTACCTTTAAAATTTCATAAATGAATAATTGCAAATAAATGAATCTAAGAAATATCAGATTAAAATATAATATTCCTTCCATTTAACCTTAGTTACCTGATTTATCTTTCCATTCCGATAGAAAAAGGACAAACAAAAATCAGAGGAATAAGATGTAGATACCTGAACATGCATTTTTTTTTAATACATGTATTTTTAAGTTATAATTGTAAATAAAATTTGGGGATTAGATTGTTAGTTTCCTTTGCTTTCCTATTGCAAGATACTACTGTTTTTTTTTTTTTTTTTTTAAGACGTTTGCTTACAGATACAGAATGTTTTGTAATGTTACTTATATAAACAGTGCAAAATACAGGAAAAAGGTAACAGTGGAAATTACCTTTACAAAAATGATCTTGACTCTAAGAAGAAGCTGAGGAATATGGATGTCAAAAACGAATTATCAACAATTTATAAAATGTTTTCTTATTTATATATGGTGTTAAAGACTAAACAGGCAACTAATATATTTAATTACCAAAAAATCAAATTGAATTTTATTTATAACCTTCATGTCGAAATAAATAAATAACCAATTTCTTTTCAATACTTTCTTGCTAACTTGGAAATAAATAAATACTTTTTCTACACATTTAAAAAGCAGATTGTCTATTTTTACTTTCAGCCAGAAAAAGGGCAAATAAAGCAAAAGATGTGGTCAGCGAGAATACATATTAATGTGTTGTACGTAGTATCTTCACACAGCTCAAAATAATCACGTCACAAAAAAATAAGAAAACTGAATTAACGTACTATAACTGGTGTAAAATATCATCTTTTCAAAAGAGAAATTATTACATATATCAATATAGGCATTACTTTTATTCTTTCTGACGATTTATTTATAAGTGTGATTTTTCCTGAGACAGAGATGATATTTTAAAATATTAAGTATACTCTAATTATTTTTTTTTCTTTCTTTTCTTTGACATGGTAACTTTCATCTGTGTTCTGGCATCATAATGAACATTATATAGAATATGTGTCGCAACTAAACATGTTTGCTTTTTTCTGCCTTGCGACGATCCACATACCTGGAAGGATGCAAGACCTTGAAGGTCACCTTGGAGATAACCATTATTTATTCATTGAAAGTCTTGCAACCATGACCAGAAAATAGGAGGTAATTAAGGGCATACATTAAAGTTAATTTGAGTAAAACAACATATTTAAATTAAACAGTAAACACGCCAATTCTAGATTGAAGAGACTAAATTGAAAATTACATAGAGAAAACAGTAACATATATTAACATACAGAAAAAAAAATTACACAATGCCCTAGGGATTCAAGTTATATGGAACTAAATGTTCTATGTTTTTTTTAAATATATATTAAGGACCAAACTACTTTTTTGCATCAGTATTTTTATTTCATGTAATATGGTTCCATAAAACTACCGCGCCAATGCTACACTAATCAGTATTTTCAGTTGAAAACTTTCTCGCCTTGTTAAGGATCCTCACTGGAATTGTAGTGAATTTTCACAGTGAATTTTAATCTGCCCTTTGAAAAGTTCTATTGCCGAAATCAAAGGAAGACTGAAACTGTGTAAGTAAGTATTTTAACCCTATCAACAATTTCTTTAAGAACTTACCTCTCACAATCCGATAAAAGCTTGTGCAAAGCTCACAAAAACTAAATGTGATTGATTCTTTCCTAGGTTCAGAAGTGATTTCTCTCGTAAGCACCGAAACTACTTCGTTTGAGTGCAAAGTGTGCCAACATCTTAAAAGGAAATCTCAAGAAATTCGACAGAGAGAAATAAATAAATCCCAAACTCTGCGAAAATAAGATCGATGGAGAAAAGGGGCAAAGTGCTTGCCTCAGCAAAAACCCGGATCCGCTATTTGCCACTCAAGTGCCCAGAGGAAAATAATAGTGAAAAAAAAAACTACTTTTAAAAAGTTCTGTGGAAAGCAGGGAACTGGTTATACCTTTGAGGCACACTCGACACAAGTTGGATTGGAAGATATTTAAAAATCTTTTTTTTTTCCTTCCCTTTTCTTTGTTTTATAAGAGGGTTTTAAGCTGCAGTTACTTCCATGATCTTTCGTGTATTTCGCTACAAACTTTAAGAGATGGTTTCCGTGTTGTGCATTAATTAATATTTTAATACATGAAAGAAATTGTTAGAGGTTTGGGTAGTTTTTCTTTTAATTAAAGCTGATTGAAATCAATTAGAAAAATAATAAAACGTTTAATTAAAATTAATTCCTTTAAAAAATCCTAATTCAAGTTGTTTTTTTTTTTTTTTCATTTTTAATTTAGAAACATTGATTTTGAGATTACTCAGACAGATTATTTATAAGTAATTACATGTGTATTTTTTTAATTTAATTCTTGAAGAATATCACCCACGTAAAATTACTTCTTCGATTGGTTAAATATATAAGGAGATTAATATTCTGATTAAAAGAGAAGTCATTTTTGATAATTGTATGTACTAATTTCTATTGAAATCAAAGAAAATTTAGAATAAAGAATGCTCGTATTAATATCAGATTATAGATAGCAGTATGAAAATGAAAATCATTCAGAAATAATTCTTACAGGAAAAAAATAAAATTTATGGCAATAGAATGTTTAATGTTTTTCAAAAGTATTAAAATTATATGGTATTGGAATATTTTAGCAGCATTTTATATATCAAAGCTATAAAAGATACATGCAGTTTTATATATGTTCAATCATTTGACTGAACCTTAAATTTTTTTTGAAACTTGAATGTAAAGAAAAACTACTTAAAAAGTAAATATACCAATAATGTCTGCAAGATAAGTGTGGTGAATAAGATATAAAAAAAATGGTATTTTTTGAAAATTATTTCCATAAATATTGAAAATGTTAGAAATAAAATGCATTTATAAAATAGACATTGAACAAAATATATGGACAATATTTTTGTTTATAGTGATATATAAAGTGAATAGATCATTGTGAAATACCTTTCCAATTTTCAATCAACATATGAACTTTTCATTTAATCAAAAGTAAATTGATAAAAAAGTGTTCACAAGACATTTCACGAAAGGCACTCATACATATAAAACACACACACACATATTATATATATATATGAAAAAATTTATTTAATCCTAATTTTTAAACTGAAATATTGATCAGAGTACAAAGAATAGGGAAGTGAATGCTATCTTAGTTGTTGATCTATGTACAGGTAGATATCGATTCGTTTGAAATAGTGCTTGTATTTTTAAAGACTTATAAAAAAAAACACTTTATATAAATACTTGAATTAAAAACACTATATACATATTAACAAAGTTTTTTCTGTTCAAAATATGTACTTTAAAATATTTTAACATAACAAAGTAAATTTTATATTTTTTGCTGGTTTAGAGAGTGGTTTGTAGCTATCATAATATTTAATATCCATATTATTGCAACACAGGAACTGCCCATAATACCACGATTCCTTTTATATTTCCAGTCAATACCATTTTAATATTCTAAAGACAAACATTTAATTTCATTTATACAATTTCGCTTTAAGTATTACATGTTTAAAAATACAAATCTAACTTATACATAGTAAAAAAAAATGTAATTAATCAGCAAGCTTTATAAGAAAAATATATTTGTTTTGCCACTAAAAACTTAAAACATGGAGCTTTAAAAGTTCATTAATAATGTATTCATATTTGAAATCTTCAAATTAGTTTCTTATTTTCAATCATATTCATTCATATTTTATTCAGTTTCTGAATATGGACATAGATGTTTAAAATATACATAAAAAAATAACATATACATAAATGCAAATCCCTAAAAACGTAGAAAAGTTCTTGGAGAGAATAATGGTGAATGTTATGATAATTAAAAAGGATATGGGTGAAAATATTCTAAATGATTTCCAGAATAATTTACTAGATAATATCATTAAAATTATAGTCACGTTTTTTTTTTTTTTTTCATCCAGGTTCTTATTTTCTTTATATAATGAATCAAATTCACTGCACTGTGCATGATAATTGATTTATTAATAAAAGTTTCATCTATATAATCCCATAAAAGACGATGGTTTTGATCTAATAATTTCAAGATACGATAATAAACTTTTATAGTGGATTAAAATATAATTCCCCATTATATTAAATTGACAGTGAACATTGAAATAAGCAAAAATGGACAGAAACATTAAATTTTATTTTTATCGTTTCCTTAAGAAAATATATATTTATATTTAACATAAACAATGTTATAAAATACATTGTTCAATAAAATTAAAATTTCAAAGGCCTAGAGAAAAAAAAGCACAGTATAATTACGTTCCGCAAAATGATATTGTAATTAGATTTAAATATCTTTGAAATTTTCCAGGTGTCTTAATTCTTGAAGACATTAAATAGAATAGATAATAAAGATTTCGGTTAAACATTAAAAGAAAATAGGATATGCATTTAATAATTCAAGCGTTTTTTAGATAGTTAAAAGTCAATTTTAGTTTCCAAAAATATGAAATTCTCATGAAGTCAGTATGCAGGAAAATATTTTTAAAAAGTTAGCATTTATTTGAAATGACAAATTCGTACGGAGTTTTATTCCAAATAAATTTAGATTGGTTCATAAGCAAAAAATAATAGTTAAATTAAAAATTGAGGCTTCTGGAATATTTTGAAATTTATATATATTATAAAAATTTTATAATTCTAAGTAAATCAAATTTGCGTGTGATACACAAATTTCATATGTGTATCAAATTTTATATTCTAAAAAAATACCTAATACAGTCCACCATCTCCTTAAATTATTTAAAAACTTAAGAATATTTTGCTTGATACTTCTAATATATGAATAAATATGAATTTATTTGGTTTTGAACAGATCATGCAAATAGATAAAATAACTATAAAGTCGATTAAACGGTTTAGTACATTTTACGTTTTCTCCGATTATTGTTTTTAAGATTATAAGATTACTGAATTTCCTATTCATGTTCGCAATTCATGTCGTGGAACTATTTTATAATTGGAAAAACGCATTTCTGAAATTTCCTCAAACTGTTTATCTTACTTTTAAGTCAACTGAAAATAAATATTTCTATTTGAAATTTAATTTATATCAGAAATCAGAGTTTTCAAATTTACCAGAATCATCAAAATGTGTGAAAATTAACTGTCTACTCGAAGCGTTTCGAGTTTTATTCAGCAGATGAATGTTGGTTTAACAATTTTAGAAGCCACTACGAAAGTTTTCAACATGAAAAAAAAATAATACAGCTTTACTTATAAATAGGATTCTAATGTATTACTATATTCGAAATATAAATCACTCGAAATATTGTAACGGAATAATCAAATAATTTTTGATTTCAAAATATTTCAAAATATCAATATCAAAATCAAAATCATATTTATTAAACATTTCAGAGTTTTTTTGGAAACAATTTCAGAGTTTTACAATTACAGATTCCTATTCATTTTCAAAATAGTAATTTTTTATTTAATTCATTTTAAAGAATTTTAATTCGAATCATTTTTTCTAAAAGCTAATGTCTCTCAGAAATAAACATTTGTATCTTTTCAAAAGCATCAATTTACATGAAAATTCATTATGTATCAATATGTTCAAACATTTTTCATTTTACACAATACTTGAATATTTGGTCCATTGAAAGATTCAATTGTTTCAAACTAGAGAGATTATTGCAAAACTATTTAACCCAACAATACATGGTGAATAATTCAAATACATTTTTCTTATAAATGGACTAATTTCATTGTTGCTTTTGATAATACAAATCACTCAAAATATCATAATATAATAACAAAGTACACGGCTTTACAAAACCTAATTCTGCTTACCAATGGATTTAAGCTTTCAAAGCTTTTGTTATAAATCAATAGCAAAGTTGTTTTATTAAACAATTCAAAGCATTCAATTTGTTATAGTGAATATACAAAGTAATTAAATTGTACGGAAGGAAGGTATCAAACAAACGGAGGCATGTGTCATGTTCTCAATTAGCATTTAATAACTATATTCCTGTTCCAGACAAAAATTGAAAGATCGTTTTTTAATTAGTTAAAATTATTATTTGTATTTTTATAGTAATATCATGACAAAACAATTATATTTTTTTCAAAGTACGAATTTTCTCTTTACTTTATTCCAAAATATTTTATTCCGGAGAATTCTATTCTTTTTTTTAGAAAAAAATATATATGCATTAGATTAAGTGAAAAAACATTAAGATAAACGAGAACAACTTAATAAAGACTTTGTTGACTTTCATACTGTGAACAAATGCATTGCAGAATATATATTTTTATCATGCTTTTGCATTCCATAAAATTTACTCATTCCTATGATAATTAATAAATTGGCAGAAATGTATCTATCTTTAAGAAAAAACAGTTGTTAATTTTAACATCTAATAATTTTATTAACATATATATTTTTATATATCTGATACTGATTTTTATCGTTGCCCAATACCTTTGCACATCATTAGAAATAGGATATAATGCCAGCTGGAAAGACATTATAAATGAAATAAAAAATTATAATTTATATTGTTTTAATAAATGAATATATTTCTGAAAAATTTGAAATATCTATATCTTTTAAAATATTTTTGTCCAAACTTTAGAACTCTGAAACAACTTCATAGGGACCAATTTAGACCATTCTATTGTTCTCTTTGAAGAGAATCCACTAATCAATGCACATCATTTCCCTAAGCAAATATTGATGGCTCTAAAATAAAGAAAGCCAGAGCTTCAGATGTTGTACATATTTTCGCTTCAATCTCTATTATATCTCGATCAGTCTTCGTATTTCACAGAAAAGTAGGAATCTCGCCAACTGTTAATAAAACCACAAATTTCGCACACTCTAGCAGCTTATCTCTCAGTATTCTGAAATCAGCCATATTTGGCGCACTTATAAATTTTGACTATTAGTTGACGTATTAATACACATATTAATCTTGACTATTAGCACTTATAAAAGCTACAAAAAAAATTGCTAAATTAGTGGGCGACTTTTCACCTGACCAAAAAAACAAGAACTTTTTTTAATGCTAATATATCCAGAATATAAATGTATGACTAAAAGTGTAAAGATGCTGAATTAGAATTTAAATTATAATTCCTATAAGTAGTTAAAACCTGAATACACGTACATACAGTTACAGTCCTGCACTATTTATTATTTCCACGGGTGATAGGAAAGCAAATATAAAGTAAAACGTACCTGATAGAGTTCTCAGTTAAGCTTGAAATGGTGTCAAGTATGAAGTGTAAACATAATTACAATTTTAATGCTTCATACTTTTCCCTACTGAAATTCGACAATGATAAAATGAAAATTAATCCATCCTTGTCAGGTATGAATCGATGGCATTTCACTCTCCTCCGAGAGTGAATGCCATCGATGGCATCGATTGGCATCGACTCTCCTCCGAGAGTGAATGCCACTCACCTCCGAGAGTGAATGCCAATAGACCTTTCCCAAGTTTTTTCCTAACTTTTTTACATTATTTTTTTATTTTTTATATATTATAAGTAAATTAAATGAATATTAAGGACACTTATCATTTTTACGCACAACCACATGCTAATTTCATTGACAAATCATCACCCCACCCAACTGTAACATCCAGGATTTAAAAATTGGAATTGAAGAATTCCGCTTATCCTCTATCAAATTGGCAGAAGTAGAGTTATAGACTAAAACAATAGAACATATAATTCTTAAAATAATTGAGGAAATTTATTAATTGGTAAAATGTTCATAACAGTTCAAATATTAGGTACTGAGTCACATTTATTTGCATTATGTCTTTAAAATATGAAACAAATTCAAAATAATTTTAAGTTTTGAATTATATGTAATGAGATTATAAGTAATTATATGAGTGAGTAATTAAATGACTATGCTAAGTAAACATAATTCCATCGTGTATCTACTATTTTACTGCAGAAATTTTACACAAACGTTATTGTTTTGATAAATATCACCATCTATTGTTAGAGTAGCAAATAGATTAAAATCAAATTTTTTGACTTATTAAACCAATATTTGCTATCCGAGGAATCAATATGGGAAACAAGAATACACTGGATTTACATATCTAAATACATGAAAAATTAAAAATTTAACCAAAGATAAAAGCAGCGTATCGTTTAATTATGGGGTATACAAATCAGCCATTGTTCTGAATAGTAAGTTTAATTTTACTTTCAAAAAATAATTGCTGAAAACAGAAAGAGATAGGATATATCAAGCTTTCTAATCTTTTTGCATATTATTTCTATCTCATACACTTAGAATTCACTATAAGTTAAATTTGAATAGAAAATTTATGGATACTTCATACATACTTAATAGACACTCTGAGTTTAAAATTTAAGGAAATAGTCAGTAAATCAGACAAATAATTAATAATTATTTTATTAAATAATATAAAATATCAATAAAAAATAAAAATAAGGGGTAAAATAAATCAGTATATTGAAATCGTATACTCTAAAGAAATAAGAAGAAACAAACATGATACGATTTCTATTTATTCTAATAAATTCATTCAGTCATATGCATTAGAGAATAATACTAAGCCTTTAACAAACGCTATGGATACTTTGTATTTAGATCTTGATACAAACATTCAATATAAAATATAATTTAAATAAATATTTAAAACTGTATGGAAGGACAATTTATAAAAAAAAAAGAGAAAAAAGAGAAAAGAGAGATTAGAATATTGAAATCCAAGACCCCATTCGTCTCTTTACGCAGGATACTCCTAATGGATTAAACTGCTCTGAACTGTTGAATTTCAATGGCACTCTCGGAACTATTTGACATTTCAATCGATGACAAGTAGAAAGTAGGACGCTTCATTAACCAAAAATTCGTGTCCTTATCCAAAATCAAGGGAAACTAGGATCATAAATTTCCGAGAAGACATTCTAAAGATCAATTTCACCTTCAAAGAGAATTCTATTTGGGTTAAGGCAGTTTGAGAAATAGATTTGAAAGTATTACTAAAAAAGTTAAATTAATTTTTATTTTCGTAAAATAGATATTTTAAAGATTTTAAGCTTTCTTAATCTTTATCATGTTGACTGGAAACAGGCCTTCTTTTTTGTTAAGATTTGTTTAATGCAAAGGATTTATAAATTTCTCCCGGTCGAGCAGATTCTTTATCAAGAGGTTATCTTCTTGTCCTAAAATTTCTAAGTCATTTAGCATTTGAGGAATAAATTTTGAACATTTTCTTTAATGCGCTGCTTTCAAGTATGTCAACAATGAAAGCTAAATCACCTAAATTAAAAATAAAGATGGAGAACAACATGTACAATATTGTACATAGAGATAACAGAAGAACGATTCCGCTTGCTTATTTGGGCAATACAATGCCATACTGGCAAAAAACTCAAGATATACATTAAATTAGATTTTAATCACTAAGCTTTCATTATATATTAGCATACTAATTTCTTGTTTTACTTTTCTTCTGTGTTTTCTTTCTGGTGAATTTTGAAATTTTCAGAAGCAAAAATGCAAACCTTGTTACAAATTAATTAAATGCTTTCATGTGCATAGTATTTCATTTAGTAATATTCAAAACCAATTGTATTTTTTAAAACACAAAACAGCAAATCTGTTTGCAGAAATTGTGTAGTTATTTATAATAACATACCGCTAAGTTTGTACCTATATAAGGGAAGCTGAAGTGAAAGAGTTAATCCCAAAAGAAAAAAATAATTTTATACGTTCTAGGTATTAATTATGCCTATACAATAAGCTATAATATTAAATAATGTGTAAGTCAAACTAAGAATACATTTAAAAAAGTGAAAAAAAATGGTTTCTATTTTTATATAATTTGAGATATTTTTTTAATTCATTTCAACGTGTTACTTAAAAGTAAATAATTAGTGAAAATTTAGACCAATATTTGCATTATCTTTAGAAAAATTTCGCTTTATAAAAAAAAAAAAAATGTTGAAAATTACTAAAATAATTTTTACCTTTAGAAATCGTGGACCACAAACAAATTTTATTCTAAATTTACTGCTCTGCAATATCAAATTTTATCATAATTCTCAAAAAACAAACAAACCTGGAGGCGAAAATTAAATTTGAAATTAACATTTTGTCTCATTTATCAAATCTGAACTCCTTTTCTACAGAATGCTACTTTCGCGGATATTGCATATAAATGTTTTGGAAGACCCCCCCCAAAAAAAAATCGAAATAATCGTCAGTAGAATTTTTTTTGTTTTTTTTTTGTTTAATATTATCTCCGTTACCTTTTCTTG
This sequence comes from Argiope bruennichi, assembly GCF_947563725.1. Classification (NCBI taxonomy): domain Eukaryota; kingdom Metazoa; phylum Arthropoda; class Arachnida; order Araneae; family Araneidae; genus Argiope; species Argiope bruennichi. Next base: position 78,552,765 of record NC_079158.1, on the reverse strand, counting down.
AAAATCGACTAATATGATTCCATTTAAAATTATAGAATAATATTTTTTTTTAAAATAGGATTTTTTCAGTTCTCCTGAATGCTAAAAATGTACTTACATGCATTTTTCAAAAACCTTGCTTTTTTTCAAAAAATCATGTAGATACTGATTTGAAATTTTTATCAGTTAGTCTCTTTTATATGACACTATAACACGATCGATAAGTCTGATTTCTATCATGATTGTAAAATGGACGATCGATCGAATTCGATCCCTCGTCTATCTTCTAAATGTGCAAAGGCTCTGAAATTTCTAGTCCTGTATTCTCGCTTTAAAAATGATATTTTAAATAATAGTTAAAATTTACTTTAATTAAATTTCAATTTCATATGAAAGAATCCATTTGAAGCACATTTGATAAAAATGCATTACAATATTCTGCAATAATTCATGGAATGTAATAATGAATTAAATTATAACATTATTATTGATTATGTTGTAATAATAAGAATGGTAATGAGTTGTGGAATATACTAAGAATTAAAACATAGTAAAATATTAAAATTTAAAAAGTTTAGAAAATGCTGTTAATCATATATTGATAAATGAAAACTTAAAACTTGATATCTGGATATCTGGGTTTAATAGCATGATATTATTTGCAATGATATATCGCGAAGTATAAAGACGATGTCCTAATGCTTACCAAAGGTCAAATCCTGCCCTTATTTCTTTCTTATTAGGTATATCTTATCATTTACTCTTCCGACAAAATCTTTATAAGTAAAAGACACTCCGTCCCCTCGGCAAATTGGGAAAAAAAATGAAAAGTGATTTTTTATCGAAAATAAAATGCTCAAAACGCAATCGTAAATGTGTGAGATTAATTATGTAGTAATTGATAAAGTGATAAAAACATCTTTAATTAAAAATTTAAACCATATTATAAAAAATCATTAACATTCTAATTTATTTGGATTACTTATTTGATTAATGTTATTACGATTTTGTTTTGATTTTTTATAATAAAATGCAAGGACAAAGGAACTTCTAAAAAAACTTTGTTTATAATATAACATATTATATATATTTTTTTCATGATTTGTTCTATTCGCTCTTTGTTTTCGTCTCTTCTCTGAAATTGAGAAGCAGACAAGTAGTATAATCGTTTTTATGGATCAAGGGGGGAGGCCAAATATTTAGAATAATTCAATCCTTAATTATTTTATTTTTTGCGCAAACACTAAAATATCTTGATTTAATGTAAAAAAGTCAAGCACTCATAAAATCTTTATGGAAATTGAAATGGATGGAATTGGAAACTTAATATCAAGAATAAGGCGCCTTCAATTCTAGATAGACTCTAGCATTTGACAGTAGATATTATCCTTCATAAAATACTACAACCAAAAATCGCAGGAAATGATGTCCGGTGAATTAGTATGACTAGATATTAGAAAATTATAGCTGATCTTGCTAATTCCGTCCGTTTGGGCAAAGTGAAGTACGCCATCCTGCATGAAAATGATGAATATGTACATGCTGTTGAAGTTGTCTAGTTTCAAAATTATTCAACATATCATGCAACACTAACCGGAACAGGATAGAATTCCATTTGCAATAACCTATTTAAAAAATACGTTTTACTGATAATGCAGGGTAAAATCACACCATACTGCCGTTTTCTTTCTTCAGGATGCAAGATTTGTTAGCATTCGAGTTTACCGCTACCCATATTCGACAATTGTGAGTGTTAATCTGTCCATTGATACAAAAGTGGGATTCATCACTCCACAGAGTCTTTCGTGGCCAAGAGACGCCAACTAACAATTCAGCAAGGAACTGAATTGCAAAGATTTCAAGCACCTTTACGAGCCCCTAAGTTGCCGCCCTGCAATGAATGAATTGGCTTGATTTTGTTGTCTTAAATATATATAAAAATATCTTTTCGTATATTGGAATAAGTTTTATCCCATACGCGATAAACAATCATCACATTACCATACGAAAATTGAATGGAGGCTTCAATGATTGAAGTACTAACATGTACGAAGTTAGAAGATGTAATTTTGTCCTGTACGTGGAAGAATGTCAAGTTGGTTAGTTGTATTAAATATCTGAAAATTATGCTGGAGGTTCATGGAAATACTGGATCTCTTCATATCCGCTTCATACGACGACATTATTTTTCAGCTGCATCGGAGTTCTGATACTGTTACAGAAATTTTTACCAGTAGCATTTTTCCGTACTACCTAAATATGATGAGTATATAAATTATTAATACTCGTACAGAAACCATCTTCTTTCCGTTCAAAAATTTACGTTAATAGATATGCGCTGTAACATAAATGATGATTTATATTTTCATTATAAGCAAATAAATATCTATTCTTTTATAGCAATATCTATTAGTAAATTTTTGTATTAAAATACTTTACTTAATTAATGACAAGAGTGTTATTTGAATTTTCTTTAGCTAAAATTTTATTTCTTTTGGACCAATAGAGCTATTTCTAAAGGCGTCTGTATTGGAACACTTATTTTTTGTTATAAACGATCAATGATATAGATCTTTGCTCTTGATTTTTTTTTTCAAAAAATATGAAATTGCGCATTTAAGTTCTAAAAGAAATGTAATAAAAGACTAAAAAGGCTTTAACGAAACAAAAAAAATCAAAAACAAAATAACCTTTAAAGTATGTTGAAATCTAAGACAGAATTGAATTATTCTCATCTTTAAGAAACTGAAATGGTTTCCTGGTATTCTTTTCTTTTATCAAATCCACTTATATTATTTTCCTCATTAGTGACGAGGGAAAAAAATCTTAATAGATTCTTTTAGAATTTCATTACCTATTCCTGGATTTTTCACTTCTGCATCAGACTGCATTTTCGCCATGAAAATCTTTTATCTGTAACAGCTTTAGAGATAATAAAGTGCTTTTTCCGTAAAGTAACGTACCATACATTAGAGTCATCTTATTACTATAACGCAGGATAATGGTTTTAGAAAAGTCCCTCAGGGTGAATAAAAGAGAAGATGAAATAAAGATTGTCAAAAGCTGTTAACTAAATAACAGAAACATTCTTCGTAAGAGAAACATTCTTTACATGATAGAATTAAGGAGAACTCTTCGATAAATATTCAGCAATAGCGATATCTCATAAAGGAAACGTTTTCACCACTTCCTCTAAAAATAAGTGAATCAGCGAATAAATACAGATTGCACCAAAGTGATTTCAAACTGAAACCAATTTTATTCTAGCTTAATTGCTATCTTGATTAAGGTTTAAAATATTTCTGAAAAAAGTAACCAATCATTTTCAAATTGTTGTTCAGCTTTTGTAGTTTTGATTTTTAAAAAAATCTGTCTAGATTTCACTTTATAATTCTAAAAAGTGAGTTTTTATTTTTGATAACAACACATTTTCTAGTTTACGGAGAAAAATCTGAAAATGAAGATGGAAAGCTTAATTTTTTAAAAAATTCGAATTACACTTTAAAAGAAAAGTGCGAAATACTCCTTGTTTCTATTTTCTGAGTCAAAAGAGACATTTGGGAAATTTAACGGCTAAAGAAAGTGGCCATTTGCGCTAAAAATCTATTTTCGATCAAAATTTTATTTTTTTTAATAATTGTATTTAAAATCAAATCACATTTCCAATTTTTTTTTTTTTTTGCTTTATTTCTAAAATAGCAAAAAAAAAAAAATCTAAACGCCTAGAGCTGAAAATAAAAACGACAATTTCAACTAAATTAGCTGGAAGTGGAATGATTGAAAAGGTATTTGAAGTAATATCAACCATATAAATGAATAACCATTTTAATTTTTTGTTTATTGCAATTTTTGTATTTTACACTTTTTTTTTAAATTCTGGAACAATCTCAATTATAAAAAAAAAATTCTTTATTTAGTGTTTATTTATTATTGTTTATTTGATTATTTGTTTTATCCAATTCATTTGATTTAATGCGTCACTAGGTTTTGTAAATATTTGTCAAATTTTACTTAAATCTTTCATACATATGTGAAAGTTAAAAAGATTTTATTGTTTAAATTAATCCTATAATAATGATCATAAACTGTAAATACAGTATTGATTTTAATATTTTTTTCCAAAATGATCTCCGAACGGATACGGATATCTTCAAACCACTTAAAAACTAATGATTTATTACTTACTGGGTTATTGCTTAAAAATATAAGTGTTGGCCTTAAAAATAAATCAAATTTCATATAAAGTTGTGGAAGATATGAAGTAATGCGAGTAACAACAAAATTTAGTAACAAAAATGAGAGCAGTTTTGTTCCTGTAAATTAATAAATAAGATGAATCAAAAATAAGGCTTTTAATATCTTCTAAGCACATTTAATAGCAAAATTCTTCACCTAATAACAATAGTATTCCTCGTGTCGAGCGATTGCAAAATATCTAAAGTTGATACACGGTAATACATAAATTCCATTTGCATAAGATCCCTTAAGAGTATTTGGAATTTTACAGTGAAGAATGCCTAAGATATTGACATTCAAAGTGATATAATTCATTCATTTGTAACCCTAAAATATTTAAACTTTTCTTGTTTAAAATATATATATGCTTGAAGAATACTTCTGTAAATCGGTTAAGAAGATGAGGTAATTATGTAAAATTTAAATTTTTGTAATATTTTCAGTGTTGCATTTATTAGCTCAAAAACACAAAATAGAATTTTTTCATGTCATTTAAATCCTTTTCTGTACTAGAAATAAAAGCCTACATTTGATTGATAAGAAGTTATCTATTGGGACACAATGTTAGGAGTATTTATTTTAAACTTTTAAAATAAATTTCTTATTAGTAAGGAAGATTCTCAAAATTGCTAGGATGGGTCACTTTTTAATATAATGAAATTGAACAATTCTTATTTTTAAAATCTTTTGAAACAAAAGTCAAAATATTGTCGTTTTTCTGATCAAAAGAAATTTAAAGACGGAATATAAGAAAAACTTTTTAGTTACTTATAGACTAATTATTTTATAAACTTTGTGCAATTATGAGTTGAAACATTGTTAATGCAATTTTCCCTTTTTTTACATTTGCCTTTCAAAAATAAAAGTCCCAAACCGTATGATTTTTTAAAGGCAGCTGACTTTATAAAATATTTTGTATAATCTTATACTAATTCTTTGTCCTTACGTCATATCTTTGAATTTTTGAATTCGTCATTCGTAATTTTTGAAGCAATACTTTAAACGTTAAATTTGAAATTTAAAACTGAGATAAACAATTTGATAGATAAGAAAACAAAGAATTTAAGAGCTAAAAGCATTTAAAAATATGAAATTCAAGAGGAAAATACTAGAGTAAAAGAAGATTGTTAGATAAAGCTATATTTTTTATAAAGAACTGTATTATTTCTCCATTTTTATACAGATTTCGTTTATAACTGATTTATTCTACAAATAATTATTCTTTTCTAAATGAAATTTTGTTAGAATATTTTTTTTTTATTTATTTCTTGTTAACTCAGAATTTCAATTTGTGAATTTATATTTCAGGGGCATAAGATGCAGATATTTCAAAAATTCAGAAACTATATAACAATACTCCTAATAATTTTTAAAATCATTAAATTGCTTTCAATATATTCAACAAATAAATAGTTCCCCTCCTAAGGAAAATATTTCTACATATGAATAAAATTTGTCATTTTAAAGAAACAAAAGAAAAACAATCGAACAGGGAATGTTTTTCTTTCATTATAAAAAATATATATTTTTTCCCTAAATTTAAACATTTTTATAATAAATTCAAGTGAGTACCTTGGCAGTTATTTTAATAAAATAATAAAAATTGGAAACTTTACATAAAAACTACATAACATATTCTGTAAAATTATGGTTATCGCAAAAAAAAAAAAAAAAAAAAATATATTTGAAAAGAATATTAAGAAATGGAAGTTAATATTTAGTTTATATAAAATTCAAATACAATTCATGCAGTTTAATATTAAAAATATACGAAAAGAAACGACAGTTGCTTAAAACTTCTTTTTTTCCATCATTCATTATTAATAAAATATCTCAGATTACTCGAAATATTCCTTTCTTTTTTTACAATTTTTTTCTTTCGACATTCTTTTAAATTGGATGTTACATAGTCTCTAAATCTATTGAAATTCGTTTTGAAATTCTTGCATGGAATAATATTAAATAAAAGCTTTCAGTTATGTCTTCCATTTCATTGATGTCTTCTTGTCCACATATTTCTAAACAAGTTCCTTATGTCTTCTAAAACGAAATGAAAAATGAAATTTTAGTTCTTGCAATAAATTCATATAGTTTATTTATCATGTTATTTTGATATGAGTATGTTTATTTTGTGTATATTTTGAATCACAACAAATACCTTTAATCCTGGTTTGTCTGTCAGAATAAATTCTGCCAATCATGAGAGAAAGGATAAAAAATTGAATTTGAGATAATAACCTGCCATTTTACAGAGGAATGGTATTATTCATATTATAGCTAACATTGTTAATATAGATTTAATAAAAATATAGCAGATATTCGTTCATTTTTGTTATATCTATATTTAATAAAATATATTTTAATCAATTTCTTATGTAAAACTTACTAATCTTAAATTTAATATTTCTAAATATAAAATTTAACATTATGCAAATCGATATTCATATTTTTTTTCAATCAAACCATTCAACGTAATAAAATGCTATTAAGTTTGATAGACGACGAAAGCCATTTGCATATCTTTATAAATATTACGAAAAAATTAATTTTAAGGATTGGCATTCAAAATAGGAAATTTCTGAAGATGATTACAAATTCAAATTTCAAATAAGGGTCAATGAGTATTTCATTTTTGGGTATCTTAACCAATATTTATGCATTTATAATTTTCATAAATATTAACTGATAAACCATTTTTGAAACAATGATTAACTAATAATTGAATCTAGAAATTAATAATTCAGTTCATAAGAATTTTTATCGGAAACGCTGTTCTGAAATGACCTATCAGAAGTTTCTGCCAAACAGTTTGAATTAGAAGAAAATTCCACATAATTGAATTTACTACTATGCACAAGAACACCATGAAATACTAAACATTTCTTTGTAAGAAACGAGATTAAAATGTTCAGAAATGGTTTCCTAAATTCAAACATATTGAACAAAGTCGTCACTCAGTAATGATGCTGCATTGCTTTGCTTTCAAAGTTGCGAAAGTTATAAGAATTCAAGTCATTTCTATGTGTAAAGTTTTGAATATATGTGCACAACATTCATGAACTACGTTGCCATCGCATTTGTGATTCCAGAGGAAAAAAAGTAGAAATTTTGTATGAAATGCTGCCAAAATCTCGTAATATCTATGGTGAAGAATTTCACTGTTGAAGAAAATTTATGAAGGAACTATATGAGAGCCGCATGCAATTGTATGAGGTATTTAAACTTTTCCAACATGGATTAATAGAAGAGAAATGAATGACATCTAATTGGCAAATAACAGATCTCCAAGAAGTGATCATGAGATGCGTGTATGGCAAATTTGTGACAATGCTGTATTCTAAAGACCGAAAAGAAAACCAAATTCAAGATGCATTCAATTTCCTTCAATGTGATAAAAATTAGGACATCATTTTGAAAATAATCATTACAGGAGATAAATCTTTGGTTAGTGTTTATGAATCTAGAAAATCGTTTATAGCTTTCTATTTAATTTTCTTTGACATAACGATACAGGTTGAGAAAGCACAAATATCACGAAATGATAAGAGATATGACTTTGTAACTTTCCGTGCATGCAAGGAGGATCCAAAGTCTATATGCTAAGTGCGTAGTCATGGAAGGCAAAAAACCAAGTTTAATTTTTTCATCTTACTTAAATCATAATCAAATAAATGAAATAGAATTCCCTATATTTAATTCAAGTTAATCATTGTTACTAATGAAAAAATGGCCACAAATACAAAAAAAAATCCTGAGAGAACATCTTTATTTAAATCCTAATGAATAAATTGCACATCTATTACAAGTAATCTTTGTTCCAAGTAGCAATAGCTGACACCTTGAAGAAATAGAACATGATGCCTTTTCTTGTACAATATTATCAAGTCATTTTTAAAATTTTTCATTATTTAATTTAATAATAATAAAGAAATGAAAGCCATTACCACCCTATTTCATCAACCACTGTATATCTTTTATATTTTTAAATGCTTATTAAATATATAATTAACTTATTATCATAATATTTAAAAGCCTTCTATGATTGATTTAAATATTTGTTTTTCTTGGTTACCTGTCGGATCGATGGAAAATTAAAAAATGCCATCTTTTGAGAATGTCTTTTGTTTCCACTTAAAAACAAAATCCGCATATTCGACTTGCCCTTTCCTCGTGACATATTTCTTTAAATTCTGAAAATATTTTTCAATGAAACATCATAAAAATCATAAACAACTATTATTTATTCGCAGCTCTGACTTAGCTCCGTCAGTTTTAGCTTTTTATAATAAAATAATAAAAAATATATAACACAGAAATTCTCCTAGAATAGTTTAAATTCTTTTACCTTCAAAAAACTCAATGAAGGCACAACCGACGTAAATCATTAAGGATATTCAATTACAAATGCATTTCGATATTGTTCATGAAATAATACATCAATATCAGTTTAGCTGATCTCCCTCCTCCCCTTCCCAGCAGTGATCCAGTTTCAAGGAAAATGCTTACAAATATAAAAAAAATAAAGTGTCTATATCACTTACATATCTTTTCACCACATTTCTAAGAAAGATTTTAAAAAAAGAAGAAGAAGAAAAACCATTTGTATTAAATAAGAAATTTCCAGCTTGCAAAATGAACTAAACAATTAAATCCAGTTGTTCCTTTTTTTTATCTTTTTTTTATTCCCTTTATAAGTTTGCTTTTATTCGCATACTTAAAGGAATTCATTGCATTTCTAAACATATTTTATTTGTAAAAATAAATATAAAAAAAGAAAGAATTATTCATATTTTAGAAACACGTCGTTTAATTCAAATAAAAACAAAATTGCATTTAATTGTAATATTTACATTTTTTACAAAGAAAAATGACAATCACTGAACACAGAAGTGTCGCAAAGAATTTAAAATATTGTATGGAAATTTATCACAGTATAATAATAAAATATATGAAACCAATCCAAGCATCAGATTTAAATCATTTTTTGTCAGCCTGTAAATCTATCATAGACATTATTAAAATTTCTTAATATTGATCTGTGGAAGTAGACTTCAAAAAATGAAAGAAGAATTGTTTGAAAAAAATTACTTTGCCAAAATATATTTCTTTATATAAACCCAAACTCTGACAATCAATTTTATCTATACTCATGACATCCTCCTATTCACCAAGTAAAAGATAATAATAAGCCTAAAAATGTCAAGAACAATTAAACATGTTGTTACACAAGACATCACAATTGAACATCATATGCATAAAAAAGTCTCCTTTTACCCAATTTAAATCAGTTCTCTTACTTAACAAACATAAAAGACCGATTCAACACAAATACGAAAATTATAATGAAAAGCGTCTGCATTCCGATGAAATAATGCATCCCCGTCAATTCAACTGATCGTTTTTCCTGCCAGCGACAATCCCATTCCACCAAAACTACCTGCAGACATGGACTAAACTCTATTTCTGCATATCCTCTGACTACCCCTTACCCCGCCTTTCTCCAGCATTTACGGGTGGATAATTACACCCGTTTCGATTTGGGCTCTTTAATACATTGACACATTTGGAAGCGAGGCGTACGCGTGTGTTAAAAGGCGTCAACGGAGTACTTCGGGCTATGTAAGCAGGAAGCCTTTGACGTACAGATTGAATTTTGGCGCACATCGCGGAGATGGTGTCTCGAGCTTGTGTGCGTTGAGGGGAGGGTCGGAATAGGGAGAGTAAAACTTTGATCAATACAGCGCCTAAAGGTAAAGCTTGAAAATTTCTCGCTTAAACTTCTAATAGGACGAGAGTGGTATGAGACTGAGACACGGTTTCTGAAAATTAGCTCAAGGGGTATAAGCAAGTAGCAAGGAAAAATGTATAATGGGTGCTAATGGAAGAAAATGCTTCATGATAATTTTTGGAAAAAAAATGAATTTTGGAAAATATATAGTTAAAATTTAAGAACTATTTTAAACAGGAAATGTATAGTTAAAATTCTTTGACAAGTAAAGTTTTGAAAAACAATTTATTCTCCATTAAATCATTTAATAAACGAGGGAATAAGTTTTAAAATAAATGTCTATATGCGAAATATTTCTTAATTAAATTTCGAAGGTAGCTTCGATTTAAAAAAAAAAAAGACTACGAAACAAAATTTATTTAATGATTTATACTCAGCTCTTTTTCTTTTGAGATATTTATTTTAAAAATAATTTGATAACTGCTTTAAAACATTTGAAAATTCCTTTTCAACTAATAATAATTATTTTCTTTCTCATAAAAAAGATTAGATGAGGTTACAAAATCCATATTTTCAAAAATAATGATTTTTTTTGAATCAGTTGTTCATTTTTAATTGCTTATTCAAAAATGTTTCCCATTTTGATACATTTATATTTTTACTTAATTTCTTTTAGATATTATCTAAATGTAAACATTTTCTGTTACCTTAATGAAACATAATTAATAACGATTCTTTTAAAATTTAAGTGGTAATTATTTATTTTTATACAAAGAGGCCCAAATTATAGAAGAAATAAGAGTTTATAAACATGTAATTTAATGAAAATTTTCTTTTATTGATTATTGACTGCATTTTTTCAACCAGTCATTTTGTGTTAATTATTGAAATCGTCAATTTTTATGTATGCTTAAAATTAATTTGGAAAGAAATATTATTTTGAATTTATATTAAGATGTACAGAGTTTAGTTTTATCTAGAGCTAGATATTATGTTACAGTATTTTCTTCTAAGATTTAAAAAAAAAAGAATTAATTAGCAATAAAATTGTTACAGATAAAAATGGTTTCTTAAACTGAGCACTGGTCTTATTTATATCGCTTCCCCAACACGCAAGAAATATAATTGAGGCCGAAAGTGTACATAATATTCCAAAAATCAAAGTTCATTGCCTCTAAACATTATAACACTTTATATATTTCAGAAACTTTTTAAATCTGTAATTTCTGCTTGAAAAATAATATTTTTTATTTTTTAATCTAATACAAGAATCCAGTATCTAAGAAAATAATAAAGTTCAAATTGCAAAATGACAGCTATAGTTATTGACAAAATATTACCTAGTCTCATGCGATACATTTTGCAAATAGCATCGATTTCAATCTCTAGAGGACTTAAAGGGATATGGAATTTGGCACTTTGCTTTATTCATTTTGAAAGCTTATATCACAAATTTAAGATAATATATATATTTGACATATGCATTTTCCATGTAATACTGCATATTTATAAAATTAAACTACAGTTTAATATTGAACTTTTGGAATTATTTAACTCATTTTCCAATAATAAAAAATGACATAATAACTTTTTATGTAATAAAAAGTTATAAGAAGGAAATTCATAGTATTTTGTTTAATAAAAGCCAATATATTGAAAAATATGGTATGTAATACATCATATTTGAATGCAATTTTGCAAAATTTTAATATATTGTAGTTCTATCAATGTACATGCTATTTATGATATTAAATGATGTTCGCAAACAATTTTTATGTGTAATGCAGAAAAATGTTTATATTTATAAGTAAAATATATATTAAAATAACCATTGGCATATTATTTTCTTACTATTTTTAAATTTTTTCGTTTCCTTCCCATTTTATATTTCTAAATAAGTCTTTGAAGTTTCAATTCAATAATTTATACCATGTCAATACATTTATGACAAGAATATTACAAATACTAATAAATAAACTTAAATAACAAAATTAATAATAAATAAATAAAATAAATAATTAACATCTTCTTACAATTAATAATAAATAAATAAAATAAATAATTAACATCTTCTTACTATTAATAATAAATAAATAAAATAAATAATTAACATCTTCTTACAATTAATAATTTAGATGCATAAAAATATATAAATTCATATTGTGTTAAATTATAATTTTTATGAGTTATGTTTTTTCTAGTACTCTAGTACAAAAAGTAAAATCAGCAGATTTTTTTTAATAAATGTTACTGAAGATGCAATGATCAATATCTTTACTTGTAAAGATACATCTCATTTATTCTATACAATATCTAGACTTGCACATTTTTGATGACCTTTACATTCCGCACTCAAACTCTACCAGCGCATATAATTAACCGTAAAAGAGGCAAATATTTGCTCGATTCTTGCAATTCAAAAACAAACACAATCTAGATTTATTTCCTAAAAAAAATAAAGCAGCTTTTCAAATATCTGTAGGAATAATCTATTACGATCACTGAAAACTAGAAAACCATTACTAGCTTCATATATAAGTTCATATTTTTACCCAAAAAGAGAAAAAAACAAATGGAATTGATGCATCCTTAAAGAGCAAATAGCTCATCTTAAAGCGAAGTGAAGTGAAAAATCAGTGTAAATAAAAACTTGGATTAAGAACTTTACAGGTCTTCCATACATTTTCCATTAATTAATTTTTCGCCTAGCCTAAAGTTGAACTAAGCCCACTACTTCCAATGAGATGAACTAAACCACTTTTCCATGTAATTCCTCAGCAAGTCGCTGAGACGACCGTCCTACCCCCCTCACAATGTGCAAACACGAATCAAGAGCTGTGTCAACATCATTTTAACATTAAGTAAGTAGCTCTATGTCGGCAAAGGTTGCTGCAAATGCAGAATTTATTTTCTTTTCTGGGAGACATCTTCTTCCTAAACTTATATTGGAAAGGGGGGGTTCACAAGTTAGCCTTATTATACGGAAAACTCGCAAAATGAAGTTATGCGTGAAGTTGGCCGAAGAAATTCTTTTTATTTCTTTATTACTTTTCTTAGCCCCAAAGTCGAAAGAAATTGAGTTTTTTGAAGGGAAATATGCAAGGCTACGAAGTATTTAGTTTATGGTTTTATTTTTATTTCTTGACTTCCATAACTTGTTTCTCCATTTCTCGTGGGAAACTTGTGAGGTCTTATTTTTTTGTCAGAATGGATATTTTATTAAAAAAAAAACTTCACGCTTCAAATAAAATAGTATTGCAGAAGCACTTCTGGGATTTTATTAATATTAACTGTTTTGCTAAAATAACAGTCAGTTTTGCATTTATTAACTTTGTTTTTCAATTGCGCAGTATTTTCTTAGTAACTACTGTTTTTGTTTATCCAATGTGTCAAAATTTTTAACTGATAATTCATTTTCAAATAAAAATGAAAGTTAATATTTCAGACTTCTCAGTTTTAGAAGTATGTCAATTTTTATTGTGGATTTATATATTCTTAAGCGTCCATTTCATTTCCGTTTTTTAGCGCTACTGACAAACATTAACTTTTTTGAAAAAACTAAAGAAAATGTTTGTGATATGAAAACTAGGAAGACATTAATATTTTCGTTGCTAATGTAGAAATGCCAGTGGATTTTTTTCCATATTTCAGACTTATCCGTAATGCTTATTTAAGAACTAAAGAATGTCCCAAAATTAACTCCAGATTTGAATTTCGCACCATTCGTGCAGTAAAATGTTGGCAACGCTATTAAAAAATCATTTGAGATTCGACAGTTTAGGATTAGCAAAAATGGGGAGTCAAGCGATAGAACAGCGTGTTACCCAGGAAGAACAGCATGTTGCACAATATTGTACAATATTGGGTGATATATTATGGTATCAATCAATATTATACAATATAGATGAATGCCATGCAATATTCTAAAATATTTGTGTGCTACTTGGGTACGAAGTTTTTTTTTTTATGTATATATTTTAATTGAAATGTAAAGTACACAGGATAAGTTTATGTATGGAATAACACAGAGCGCAAATGACCTCCACGGCTCTTCTGGCACAAATGCGCTCTTGCTGCCCCAAAATTTTGCATGATCATTTTGCACAAAATTGGTTGAATTTCATTGACACAGAGTTCAATTCCCTCCTTCAATGCAAACATGTTTGTGGGCTTGTTGGTTTAGATCTTTGATTTCAAATAATCCCATAAAAATAAATCCAATGGGTTAAATCACTCGATCCAGGTGCCAATTCTCAAATGTTCGAACTGGGTACCCAGAATTTTATTTTTGAAATATTATTCAACAATGAAAACCCGTTGTTCTTTTGGGTAATACTCCATTTTTACTAACTCTAAATTATCAGCTGTCAAATGGGTTTTTAATAGAATTCCCAACACTTTACTAAACGAATAGTGGGAAATTCATTTGTGGCCTTAATTTTTGGGAAAACCTCCAGATTAGCAAACTACTGGCCTAGATTTGTGGATAAGGAATCTGAATTGTAAGAATGAATTTTAATAATCTCTCTTTCAGTTGTGGTTATAAACATAATTATACTTAAAATTATTATATGGATATACGCTTTTGTAACAAGTTGATCGTTGCAGTTAGGTTTGATTCTTTAGATTTTTCGGATGATCCTCTAAACGCAACACAAGTGAAGACAAATTTCTATCGAGGTCTACTGAAAAAAAAGACATCCTACTTCTATATACAAAAATAATTTCTTGTTGTTTCCTTATATGTCGATTTCTATTTTAAGCATTAGTCTGATGCTGAATGGATGTTTTGATTAACAAAAAATGTCTCATTTCTACTGCATGATGTATACTTAATTCATACATTTGAATTGACATCATATTTCAAGATATATTAGTTTAACCAGCAGAAAGTTTATACTATCTCACTAATCTCTTTGAGTAAATCTGTTTGATCTCTGATTATAGATCGGTGGAGAGAATTATTTCATCGTTCTTTTACCTAACCTCATACAAGATGAGTAAATGTGTTTACTATGAGAATAGACAAGAATAATTTGGTATGTTGGTAATAGTTGACCATCAACCATATTTTCTTTTTTTCTAGTAAACGATATTCTTAATGCTACATTTTCGATTTTCACGGCTGCAGTCAATGTCTAAGATGGAATCTCATGTTCGACAAAGTTGAATTTTAAACAAAAAAGTCGAATATAGATTTGTAATTAAAACTATCGTTGTATAACTGTGAAATAGATCTAAAACCATTCTGTGACTAGATCTAAAACTTGGGATGCAAAATTTCTATTTGCAAAATTTCTAATTTCTATTTTCTATTTCTATTTCAAAATTTCTATTTCTATTTCAAAATTTCTATTCTGCAGTCAATGTCTAAGATGGAATCTCATGTTCGACAAAATTGAATTTTAAACAAAAAAGTCGAATATAGATTTGTAATTAAAACTATCGTTGTATAACTGTGAAATAGATCTAAAACCATTCTGTGAATAGATCTAAAACTTGGGATGCAAAATTTCTATTTGGGGAACGCTAAGTTAAGTGAATCGAAAAATATTTACTCACAAAAAAAAGAGAATTGAAATATATAGATTATTAGCTAATAATTTATTAGATAACCATAAAGATTTTGAAGAAAAATAACTAACGTCAGAAAAACTGAAAAGAGATAATGATACGTTTGTAGTGAATAGCATATAAGCCAGTTAACAACTACGCTGCACGAGCAATTGCTTTTATATCATGGTTATGTTACTGAACTGCGAACCACAAGGTCACAGGTTCTATCCTCGCTCAAACCAATTCGCCACATTGGTGACCTCGGACGATGAACTTTCAACCTTCGCACAGTTATTGTGGCGCCATCTACCCACAGTAAACCAAAGTCGTCAGACTCACTTGACGCAGCAACCCAAAGTCATCAGATTCACTTGACTCAGCAACAGCATCAGCAAACCACTCACCCCCCACACACGCTCGCCATAACGCTTGGCGCTACTGAAATGGGTACATTAGAATCAACAGCATATGGGCGCATTAGAATCAACAACATAATACATCACCACTCAACAGTCATATCGTTGAGTTCGTCTCATCTCCGACTCACTGGAGGGAGAGTCTGTAGAGAATAGCATATAAGCCAGTTAACAACTATGCCACCAGAGCAATTGCTTTTGTATCGTGGGCATGTTACTGGATTGCGAACCACAAGGTCCCAGGTTCTATCCTCGCACATTTCAATTCGCCACACGTTAATTCATAAAACCATTATTTTTTTCCTATTTAACGTGCACGACAGAAGAAAACATTTTTTTTTTATTTATTAAAAACTACAAACATGCAATTAAATTTTTCGTTTCAATACATTTTTATTTTCTTGTGAATTCTAAGTAAAGTCAATAATTTTAAATTTCAAATAATAACACAGCAGAATGTCAATCAAATAACATTTCTTTTGAATTTAACTATAAGCTTTCAATTTCAGTCTTATTATGCAAATTCTTATACTCCATATGATATATTTCAAAAGAATTTATATATACAGACAAGGTGAATATTATTATTAATAATTATATATATATATATATATATATATATATATATATATATATATATATATATATATATATATATATATATATATATATATATTAATTCCGGGTTTCTTGAAATAAATAAATACACAAAGCTTACAAGACAAGTTTCTGTAGCAGAATTACGGTAGAAATACTATATGTCCTCATATTAGGATATACTACATATAAGAAAATTGAAAAAAAAAAACTATTTCATTTAATGAATTGGGGCTATGTATATACGAAAAATTTATTTCTAAAGTTTTTTTTTTTATTTATTTATTTCAATTAAATATTCTTTTAAACTTTTGATTAGTATAATCTACAATCATTTCGTGCATTTTTATACAAAGAATACAATAGGTATTTTTGCAGAATATTTGCAGCAGAAATACTCTGTTTATCATATTATGCTATATCATATACAAAAAGTTTAATTAGTGTTATTGCATCTTACGATTATCCACTTTCCTCACAATGCAATCGCAGAAATCCAGAAACATGAGTGTAATGAATTATCAGAAATATATATCTTAAAATTCGAAATATTGAGCCAAAATGACATATTGAAAATATTTTTATAAATTTTTAAATTAAATTATGGTTGTATATATCGTTTGAAAAAATTAAAGAACTCAACTGATGCCTTGAAGAAATGTTAAAAAGCGTTTAACATGAATTAAATATGTTAAAAGTGATATTACAGGTAATTTTATTTCTTTAAATTTCATGGTTTTTGTGATTAAAAATAGGTATTTCCAAACACGTTTAAACATTAACATGTTTCTGATAATAAAAGTACTTTTCTAATTATTTAACGTATGATGATACAAATATTAATGCTTTACGAAATTAACTGCAAATGTTTTAATTAATATAGCAAAAATACTTCCGAACGCTGTGCTTCCCAAACTACCCAAAGTTCATAGACACATAAATTGAAATGATATTAAATAAATTTTTAATTGAGCTTTATTAGTAATACAGTAAAAAAAAATTTTAAAAAATAAGAACATTTTTTTCTTTTTTTTTTTCATATTAGAAAAATCAAATTACAAACATTTTTGATTACCAGATAATAAATTTTTCTGAATAAAGCTGATGTAAATACATAACAAATATTCATGAATAACAAATCTTTTAACAGGAAAATTTTATTTTTTCCGGTGATGAAAATGTCTAAATACCAATAGTTTGAATCTTTTTAATTAATTATTAATTTACATTTTAACGTAACATTTTATCAAAGTTCCTCATTAAATATCAAATTTCAGAACGGAAATGGATCTTTCGATATTTTTTCAGAAAATTTTCGAAGACATATTGACACATTATTCATTCGGAAAATAATTCTTTCTAATCAATTTTCCAAGGGAAGAGATTAAAATTTGTGTATATTACATAATGGTAATAAATTCGGCATTCGTTCTAACCTAAATGCAATCATATGCGATTACAACTAACTATGGAACTCTTTGAAAATAGTTAAATATTTCTTGGTATCGTTACTAATTTTCTGAAAAACTATCTTTATTTTACAATATTTAAGCAAAATATTTAAAATTTCTACGATTGATTCGCTAATGTTTCCAGAATTTGTAATCTTGTAAATATCTCAAAGAAATGCTTTGTTTCTCAAAAGAATATGGAAATAATCTAATTTGATTTGTTCGCTAAATCAATTTAATTTTTTATTGGGAATCAGAAAAAGATTGATAATGATATCAAAAAAGTATATCACCGATCACGTTCGATGATATCTGTTCGAAACAAAACAAAAACAAATCTCTTATTTGATACATAATGATTGAAGAGAAATCATTTAAGAAACTTAACTTAATTTTTTACTTATATTTATATTTCCTGTCTACTGACAAAAATGTCGATATTAAGAAGAAAACTCAGAATATAATTAAGATATTATACAGTTAAGGAAGTTCTTAGAACACTTTTATGAAGATATCTTGTCCAAAGTGCTTCCAAAGCCAGTATAATTAATACGTTTTAAGAGAAAAATATACTTTTCACTTAGTGAAGGATCTTTGCCACTTTCGACACCATTCATGACCAAATTAACTCTTAAAAGAGCAGCTGAGAAGTAAAATGCAATATTATTGTTAAAGTACTTAAGTCTGGTTTATTTCAATTCCACGAAATCGAAAGAAGCCTGAGAATCCCTACAACCAAGATAATATTATTTCCAATTCCGTGAAAATGGATAAACTTAATAAAACATTGATATACATCTGAGATTATGCAAAGAAAGTTCTTAATAAAACGTTGATAAACATATCAGATAATACAGGACTTGACCTTAATAATACAGTGTTTTACGCCTCAGATAATTCAAATTCGTTTTGGAGTATCATTGGCTATTGTTCTGTGATGTCCTCAGCAAACAGTAAATAATTAAATTTCTAACTTTAATAACTGCAGAGCTTCATTTTCCTTTCATTGCGGAAATAACTTTTCTACGTGCAAATTCCTTTTTTCTCGAATCTATACATTTTTTTAAAAAAAATTTTAATAACTAACATTTACAGCAAAAAAAGGAATTTTCCAAAAATGCAACATTTTTAAGGAGAATGTAACAAAATTATTTATCTTGAGTTCAAATAAAATTAGTTCAGGATGCAGTAAAAAAAGTAAATAATTTTCGAACAATAGATTTACTTTCATTAAAATTTTAAACTAGATGCTTTCGTATTTGTAATTCCTTAGAGGAATAATTTCCATTGCATACACATACTTACAAAACTAGATACAATAAGTATTGAAATAGTCTTATTTTTTTCTATAGCATACACTTGTTAAATCATAGATATAAAAAATAAAACAGAGCATTCCATAGGTGTTAGTTATTACATGCCTTTATATATTAGCATTTGTGATGTAATTTTTTATCGTCTTCACAACACATCACAATGCAATGATTTATAAATCAAATAACAGAAATGTATTTCGTGTTTTATTTAAATGTTTTCTATATCTGATTAATTTTGGGAATTAAAAATTCACAATGTAACTAACGGCTTTTACTTACCAAAACTTTTAATACCATTATCAGAATTTGATTAAAGATTTTTATGTTGTATGTAAATAAATAAAAATTAAAAATAGAAGAAATCCATTCAGATAAGAATAATTTCAAATTCCCTGAAAATATAACCTGAACCCTGAATATATTAACCAAGCTATTCATTTTTAATACCTAACATTAAACTAGCTTTAGTTTCGCTATTATTATTATTTTTTTTTTTTTGGAATATGAATCATACATAGCACTATAACTGGATTCTAGTATGCTAAAATGCTGTTACGTTATTTAATCTTCCAGTTTCAAACCATATTATTTATTTATGATTATTTTACTAATGCCATTGTTCATGCTTTATTATATTTTAAGAAATTTTATTTTCCCATTAATTATATCTGACGTAAATATAACAGTTTCCAAAGTTTTAATTAATGCTTTTCATATTCCATTGTTGCAATTGTGTTTCGTATTTCATCATTGTAATTATAATAAAAAAGTAATTTTATTCATTCAGAAAAAAACTTTTAAAATATTCCAACTGTTAAATTGTTGCAACATAATTTTAAAAAAGTAGCAATATTTTGTATTTTTATGAAACCTAAATACCTTCAGGAAAGGAAAAATAATTTCATTTTCTTAGGAAATTATTTCTTCATTTCAGGTCTGTTTTTAATACCAGAAAAGGTACCCTTTCTAAATATTTAAGACTTTGGGAAGTTAATTAAATAATTCTTCAGGCATTTTTAGTGCTTGTAATTGGAGATTTATTTACTACCGTCTGGCCGTTAGTTATTTAAAACGTCTTTAAAAACTTTTGCAACGATAATATTCTTGGTAATTATTTAATAATGAGAGTGAAATAATATCTGATATAATTAATGATTCCTAGGCTTATAATAATTCAAACCATGAATTATATGCTTGGACACTTCTTTTTATACATTGAGTGAGAAAAAAAAGACCAAATCATCATTTAATTTTCATTCCAGAGATTGACACAATTTAATAAATTTTACTTTTTAGTCTGAAACAAAAAATGCATGAAAAAAATTAAATTTAAACAATTAACTTTTTCATATATAATGTGAAATGAGCGAGATAGTCCATCAACGTCAAGAAAATTAACTTCTATAAAAATCATTTTAGAGCTAAAGACAGAAATTTTTAATTGCATATCAAATTGAAGCGATTAATCGAAGTACACGTCAAGAATCTTTTTTTTTTTTCACTCTTTGAAAAATCGAAAGAGTGCAAAAATAATTTTTATCTGAAACACGTTTTAATGAATTAATGTCCCGGGGCTTATTTTGAAGGAAATTGCCGTCCTGAATATAACCAATGCTATTAATCACTTTTGGGACGTCTAAAATTGGCGCGTGTGATAAGCGTAAATATAGAGCTAAGCTACCAGTTAGTCTTTAAGCTGGAAGCTATAAATCATTTTAATTTACAAGGGACATTATTGCCTGATACGTTGGGATTTTAATTTACATTTTATGGGTTCTCTCTTGAGGATTATTGCCGAAGATGTGACATATTTCCTTCGTTTCAATGTTGGTGAAATTAACTAGATTTCAGATCCTTTTATGCGATGAATTATCGAAATGAATATATCATCTAAATGTATCAGAAATTTTCGGTCGTAAATTACCTTTAATTAAATTTATATATAAATGCATTAATTATTGATAAATGCTTTTGCATATTAACTATAAAATGATATCTATCACGTACATATGTTAAAAAGCATATATATGTATATGTAATGATATCTCTTAACTTAATTTAACAAAAAAAAAGGACATAAACTTTATACCTTGTAAAAATAGGTATTATCCATCAATTAGCCTCAAAATATTATTTAATATTTTGTATTTTCTTTTTTATATCATTAAATTAATATTATTAGACTGATCAATCTGAATTCACAATGTTCAACAAATAGCACACCGATAAAAGTATAAAAAAATACAGATATTCCAATTGATCAAATATTGTTCGTTTAAGAAAGCTGTGCTAATCGCTTTCAGAAATTTTATTCCATAAAAGGTTAGACATAGTGAGAAATAGGAGTAATTTTCTTGCATTATTTTCTAAGTGCGCTTCACTTTCAATTAATCTGTTCAAATATTAATATTAATTTCGGTTTTGAATCGTACAATTTTATTTTCAATCGAATGCTTTGCATTTTTTCCATGTATTCCTTAGCAAAGAAAAAAACTTTCCTTCCTCCATCTTTCATTTCATCCGTTTTTAGTAAGATGAAACCCGGATAGTGCAAGTGCATAGGAACAGATATGTCATAAATTATAAAGAAATAATAAAATAAAACGGTATCAAAATTACAAAGAGGTTTTTTTTTTTTTACCTTTCTTATTTAAAAAAAATTAAATTAAAATTTGGAGGGCAGCAAAAAATGAAATAAAAATTTAGAACAGAAAAAATATCTTTAATAAAAAAAATCGTGGTAAATACTGCATTTTTTTTTGTTTTATGTGCATAATAAAAGTGTAAAATAAAGACATTTCTTAATCCTTTGATACAATTTTTTACTCTGTTATAAGTCTTAGCAAACAATAATCTAAATGTCATTCAGAAATGTTATTTAATAGAATGGTGATTTCAAGGTCATTTTTTAGAATCATTTCATCTCTTTGTACAGTACTTTAGCAAAAAGAGGACAGCAGTACAATAGAAGTGGTAAAATTGATTTTGATCAGCTAATGTAAAGAACGGGGACGAAACTGATATAAAATTATTCATGAAGTTCACACAGTAAAAGTATCCATAAAATAGCAATTTTCTAACAGTTTGCGGGAGGCGAAGGTTTAAAAAAAATGATGACGTAGCTTTGAATAAAGTCCATTTGAAAATTACATGAAATGAAAATTGTTTTTTTTTCTGGGCAGAGAGCTATTTTATACATGTAGATTGATTGATACTATGGATAAAGCTTTCAAATTATATGAAACCAAAATTTAGAATTATAGCAATTCTTGCTTAACTGCTATTAATAAATTATCAGCAAGGAAAATGTTTAAAATATTTCTAAATTTCAAAAAAAAAAAAAAAAGGAGGTGCATTAACTTGATAAAGTTTAAATTCGGATTTGGTTAAGTTTATTGTAGAGAAAATTTTTAGATTTCAATTGATGATGATATAGATCATCGTCTTATATAATATCCTTATAAGAATAGTTATGAGAAATCCGCCTTAGTTAAAGATGAATACAAAAGATAATATTTAGATATAAAAAATATTATTTTGATTGATCTGCATATTTTAGTACTTTAAAAATTCAAACGAAATTGAAATGTTTGAACGGCTGTGCTGATAGTCCAAAACATTATTTTAAGATTTGAGAAAATATAACGGAATATAAACAAATTTTAATGCCACAGAAAAACATAAAACATGGTTTTTTTATGCCAAATTAGAAGAATAAAAAATATAAAAAGTAATATATATATATAAAAATTAAGTCAATTCCTACTTAAGTCAACATAAAAAATTTTTAGTTACTTTTTATTAAATAATTACAATTAATATAAATATGTATATACATATGACAGAATTACAATATTTAAGTGGCAAAATAGTGCTTGGTGACAATCTTGACGCCATGGCGACGGATGTGGCGACTTTGGCGACCAAATAGAAATTACTGAAGAAATTTAATTAATTTATTTATTAATATTTGAAAAAAACTGTATTAACATCAAATGTCATCCAATACAAGTATTAAAAAATATATCTGAACTTGAGTGGATGAATAAAAATTATTTTATTAACGATTGAAAATTTGAACAAGATATGTATAGAGAGAGCGAGAGTGAGCTAATAGTAGGAATTAAAAAATGAGGAAAAAATATAACTATATTTTTAAAAAAAGTAGAAAATAACTATAAAAACATAAATAATTTTAAAATATATAACAAAAGAATTAAAAAATATTTATATTAAAAGAGAAAAAAAATACATTTAATTGTATGCTGCAGTTAATGTTATAAATTAGATTAGTTTAAAGATTATGGCTATTATCATAATCTTATTCATAATAATTTATTAATTTATTTGACTTTGATAGCAAAATAATGCTGTTAGATATGCTGTTGTACACTTAAAAGCTCAATTACACTGCACCATTTGTGGTTATGTCAGGCAGTATTGATAATAATAAAATTTCTAATTTCTTCATTGTAAATTGCATATCCAAATGAAGCAAAAAGTGCAAGACTCTTCAGATTGATCGAATCGTGCTAGAGGAAAAATTCTCAGATCAGCCAAGTTTACTCAGGTCTGTTGTGCATACTTTTCTTTTGAAAACACAAAGGATTAGACCGGTCGTAGCTATTGAAGAATCAGCCATAATGTTTTAAAGATAGAAGAGAGTAGATAAAAGTGTTTGTTCAGTATATCTTGACTATTTTTAGTACCACTTACGAAAGTATTTTCGGACTCTTTTAGTAAAAAGTGCCACTTAAATCATGCTGATGTCTTCATTATATAACTATTTTTAAAGGAATATGAAGAGCATAGCTACGACAGATTATCTAGTAGATATTAACTAAGGCAGGAGTTACAAATTTTAAAATATTAATTAATTGCTAAATTATTTTAATTAATTTAAGTTTATATCCTGTTTACTAAATTCCTCCAAAACTTATCCAATAATTCAAAAATAAAATTATAAAATTTATGATAAACAATTCTTGAGAAAAGATTCAAAATAATTTAGATATTTCATACAAATTTATTATTTACTAGCCGCATTTGGCGACCAGCCGGTTCGCCAATCTTAAAGCTCGTTAAAATTTTAATAGTTAAATATTTTATGTGATTCCTACTTTAATAGCTTCTTCATTAAAATATTTCAAAATTTCAAATTTCAATTCACTCATAATATTATAAAGACCTTCAGTCATAACGTAATCTGTATCTCTCTCATTTTCTGTTAGATCCCGTAGAATTTATGCTTTACATTAAATTAAAGTGTAAATGATTAATCTGCAATTAATATAATAATATTTTTTACTGAAACAGAGCATTTTTTTAATAATATGATTACTGATAATAGAGTCACTGAGCGTTTAAACTTTACGGGCACTAAAGAATACCTTTCTTAATTTATGTATTATCTCAAGAATTTGTCAACAAAATTTTCTCAGATTCATCATGAACAGATCGATTCATTAACAATATTTAATTTTAAATGCATCAAACACTAAGAAAATAAAATGAATCGTTTAAAATAATCGGTCGAAAACAGGTTTAAAAAAACTACTTAAAAAACGATGTACTTAAAACTATAAGCATATACAAAAAAAATATATAACTAACATAAATACAATTTAATTACAAAAGCATGCAACTAACCTAAAAATAATTTAAATCATTGAAAACAGGTTTAAAAAAACTACTTAAAAAACGATGTACTTAAAACTGTAAGCATATACAAAAAATATATAACTAACATAAATACAATTCACTTACAAAAGCATGCAACTAACGTAAAAATAATTTAAATCGTCCGTTGATAATGGTTGTCATGGCAACAATCGGAACAGAATGCGCATGCGTGAATTTTCTTCGCCAATTACGGTAACGCAAATGCGTGAATTTTTCTACGCTAGTTGGGGTAACGCTATGCAGATTAGACATTTTTAATTTCCTTTATTCTGTGTTATTTTAATTCAAAAGTACTTCAGAATGAATCTGAAACATGGATTCATTAACAATCTTTAATTTTAAATGCATAAAACATTAAGAAAATAAACAGAATCGTTTGAAATAATCCGCCTCATTTCTGTTGGGAGAAAAAAAAACTGAACTCTTACTCATTTGGCGGTGGGAAAAATGGAAGATTTTTTTGGCGGGAAAGTTAGTTTTTAATTAATAATTAAAATTTCAAAAAAAGGGACCCCAGGTGCACATTCCTGACCTCTAAGGTATACATGTACCAAATTTGATAGCTGTATGTCAAATGACCTTGCCTGTAGAGCGCCAACACACACACGCACACGCGCACACACACACACACACACACACACACACACACACACACACACACACACACACACACATTGAGCTTTATTATAAGTATAGAAAACCAATTACGTCACACGTTTAATGAATATTATATGAATAATGAATGTTAGAAATTATGATAGAATGTATTATTAAATTTAATGAATATAAGAAATATCAATTCTTTATTTACATAAACAGTATCCTTCTTCTATTTTGTGTATATTTCGAATAATCAGCGTAATTTTTTAAAAAGAATAATCAATAAATAAATGAAGGTACACAAATGTCTTTTTTTAGAAAAAAAGGATAAAAATAAAATGTATTGTCACAAAACAAAACACTATAGCTTTTTTTATTTTAAATTTTAACCATTAATTTTTTTCGTAACTGCCGTTGCGATATGGCATTTATATGAAGTAATAACTTAAGAATGAGTTATTCACTAATGAAGGCAACATTAGTGAGAGGAGGAGTCACATTTAAAAGGCATTAAAAATAATAATGCGCCAATTATAATGATATAGAAAAACATGTGCAGTAAAAAAGTTACATGCTACTGCTAAAAACCATTGTACGTCGTTCTACATTGAGAATGCATACAGTTGACATTTGCAAGCTAGAATGATGCTAAATGTTTTATATAAGGTATTCCTGCACCAATTGCAAAACCATCTGTTATTTAAATTTTTAATCTAGTACCATGTGATTTTAATTTTCCTAATTAAAGTTATCTGTTTTTTTAATACATATTAAAGTACAGATACAAATTAAATAAAAACCGTTATACACACTGCATGAAAACACTCAAATGCACCAATACCAAAGATTGTGCACACACTCGCCTTAAGCAAAATTTCGACTTCTGTAGAAAAATATATTTTCGCTGATAAGTGCTTATTAAAAAATAAAATATTTGAAAGAAACACTAGCAAAAGAATTTTTTAAGAAAATTTTTAAATTATTATAAGTATACAATCTACTTCCGTTTGTGAATTTATTATTGCGTGTTGATCAAACGCTGTATTTCTTGGCTATATGCATTGGTTTGTAGCCTTATTCACTACAATAATCAAGTTTCTTTATAATGCAAGATTCTATACCCATTGTTTCCATTAGCAGGAAAATTTCGGCGCAGGTACTTTAACTATTAACCTTATTTCAGTGTGACCGAAGAATGGTTACTTTAATGTGATAAACGAATTTGAATACTTTAATGTGAAAATTAAAATACTTTCACTTTTAGGCAAATTACTAGTACTGCACTGTTTTTTCAGCCATCGAACAAATTATAAACATTTTTTTTTCCTTTTAAAATTATCACTGAATACTAGGGGAAAATATGTGGGAAAAATGTTTTGGAATACAAATAGTAGATTTTTTAAACACCACTTGCTTAATTTGCATGAGTCTGCGTACTGAAGACTCGAGAAGTGTATTCAAAAATAATTTGGATGAAAATTCTTTTAAGTATAATAATACAATCTGTCATTAATGCATTTATTCACTGCTAATTCTATTCATGATTAATTAAAAAAAACATTACATCCTGGATAATTTTTTTCCAAATTTTACATATTTCCTTTTTATTCAAAATAAGCAACTTGTAACATTAAGCACTGAAAAATTATTCATTATGCTAATTCTATTGATGCTTAGTTTAAAAAAAACATTACATCGTGGATATTTTTTTCAAATTTTATAAATTTAATTTTTATTCAAAATAAGAAACTTTTCCCATTAGGTACTGAAAAATTACATCTAGTTATTTCACATTGTGATCCATCTCTGTTCCTTAATAAATTCAAACTAATTCAAAAAACAGACATCTGAAATATAGACAGTAGATAATTTAAGATAGACAGTATTCGTCAAGCTTAAAATTTTAACTAAATACTTAGATTGAAATGTATTCTGAAATGATTTATGATCCAGACTGCAGATTTTTAAACACCACTTGCTAAGCTCACATGAACCTGTGTAATGAAGATTCGAGAAGTGTATTCAAAGAAAATTTGGATGGAAATTCAAATAATGATACAATTTGTCATTAATGCATTTATTCGCTGATAATTATATTCATGGTTAATTAAAAACATTACATCCTGGATAGTTTTTTTTTTATTATTATTATTCAGAACAAGCAACTTTTCAAATTAAGCACTGAAAAATTGCTTCTAGTTATGTCTCATTGTGATCCATCTCTGTTTCTTAATAAATTCAAACTAATTCAAAGAACAGACATCTGAAATATAAACAGTACTCGTCAAGCTTAAAATTTTAACTAAATACTTAGATTCAATTGTATTCTGAAATGATTTATGATCCAGACTGCAGACTTTTAAACACCACTTGCTAAGCTCACATGAACCCGTGTTGATTGTGATGTGTGTTGTGTGTGATTAATGAAGATTCGAGAAGTGTATTCAAAAATAATTTGGATGGAAATTCAAATAATGATACAATCTGTCATTAATGCATTTATTAACTGATAATTATATTCATGGTTAATTAAAAACATTACATCCTGGATAGTTTTTTTTTTCAAATTTTATAAGTTTTCTTTTTATTTGAAACAAGCAACTTTTCACATTAGGTACTGAAAAATTGCTTCTAGTTATGTCTCATTGTGATCCATCTCTGTTCCTTAATAAATTCGAACTAATTCAAAAAACAGACATCTGAAATATAGACAGTATTCGTCAAGCTTAAAATTTTAACTAAATATTTAGATTGAAATGTATTCTGAAATGATTTATGATCCAGACTGCAGACTTTTAAACACCACTTGCTAAGCTCACATGAACCTGTGTTGATTGTGTTGTGTGTTGTGTTGTGTGTGATTAATGAAGATTCGAGAAGTGTATTCAAAAATAATTTGGATGGAAATTCAAATAATGATACAATCTGTCATTAATGCATTTATTCACTGATAATTATATTCATGGTTAATTAAAAACATTACATCCTGGATAGTTTTTTTTTTTTTTTCAAATTTTACAAATGTTTTTTTTATTCGAAACAAGCAACTTTTCAAATTAAGCACTGAAAAATTGCTTCTAGTTATGTCTCATTTTGATCCATCTCTGTTCCTTAATAAATTCGAACTAATTCATAAAGCAGACATCTGAAATATAGAAAATATTTGTCAAGCCTTCAAATCCTTATAGCTTACCATTACGTCCATACTACACTGCAAAGTCACGGTCTTAATCCCCTGTTCTTAAAATGCTTCAAGTGCCATTAATCTTTTGAAGTGTTTCAGAACTTTTAATACATCCATTTCTCAGACTCATGATTATTATTTCCAGAAACATCGTAACACACAAAAAAAGTTCGACAATAAAAAAAGGGGGCTTGGAACTCAAGAATAGCTTTTGCCCGAAGGGATGCTATAAATCATGCTTTCTCTGTGAAGCGCTCGTTTAGTTAAAGATAAAGAAATTACAGGAAGAAAAGAAATGATAACGTTTCTTCAATTTCACCTTCCTCTCGTTTATTTTATCGCCTTCAGTGTTCGACGAAGAAGGGAAAAAAAGTGTTAGATTCCTTCGGTTACAATCCAATTTTGTCAAAAAAGAAACTATTTGATGTAATTTCTCTCGCAGTTTTTACCATTACTCAACTTTGAGCTAAAAGTGTTCCGCAAATGGAGGTGATTTGCGTGTGAAACAAATTAAAATTTGTGTTTTGATTGCTTTAGCAGCAAACTAGTTACAACTAAAGTTTCGGGAAATAAAAGGATGAATTTTACTTTTTGGTAAAAATGTATGAAAGCCATTTTCTACAAAATTCGATCTTGGATCATTTGGTATTTTAAAGTAATAATAGATCTTGTTATCTACATTTCTTCACTAACTGACTGGAAGACGAAATAAAATAGAATAATTCGTGTTGCTAAGAATAATATTATGTTGAGAAGACTTCAAGGAAAAGAAAATATTCATTTTAGATAAATAGGAATGATTTTAATAGAAATTATATTGTCTGATTTCAACAAAAATTTAACTCTTTGATGCATTTTCTTAGAATGTTTTAATCATT
Organism: Argiope bruennichi; assembly: GCF_947563725.1. Lineage (NCBI taxonomy): Eukaryota > Metazoa > Arthropoda > Arachnida > Araneae > Araneidae > Argiope > Argiope bruennichi. The sequence goes on along the minus strand of NC_079158.1, from coordinate 78,523,142 downwards.
ATTCTTTTTGACATAAAACATTTTGCAAATAAAGACGATTTACGTGCGAAAGAATTAAAATTTATATTTATTACAACTGAAATTTCAGAATTTTAGAATCTAAAAAGAATGATTTGATTTCTTGGTGCATTAAATATGAAATGAAATTTCTAAAAAAATTGATCATAGGAAATTTGTTAATAATAAAACCAGTAATTCTACTTTTGTTCCGTCATTTACAAGAAAATAAAAGATAAAAGAAAACTTCTTGATACCATGAACGATATTTAGTACAGTATACCTTAGAAAAAGGGAACTATATGTTTGGGGTACAAAATGTGCAATTTTACATTTAAAAAATAAACTATTTGATGTACTTTAGCAAGCTGTTTATATCGTAATTCTATTTTCATTTAAATAATTTGCATATGAAGATACATTTAGAATTTCTGCTAATACTATTTTAGTAATAAATTAGTTACTTCTGAAATTGCAGGATAATAATGAAAAAATTTCATTTCTTCGTTAATTTTCGATACTTGAAATCAATACTTCAATGAAAAAAAACTATTTCTACTAAATTCGACCTTAGGTAATTTAACGCTATAAAAATTCTTGCATTTATAGTTTAATTCATTAATCTACAAGAAATAGAATAGTGGAAAGATAATTTTGCTTACTAAAAGAATTCCTGTTAAAATAAATTTTAATAGAAAATATTAATGACTTCAAATAAATTTATACGTTACTTTTAAGTTCATCATACAGTTTTTATAATCATAACATTTGAAATTTTAATTAATTAATGTATTTAATGAAATTGCAGTACAAAAGAGTTTAACAAAATTTCTCTGGCATATTGATTCTGCACTTGAGTTTTCATTATGCCCATGGAATTTGCTCGGGTTTGTGTTACCTTAGTCATTCACAGCAGAAAATCCAGCACGCATTTCAATTCTCCCTCCATTAACTATTTAGCTCATAAATAGTCAAACGTGGAAGGAATCGATCTATAATTGGTATAGTTCTACATCATTGATGATAAAATCATTGAATTTGGTTGAATTCCTTTCATCCATCTCGTTGGGTTTCAGACGCATTGTTGCAATTCCCCATATCTAGCAGATTGCGTTATATTCACATGAACATAAATGGAGAAATATCATTGACGGGTTTCACCTAAAACTGATTACGTCCTACAGTTCTGGTGAACAACTTGCATGCCAGATTTCATATATTTTGATTGCTTTTCTATTACGGCAGACAGATTGGCCTACCTACAAAATGTACTTTTTTTTATATAATTTCTATACTGTCTTTTTGTATCCTACTTTGAGATTATTATCTTATTTATTCATTTAGAAACATTTGAAGCTAAGTTAAATCTTATTGAAGATTTATTACAAGTAAGCAGTTGAAACAAATGTAAGCTGCTAAATGACAGTTAAATGAAAAGCTGTTAAAAGACAATATTTTATATAAACATATTAAAAACATATATAAATATTATAAAAACATATTAAACATATCTTAAGTTCATTCTCAATTTTAAAGCTGAGAAATAATTTTGATGTGAAACGGCGTGATTTTCATGAGATGAAATACAAATAAATTCTGTAAAAACAGTTTTTAAGAGGTATTTTTATAAGAATTATTTTTTTCTTATTTTCTGGTAAAGAATAGAAACAAATGCACTTTAATTATTTTCAATAAGCTTTCAATAAATTATATAATTTTAAAAAAAATCTAAAATATATTACTTAAAAATTTCGGTATTCTGATATCAACATTTTTTCAAACATATTGTCATCGGAAAGCGCTCGTATGAAATCAAAATTTAATTTACTGATTAACTATTCATTATGCCTTAAAAATATAGGAATGTTGTATTTTCGTAGAAAGTAGACAATTCTACGAAATTTATTTAATTATCAACATAGAAGGGAAATTTTATCATCTTATTACATAAATTACGTATTCGCAATTTTTTAACTTTTCATTTGTGATTTTCGATATTAATAGGAAATCTTCGTTGCCTCATCTAAGATTTAAGATAAATAGAATTTTATATAAGTTGAACACTGTCTATCAAGTTTAATATATAAATATTCAAATATATTATACCTAAATTCATTAAATATTACGAATTGTGTCCATTAAAAAAGATATTTTATATTCCACCGCATTATTCATCATAAACTATGTATATATAATAGTATACATAGTATGCATATTAATTTTGATAAATAGGTGGTCATTAAGAAGAAAGTCTTTTTTTTTAAATTTGAATAACAGTCCTGTTTTTAAGTTAATACTTTGTTACTTTCAATTGATTAAAGATATTTTTCTGATTTGCAATGAATATTTGATTGCCAAATGAACGTACCAAAAAGTGCAAAGGAGTTCGATGGATGTTAGAATCAAGTAAATATTAAATTTCTCATCAAAAATTCTACAGTCATTAAATATAGTCATTGTTTTTATTCATCGTTCTTATGCAGTTTTATAATAGGTTTAGCAAGATGTGTTTTAATTTTTTTTTGTATTTTTACTTTAAGAATTACATATATATATTTAAAGAACAGTATTTAGCCTTTTATTTTTTATTTAGATAATATGGATAAAACGAAATTCAAGCACGAAATTTAGGTAATATATAAAAATATGATAATCAAAAATTCATAATATTTAAATATTTATGTGTAATATATATAAAGGTAAATGTAAAACTGGCAAAAATATTAGAAAAAGATGAAAAACTTTCATAGGAAAGAAAATGTCTGTACCAAACAACTATGCATTTTATAAAAAAACATATTTGAGTCAAAGAAATGATTTTTAGCAATATATTTTAAGAATTTAAGTGCTTTCAAAAAATTAAACATTGATAACTGTAAAAGTAAATGTTATTTAAGATTACGAGGAGAATGGAATTTAATAAAAATAATAATTTGGAAAACTAAAGTGTTTTTATATATTTAAAGAAAAAATAAAATAACTTATGTTTCTCTCCTACACATACAACAAAGCTCTCCATCCTCACGATTTAGCTTAAATAAAGCAAACAGAATCATTTATTACAATGTAGCAAAAATCAAATAAAGAGAGCAAAGACTGATTTTGATAAGCAAGTCTTTTAGATGCATTAAATTTCATTTTAAAGTTAAAAAAGAAGAAGTTGAAAAACGCTAAATTATTATTCAAAGAATCTCGATTTTTTTTTCGTTAAATGTATTGCATATCGATAAAACGAAAAAGAATGTTTCTTCTGTGAAACATAAATAAAATATTAAACATGACAAGGAATATTTGAATATCTGATTAGAACTTCACGAAATTTAAAAGGACTAAATGAGAAATACATGGAGAATTAAACTCAAAAATAATACAAAAATTCTGCTTTTTTTTTCAAAAAAGAATGTTTTATACAAATTAATCAAAAATATGCGTGATGCATTATTCATCAATCTAAAATTAAGCCTAGCATTATTTTCATAAAAATAATAGTAAGAATGTTCAAGAATGGAAAATCAAATATTTTTCAAATATATTTGTGAAACAAGCGACAACATTTATTTTACTTTTAAAAATACCATCAAAAATACAAATTTTATACACTTTTAGAAAAATTAAATGGACGACTCTGAATTCAAGAAAATGTAAAAATTAAATGAATAAAAGCACTTTTCTAAGAGAATATCAATATTTAGAAAAAAACTGTTTTCGTTACAACATTTTAAAAAAAGTTTCAAATGATATATGTATGCATTTAAATATTGAAAAAATAGTCTATTATCAAGGAGTAAACTTTTGTAGACATTTTATTTTCAAATGATATTATGCATACATATTCCATTTTAAATAAAGTATATATTACAAAAACATATTCCATTACTATAAAAAAAAACACGAATCATTTTCATTATTATTATATCTATATCATTCTTTAACTACAATCATGATTTATAACCAAATTTATTATTATTACTACTTTTAATTGAGTGATTTAATGTTAACTAGGACAACTTTGCCGCATTTTTTGTAAACTAACATTGAATATAAATACGACGTATGCTTCAAAACTATCATGAATCACTAATATTGATTGCTACTTATATATTTTATAGAAAAATAACAATGCAAGTAAACATGTATTTAAAAAAAGCTTTGGCAAATTTATCCTGGAAAAGGAAGATTTATTCAACGGCATTAAAACCAGTAGACATCCCTCCCCCCCCCGAAAATATAAGGAACAAAACACGATCTTTCAGTATATTTAAATACTTTACACATTAATATCAAACCTTTATTGTAAATTTAAGGTATGAAAGAATATTCGAAAGATAAAATTACGATGCTTAGAATTCACAAATCTCAAAGAAAAGAAATTTTTTTCACTGGTTTCTTTTTAAAGAGGGTCAATTATATACACTTATCGTATACATAATTGACTTTCACTAAAGCATCATCATACAAGTCTTTGATAGGATATTCCCAAAATCTTCTTTTTATCTTCACTAAAGCTTCATCGTACAAGTTTAGGAAATAAAAGGCATTTCTTTGGTCTTTGATAGGGTGATATGTTACTCCAAACTCAGCGTTTGAGTTATCATAACAAACAATTGAGGGAGTTTATCAACATAATTCTTGTACTTTTGCCCTTAAGAATTTTATCGCAACAAACATTCCACACTTTAATTTAGACGAAACATCTTATTAGTCTCCCGGGTTATCTTCAACGCTTTATTATACTCGCAAAATATGCAATGAAAGAAAAAGCACAACCAGATTCATCTTTACAGTTACCATCTGATGGCTCTGATTGTTTTTCCATTTTATATTTTACACAATTATCCCAATTCAATTTGTTTGTAAGCAATTGTAAAATTATATTATCTGAATCCACGAAGAATTTGAAAAAAAAATCATGGATAACATCAAGAGATATTCGTTATTCATCAAAGCATGAACATGTTCCAGGTTATCATCCTCCTCGTCACTGCCCAGTAAAATCCAGCATATCCATTTCTACAAATGATGACTTTTGACTTTTATACTCAGTATTACTTCAAGAATCATTATAATTTTCAAATGCTTCGCTACTAGTCATTTATTGACTACAACAGACTAACATCAGCAAAGTAGCATAATTATTTTGATGCCTGGGTTTTTTCCGACTTTTTAAAATGGAGTTCACTGCATCTGAATTATTTATAGAATATATACAGATAGCACACGGTTTGAGGGAATATAACAAGAATTTGAAGACAGTAGAAAATTCTGAATCGCCAAATTTGTCCAGTTTTAGAAGATTTCTAGTGTAAATTCATATTAACAAACTAATATGCGACGCAAAATTTAAAAGAGATTCTGAAATAGAGTTATCATTTAAATAAAACAAATAGATTTCATCTACATTTGAACAATTGGGGTGCATTGTTATTTGAAAATTATTTAAGTGCCTACCTAAATCTCTTGATCTGCAAGTTGAAGAAGAAAAGAGTTTATTAAAAATGATAATGAACTTAATAAATATTAAAGTGTGCAAACTGGCTATCGTTAAATGCTGTGTCTGAGCTAATACATCATTTACAATCATTTCTTAGTTTGGAAAACAATAATTATTTTTTTTCCTAGAAAGATTGACGTAATTTACAATAGTGCCCTAGTTTACGGTATTTCTTCATAATATTAATTGTAGATTTGAAAGAAATTTGGGATTAAACATAACACAATGAACAGAACGATGTAAGACTAAGACGAGAAATATTCAAATTTGAGAAAAACCTGATGTCATTAATGTCACGCTATGTATAATAGATTTAATTGAAAGCTTTATTAACTAAAACAGGCGTTTAACTATAAATACTCGGCACTGAACTCATTGTTATCTAAATTCAAGAAATAGCTCAATAGGATTAATATTTAACTCATTATGAGGATTCTAGAATGGAACGAGCTAAAATATTGGCGACCTTTTGAGTTTTATTTATATTATTTAACTGAAACGTTTGAAAATAATATCGTTCTGTATTAAAAATACAAAAAGGGCATTGAACATTGTTGCACATTACTTCAAAAATGTTCTCCCAAATAATATTCACATACATAATACAAATAAATGTCTCTATTCGGTTTCGGATCTTCAAACGTTTTAAGATAATAATTCCAGATGAAGTTTAAAAATTAAAGAAAAATGTAAGGAACTTTTAAAATATTTATAAAGATATAATCATAACCATTAAACATTTTTTTGACAATGCTGTAAATAATTTACTTAGCTAATTACGTTTAACTATATTTATACCTATAAATTTAAGAATACATTTTTGATTTAATTAATACTTTACTGCCATAGCTAAATAAGAATATAGATAGGAATTACTAGTTACATTATATATATTTACCCTTTTATTGATCCAATCCATATTATCCAAAAAATCCAATTTATTAATTAAATTTGAAAAAAATTGGAAAAATGCATGAATTTATTTAATAGTTCACATGATAAATTATGAAAAATTGTTTTCCATATTCCAAGCAAAAAGATCAGAATTTTAAGTATTTAAATGGATTGAAAAGAGCTTATTTTGAATTTTATTGAAGTAAAACATTGTTCACGATGCCAAAGGATCAACAAACCACTCCCTAACAACCTTTTAAAGATTACAGCTATATGAAGAATACTTGATAAATAATAAACGTGCATAGATTGAATCACATTTTTTTTCTTTAACTCCTTCCCTTTTAAAATGGTATTCTATTTTTTTCAAAACGTCTCTATAAATGATGTTTTCATTTTGATAAATAATTTGAATGCTGCAAATAAAAATGTGTTTGTTTAAGTAGTTATATTTTTTCAGCATATGTTTGCTCCGACTTTAATCTGTTTATTATATGTTATAAAAAATATAATAATATATATATAATCTGTTATTATAAAGTTTTAAAAAAATTAAACATTTGTATTGAGGCCCCTAAATGCAATTCACCAGTTTGAAAGTAATAGAAATGCATCTTTCATTACAATAGTTGTTATAACAGAAAATTTCAAAATTATCTAAAACATGAAGAAAGACTGCTCTAACACATTATTACGATTCAGCTAAATATTATGGGAAAAAAGGTCTCTAAGCAATCCATCTGCACTCCTTATTAAGGGTTGCAGAGTTATTGAGTTATAGCTAAACAAAAATCGTTCATTCCTTGGATTTATAAATATTTCTTCAACAAGAGCATCATTTATTCAATCAAAATTTCGTCATCGGTGACCTGATGGAAAGGTTTTGACCTTCACACTGAATTTCTCCAAGCTCGAGACTGCATTCCATGAATAGAACGTCCATGTAAGCGAGTCTGGTGCACATTGAATTCAACGTGGCAAAAGAATGTTCCGCTGTTGTGGTGGAGCAGTTTCGAGAAAAGGGGACCAACTCCTTTGTCATCCTGGTTCACTAATCTCGGTTCAAAATTACGATGTCAGTACTAAAATAATCATAGCTTTACTTTAAATGGAGCATTAATATAACTAAACTAAATCTTTGCAGACGTCTTTATCTCGTGAAATGAAAGCAATCTTAGATCTCAAAATTTCAGGAAGTTATGTATATGTAGGTGAACAATATCCATGCAGAAGGTCGGATGACAGTTGCCGAAAGCTACAAAAGCAAATCTTCACATTAATTCAAAAGACGGTACAATAGAGGACATTTAATTGCATTTCTTCTGCCGCAAATGAAATGTAGTGAATGTCCATGAGCTTTATCCTGCTATAAAAATACATTGCCATTCATATATTGTTCTCAGATGCTATGTTTAGAGTCAGAACCTCAATACGATTTCCTTAAAAAATCAAATATTTCATGAATTCAATTGTTGGAGCCATATTGTTCTTGAGACAAAACGACTTTCCCAATTCATATTCAATGTACTGTTCATAAAGTAAAGGATATTTTTATCTACACATCTTCAAAGTTCTGAAAACATAAACATTGAACCATCTGAAAAGATTCCAAAACTGAAAGATCAAAAGAAAATGCGATACCACGGGCGTTGAAGCCAGTAGCTAGTCGCAAGATGGTTTCTAAGTGTTAGGGTGCAACTATTTTCTGTGAATTTAATAAATCACATTCCACAGTACGAAATATCTCATGGCAAATTTTGAATTTTTATCTCTGAAAAATTAAACCTATGCACCTGAAAATTGGACCAGCAACTCAGAATTCGTAAATTATTTGCATTTTAATTCCTTGCTGAAATGGTGGTTGAGGTTCCATGGCCATTTAACATTTCAAGGCGTGATGAAGCTTACTTTTGATTCAATGGGTAAATTAACTCCCACAACATTCGGATTTGGATAGCGGCGAATCCTCCCTTTGTCCAAAATCAATCCCTGCATCCTGAAACAGTGAAAGTATGGTGTGGTAATGCGGCAAATTTTATGTTTGAATCGTATTTTTTTCTAAGAGATAACTGCAAATGGAATCCAACTTATTCAAACACAGGGCAAATACTACTGTAAAATAATGAAGGAATTTTTTTTAATTCCATAACTTTCAAAGCGTAGAAGCTCTCAGGGCATCATTTTCATGTAGAATGGAACATCTTCACCCAAATCATTATGTAAAACAATTGCTAAGACAGCATTTTGAGGATTATTGAACGATCAGCCCTTATTTTCCAACAGCATGGCCTTCAAACTGACCAGATACACTCATTTTTGTTTATGGTTACTTCCTGGAGGATTCCAAATTTTACTACAGTCGAAGACCAGCACTTGTGCCAAATCCGAAATGGCAGGTTTCAATGCCATATTATTGATATTTCGGAAGAGTTATTTTTATCAGTTGCTGAAAATATGATTCGATAATTAAAAGACACTGTTGTTGAAAAGGGACATGCAGAATAGTTAAGTGCTACTTTTTGCATTTATAAAGCGTATTAAGTACTTCTATGTGCATTAAAGCGTCATCTGTCTACAGTATTTTCTACTGAGTTTTTTTTAATAATTCTTAAAATAAACATTTCAATCATCTATTTTAAGTTTATCTAATTTTAACGAATATTACACATTCCAGAGCTCTCTGAAGAGCGAAACGTATTTCTAGCTAACAGTGCATCTTCTCAGGATTCAATATTATTTGCTTGCTAGCATTGTGATTAATGTCAGCATTTTATGGGGGATGTAACAAATGATGCATTTCTCTAGCTAATAATTCATAGTTTTCATAATTTAAAAGTGAATTCATATTCTTCTTTATGCATAATAAAAATATAGAAAATCCTACTTTCGCACTTTACAACGAGAAATATGTTACCTTTCTGTTACTCACGAACTAGCAATTAATTTTCTCCACTTATAGCTTCAAAAGGCACAGAAGAAAAACAAAAATGTACAATAAAATGCAACTTTCATTTTTATTTTTTAAGAATTTGGACTGTAAATTTAAACGGGCAAAATAATACTGCAGAAAAGAAAATAATTTCTATCGATTTGCAATAAGGACTTATGATTGCGTCATCGTTTATAAACTGCCTTATCTTTGTTATTATTGTACTGTATCCTTTAATGATAATAATTAACTGCTTTATTATTCAAGGTTTGGCAATAACACAATTAAATACGTGAGGTAAAGACTTTTGAACAGAATATATATGGTTGAAAATCGTATTATCTTTTCTTGTAGGCATTCAGTTTTTATTAAACAAATGATTTTATAATAAAGAAAATGTTTTAATATCAAATCTTGAACTCTTGCTTATTCACTTTGTATATGCCTTGTTCTATATTCTACGAAATCCTTTTGAAACCGTGTTTAAGTACTCAAACACATCTAATGTTAAAGGAAGCCATAGACTTCTCAAACAGCATTTTTAATACTCCCTCTCACAAAGTTAGTAAGAGTGTATTAAATATTTACCATGATGTCGTACCAAAAGCAGTTTAGAGAAATTCAAGGAAAGAGGCTTTAAGAAAACTGACACCCATTGGCTGTAGATTTGATGACGTCACGTTCAAGGGTGGTGCACATAACTGCTATCATTTCCTAAGTAATAAAAGCCAAAGGAGACTATCTAAGTCGATATAATCGTAATGAAAGGAAAAGACTAAAATGGCTATAACTTTCCTAGTGATCGCAATATGAACTTTAAGTAGGAACACGGGTAACATTTGGTATGACTTAGGTCATTATGGCTATGATTGTTACACAGTTTATCAATCATTTTAATTGTAGATATTGAGGCTATATAACCTTTTAGTATTTTTGTTCATGTGCAATTAAATAAATGTACCTAGTTTTATAACTGTATTTTATCGTTATTATCGAAAGACTTGAAATTTTTATAAAATGTTTGCTTTTATATGTATTATCGTAAAGAAAGAAAATTATAGAGTGAATCAATTGGTAGAATTCAGTATGTATGCATTTTAAAATTTAAAGGATGTATTTAGTAAGAAAATATTCATGTTTTATCTAAAATGCACAAAATACATTGATTGCATTTTCAGTTTACAATTTTGAAAGTACTTATTACTATTAAAAAAAAAACGCTGAAGAAATTTAAAATCCTTCATAAAAACGCGATATTCCCATTTTCTTTTATAGATGACAGTTTCATTCAAAATAAACTTTAACCTTAAAACATTAAGATTCAAATATTGTAAATGTTTATATGAAAATCTTGTGCAGAGTGATTTCCCCCAAAAATATAAAATTTCTTAAGATTGAAAAAATAAAATTTCCTTAAAAAATAAAATGTAACTCACGGGTTCTAAAAGAATAATTTTGCATTAATAATCAAGAAATGAAATCGTTTCTCCGAATAAAGTTTGTCAAAGGTTTTTGTTGACTTATCTGTACAGGAGGTAAGGAATTTTCAAAAATAATCATAAACTTTATTGAATGTCAAATAATATATAATTTATATAATTTAAAGCATTATTTTGAGTAATATGTGTGAGAATCCAATCATTTTGCTCACACTTATTATTCGAAAATAACATTCGGGTCATATATATATATATATATATATATATATATATATATATATATATATATATATATATATATATATATATATATATATATCGACACTGACGGAATCGCACACTTTTATTATTTCAATGAAGATTAATCGCAACATTTGAAGATAAATATTTTTTTTTCAATATTCTCTTCACTCATAAGTTGAATCTTTATCTTTGAACTGGTCTGAATATATTACGCAGTTACTCATTTTCTTAATTGTCTATAAGAATAGTTTTCGTTTGAAAAATTTGTTTTCGATTTATCTGGCATTTACTGATATCTAGAGATGAATTTTTAAAAGAAGCAGAAATATTTTAAAATAGAATATGTCTACAATTAATTTCTCTTAAACAAATGAACTCATTCAAAAGTTAATCAAGACGGAATCGCACACTTTTATTATTTCAATGAAGATTAATCGCAACATTTGAAGATAAATATTTTTTTTCTGTATTCTCTTCACTCATAAGTTGAATCTTTATCTTTGAACTGGTCTGAATATATTACGCAGTTACTCATTTTCTTAATTGTCTATAAGAATAATTTTCGTTTGAAAAATTTGTCTTCGATTTATCTGGCATTTACTGATATCTAGAGATGAATTTTTAAAGAAGCAGAAATATTTTAAAATAGAATATGTCTACAATTAATTTCTCTTAAACAAATGAACTCATTCAAAAGTTAATCAAAGGTGTTCTCAGTTATTTTACTTGAGATGTAATTTAATATTATATCTGATTGTTTGCACAATCTGCCATAAATTGATACATCAAAATGCATTGTCTTTATTGGTATTATTTTTCGCTATTATTTATAATATCTTTCAGAGTAGTTGTATCAGCTGCAAATTAAAAAATTGAGCTAAGAAATTATTTATTTTGTCATTTGATCAAGACATTCAGGTTCATTTTATTTCTCAATATCAAGTACAATATTTCGTTTTAGCGCAAGTTGTTACGATTTGTTAGAAACGAAATTTTTACATGTAATATTGTGAACTCTAAGTTTATACGTTAGATTGTTTACAACTTACATGTCTTGATTGTTTGCTACTTTTAACGCAGCTTCTGCACCAGTATAAATATATGTCTTCAAAACAACTGAAGAAAAATCATTTACAATACATGAAAGGGCAATTACTGAATTTCCTACTTAGATGACTGATACGACATACATTGTTGTTAAGCCATGGGAATAACTAACTGTTCATCTACTCTAACATTTTGGAATAGATAAAATAGTTTTAGGTAAACTTCTTGCTCTTTTTCCGAGATTTATCAAATATAGAAACATTTATCCAAGTGGTTATTAATAATCGGATGTATTATCTGGATCATATTCATAATCTGGAGGTGTTTTTTCAGCTCTTCGAATTCAATTATTACCATGCATTCCAAATTTTTTAGTACCGTTAACAGAAAACAATATCAGTTTTTATAATATTTTTATAATATATTTTATAATATTTTTATAATATAATAAATCACAATATATTTTATATTATTTTTATAATATAATAAATAACAATATATTTTATATAATTTTTATAATATTTATAATATTATAAATATTTATCAATATTTATAATACAATACCAAATTTATTTAGATTTCGATAAATTATTCACAAAAATATTTAGATTACAATTTCTAAAAAATATTATAGTACAATTTTTAAAAAATTGATAGGAAATATACAAGTGATCGGTAATTATTTTTTTCCCAAAGAAATAATATAATATCATAATGAAATATCTGAGAAAACATTATAGTGATTTTATTGTAATATTTATTGGGTTAAATAAACCAGAATAGAAAAGGAGCTGTGATTTAATCACCGAAATTAGAATTCCAGTTGAACCATTAAATTTAACTGCATACACATTTGAAAAAAATCTCTTAGTAAATGAATAGTTTAATTTGATAGCAAAGGAATAATATTATGAAAATATTATCAAGATAAAAATTCGTTTGAATATATTTTTCCTTTCATGGAAGGAAAATTCGTATCTAACCCTTGAAAGAAAATTAAAATGAATTATTTCAAAAAGTAAAAGAAATTAATTATCTTTTCTATGAAAGCTGAATCGTCATATATTTGCCATTTTTGATTTATTGCTCTTCTAACTGTTCAAATAAATTTTCTAGTAATGAGTATTATTTCTCTTTAAAAATGCACCTTAAAAATTCCTACTAAGCTTAACCTTTCCTCCTCCAAATCACGTACTGAGCTCTCAAGCCTCTGTACATAATGAAATTGTAAGGTAAATATTCATTTCTTGCTAGAGAAGCTTTCAAACTTAATTATGATCCTAAGATGAATTAGCTTTTCTCCATCTTGCGCTGTCCTCCTTACTTCCCAAATGGAGGAAAAGATTTACTTTTTTTTAGAAGCTTAACAGCATTTATTTACTGATGTGGAGTCCAGCAAAATTTTTCTGGGAATTTAAGTTGTCTTTTTCAATGTGACAGAAGTTTTTTTTTTTCTTTGGTAATGCAACGCAGTTTTGTTTATTTTATTTCAGTTAAGAGATGAAGAATAATTAATTTTTTATATAAAAACTTAGAGAATGTTTATTTAGTTCATAGAATTTTTATTGATATATTTTTATGAAGATAAATATTTGAGTTTTGAATGCATGAAATCATGAAAGAATTCATGAGATAACTAAATAGATTCACTGGAATTATTTAAATTATTTAAAGAACATACAATTCTGTATTAAAAATGCGCTTTATTAAAGATTAAACATTACGAAACTCGTTTTTTAAAATAACAATCACATTTATGTAGCAGTTTAATAGAGATTGAAATGGCAAAATTATTATACTTAATTTTAATACAATTCAAATTGAGTAAAACCACTTTTAAAGCATTCTTTAATAAATTCCATAGTCTCATATGAAAAATGTCTATAACTGTTAGAACTAAAACTATTATTGAATTTCTTAACATTTCTTTTGAGAAATTATTATCAAAGTCTGAAATTTTGAAAATAAATTCTTTGAAAATTATTCGACAATGTACCATTGAATAAATTGCATTGTAAGTTGTATTATTTTTACTATTAAGTTGTATTTACTACTAAGTTGTATTTTTTTTCATATATATATTACTGGCAAAGTATGAAATCCGGCATTCTATAGAATGCCTAGGTATTGTATACAATACCTAAAACTAGCTGGCAATATATGAAACGATTCATATTTCACACATTTCCTAGGCATTCCATAGAATTCCAAATGAGAAACTGGGAAAGCTTGAAATACACCTCTGATCCATTTCGAATGATGATGAAACGGATATGATATTCCGTGCACCCTTTGTTTCAAAGTTGAAAATACTATTGAACGTAGAATAAATTCTAAAATTTTTTTGGAAATACAAGCCAAAACATGAAAATGATTCCCATTGCTTCCTTGGGAACTACTTTTTCTTTTGTACAGCCGACCACCCCGCCACCACTGAATGAAGCACTATCGACAGGATTTGTTCCTTGGGAACTACGTGCGAGTTCCTATTCCTGAAGTCGACAAGGGGCAATATGATTCTCACAATATATTGACAGTTATGTTGAGTATGTCAAAAAATGGTTTCTACCACCTTGGATCATCTGAAGGAATTTTAAAACAAGTATATGCGAGATCACAATTCACTTTATGCAATAAGCGTTTTGCTTTGAATGAAGTTATTCCTGCCCGTTATATTCCTCTGCGGTCATTGATATTGCTCACAGTTCAGTGGAAGCGTTCAAGAATTCGAACGCTTCCACTGGACTGTACTACAATTAGAAATATCTTTGCAAGAAAAATGTAATGAAATGCATTTCAAAATGTCAGTTAAGCCTACTTGTGTTGCAGCAAGTATGTTAATTTTTATTTCTTATTTTTTTATATGAAAATATTTTTTTTAGCTTAATAAAGAAGACAAAAATTTTGTTTTGCACAACTTTCATTTTCTTTACATATTTTGAATGAATTTTTTTAATGGCCCTCCCATTATTTTTTCGGCATAATGTTTGTAGTTTTAAGGAATGCATTTTACTTATACAATAGCTCATCAGAATCTTTTTTCGCACTTTGCCTTAATGGCGTTTCTCATTCTTTAGAATGCCTAAGTGTTATATACAATGTCTAAGGAAAATATGTAATAATTCTCATATTTCATACTTTGCCAAGAAACTTTTGGCATTATATATGATACCTATGCATTCTATAGAATGCCGGCATTTCATACTTTGCCGGTAACATATATAAAATATTTTTTTCAAAAATTAAAACTTGAAGATTAAATTTGTTTCTTCAATGTTTTTATAGCATGGGAAATACGCCTTCCTATTTTAATATTTAAGTTAATTTCTAAAAATCAATTTTCTGTAATTTTCACAGCGTATCGCATCCTTCAGATTCATTCAGAAGGATATGGAATGAATTCATTTATAATGTTAAGAAAGATTGTAAATTGTCCACATATTTTCAGATTGCATTTAGCACTTCAATCAGAATATAATAGTATCATTTTACTTTATGTTTTTATGCATCACAAGGGGAATTTGAACAATCCATATGTCTAATATCAAAATGGGTGAAAAAAAATTTAATCTAAAAACATAAGAATTAAATCCAATAACCTGAATAACATTTTTTTAAAACATCATGTGTATTTTTTTTTATTTTACGCAATATATTCAGTGGTTATTTTGTCTCTATTTCGAATATTATTAGATAATTTTTCCTATATTTGAACAAGCCAAAAAATGTAGAATCAATAATTACTACATGTTTGCATGTAAAGTAAGAGGGGGAAAAAATATACTTTACCTTAGAAAAGAGTATTCATTCGTGTTAGAGCAAGAATGCCATAAATGTTCGAAAAACTAATACAGTGATAAAAAAAATAAACAATGCCAAATACCCATTTACAAGGCCGAAAAGAAAATCTCGAAAACAAAGGAATTTTTACGGAAAAAAAATAACAAAGTACATAAAAAAATCCTTTTTCTACTGATGTTCTTAACAAAGTACGGTACTCTATCGAAAAATAAAGAAAAAAACTTCTTATGGATATAAAAAACAAGAATGAAAAAAGAGAGAAAACAAAAAGTAAAGCTCTTTCTTTTCAGGAATTTATAGGATTTCTGTTATTCTTAGAACGTGATCCTACAGACATTTTCAGAGGAGATCAACGATGGAGGTGCTATGCCGTTGGATACAGTATTTCAACTCAATTTGATTTTCACAGAAAACTACGAGTTTGGGTTGTTATCTTTTTATCAAGTATATCTATTTCTTTGGATAGCTTGTTTAGATAATACAAAAATATAATGAATCTCTTTGTAGTTTTCTGTAACTCTTCTCCAAGTTATTTTATCACTATCGATTTTATTGACAACATTGAATACAAACTTTGCTTATTTGAACTACGGCAGAATTTTGATAACTTGAATGGTTTTTAATTTAAACTTTACACTGATTTCGTCAATTTCTCAACAATTTATCATTAAATTGTCATCCAAAATAGGAAACAAAATTGAAAACGTAAAACCAAAAGTTTCTGTTTCTGAATATTTTTTGCAGATGTTTTCCTTTACCAGTTGAAAATAAATTATTTTTAATGCCCTTAATGCTTAGGAATTTTCTATTCCGATGAATTAAGGGATGCAATTTAGTACAAAATAATTCAGCTAAATTTAATGTTTGCATATTTCAAATAAATTTAATGTTTACAGAAACAGCGAATTTAGGTTTTTTCATTTTTATCAACTGTATCTATTTGATTGGATAGTTTGTTCAAATAAGGCAAATATGTATTTTCTTTACAATTTTCTGTAATATTCTTTTTCAAATTTTTAATTTTATTGATTCTATTGACAAGAAATAATTCACTCATTTGTGACGTTTTCAACTGAAGATGAATTTGATAGATTAATTAATATGAATTTTAATTTTTGCACAGTTTTCCTGAATTTTATATTAACAAAATTTTAATATTTAGGCATTTATTAGAATTTAGAATTTTTATTAGAATTTATTAGAATAGCAAAACAAATATATATAAAAAATCTTTTATTCTTTATTTGTAGAGGCCAATGTTAACCCTTAAAATGCTAATGTAGATAAACCAATAACTGCGGTGTAACTAAAAATGATAATTATTCAAATATTTTACATATTAAAGCTTGTATGATAAATGATTTATTGAACTATGAGAAGAGGATGAGAAGTCGCCTCCCCCTACAAATCGTATAGCATTGCTTTCGGTCTTCTATTCCACTTCTGACGAGTCATGACCACCGCATTTACAAAAAAGGGTTAACCCTAGAAAGTTAAAAAGGGGACACGCTAGATCGGTGCATTGGCAACAATGTATTAATAGAATTGTTTTTGTTATTTAAATATATTCGCTCTTTTCCGTTTTTTTTTTTTTTGATTAAAAGTCAACAATTTTAAAATCCTTTAATTCATTTGAACTAATTTCTCGAAATATTAAAAGAATTAACAACAAAATGATGCAAATAAAATTTTTCACCCTTATTCAAAAATATTTAAACACATCAGTAGTTTATTGTGGTTAGAAATTCATGTGTTCACTCTCTCAGATTTTATATTCAAAATATTTTATACTGTTTATTAATAAAAATTACTTACTTGTGTATTAAAATTATCAAATTTAGTATCGCACTTATTACATAATTATTTGTAATTAATTTTTTTATTATCATTTCATAAGATTGCATTTTTGATGGCGATTTTGATCTAAGAAATTGTTATTTTTATATCTTCTTTGAACATAGTTTGTGATTCCATTGTAAAAGTAATGTTTAAATTACCTCGAATAATGCATCAAAATTTTTCTCTACTGTTTTTCGCAACTAACAAAGAACATAAATAATAGAAAAGTGCATTAGAATCTACTTTATCCAAATATTTTACATATTTTTCAGCGATAAATAATCATGTTTTAATAAACAATATTTCACATATATTACCTTGTATTAAATAAACCAAAACATTTTTGTGTAAGAAAATGGAAGATTTTGAGAAAAGTAAACAGACACAAGCATCATATGGAAAATATTCAATTAATATATATTTCTTATTCATGGAGAAAAATCTATTTCATCTTATATTAAGATGTAAAAATTCAAGTAAAGATGTAATGCATAAATGTTGAGAATTAATAATGGAACAGAATTCGATCGTAATCTGAAAAATTTTACCATCCTTCCTTACGATTTCCATGAGAAGTTAATAGTGCTGTTGTCAGCATATTTGACCATATTGTGCGGTATATATGGACAAAAGGGGAAACATGGTTAAAAATTCGAAATTAATATCACTTTAGTAAAGAAACTACAACCTACAAAGTCAGAATAAAAAAAAGAAAGATGGCAGTTATAACAAATCTTATAAATGAATTTTCTATACTATGCAACATCCAGTGAATTGTATAAAGTTTTAAAAGTTAACATGAGGGTTTTTTTTTACTCTAAGTCTCGTATATATAAAACTGAATTACAGAAACTGATATGATAGTGATTAAAAGTAGAGCATTACAAGTGAAAAATAAGGTAATATTTAATTGTCATGGAATTCTGAATTGGTAGGGGATCGCGGAATTGGTACATAAATGAGGGACTGCATCAATTTGACGTCAAGACTACGTGGCGATCATAGTGAATTCGTCAGTTTAATAAAATGCAATTTATTGAAAAACTGCTGATTTCATGATTTCTGTTGAAGTTATTGTATGTAATGATCAGCATATATTTTGTCCTCATATTATGTTCAGTTTTTCTGCAATGAGGTTGAAGGTTTTCATGATACAAGGACCAAAATTGTCCAATCTGAGCCAACTGTATGATTGGAGTTATATGCAAACAGTGGAATCTAAAATGCAAGAAACATGGTATATATGCTTAATGTAGCATTAATTTTTCTATTGAAAAAAAAAACTAAAATAAATTCTTGATTTTTAAATAAAATGATAAAACCCAGTTATTTTGCCGAAGAATTAAGTAAAATTTTAGAGTTTTCTGCAATACCTTTAGGGCATCATACTGTTCAGAAATATTTTATAAATGATTTTAAAATTTAAAAAAATGTTCATTGTTACGAATTTTATTTCTAAAAATTTTTTCTAACTCTAAAATATTATTAAATTCATTTTACAGATTAAAATTTTAGTTACTGGATTTCAAACAATGCCTCTTACGACGATATTAATAAGATATATTAATTTGCTATAGCTGCTATATAATTAAAAGTAAATTTTAAAAATAGTGTAAAAATATGTGAATCAAATCTGAAATATAACCATTGTAAGATGTTTCAAATGAATGATCTTTAATTTTTTTTAATTATAAACATTATTGTAATACCCTCTTTATATGGATTTATACTTATTAGTAATAAAGATAAAAATAATTACTGAAGCTCAGATATGAATTATTTCTATTTGATACTTTCTTTTAAAGTAAACCATTTCCTTGTAGGCACTATGTTAAATTAAATTGGCATTTAATAAAAGATTTAAAAATTGTTGCTTTATATTGATATTAGAAATTTATGTGAAAATTTAGCACCAGATATATAAATAGAGCTTTTATAAGTCAATGAAATAAAAAAAAAAATATTTTGTTTTATTAATAAAATATCATTTACACAGAACATATAATTTCTTAAGAATATTTAAGGCAATGAATTTTCAAATTTATATGGAAGACCAAATATTATATTACGAATTCGTGTATTATGATAAAAGATAAGTTGATTTGGCTAAAGTTATTTTTGCTCAACAAATAGCTTACCTACAAAAACAAAATCGTCTTAAATAGGTAAAATAAAGAAATTTCGATTTTCTAAAGCAGTTAAATACCATTTATTCTGAAAATCTAGTTTGTTTTAATACATTGAAAACCGTGTATTATCAATTTTCTATGCAAAAGAATAATCATGTATACGTATCAGTTCTTACAATATAAATTTCGGTTTCACGCCAAACGATATGTTGATCAAGATATTCAAATTATAAAAGCAGGTAAGCTGCAAAAACAGAAACATCCGTTTTAATAAACTAATTAGTATCTTCTTTATTTGATTCATGTATCCATAATTTATAAACTTACAAGAAGAATTTTCTTTTACTTCTTCGATAATGGGTGAGTAATAGCACTTTTATTCTTGAGTTATCAATGTTTCTAGCGCCAGAATAGTAATTCTGAGAAGAGAATTACGATTACATCACCATTTCTTTCATTACTGTGATTTCCCTAGAGAATAAAATGATTTTTAATGCAGACGTCTAACAACTAAACTCTCTCCTGTACTAGCATCAGAAATTCAGGAATCCATCATGTTTTGAAATTATGTATCAAATATGCAACAAAGAATTCGATAAATATTCTAAACGATTCTTACATTACATCATCATTTTATTCATTGTAAATGATGAGAAATTTCATTTATTCTTAAGAATTTTTAAAGAATGTTTCTCTTATCTAGAATTAATGAAAGGATTTCTAGATTGAAGCATCAAGGGACATAAGGACATTTATACTATATATATATAATCACTTTATGCAAAGAATTTTCATGTGATTATATTTTTTAACGCTAAGCAGGTTTTTATTTTATACAGATTGAATTATTCATTGTATTTTAGTTTTCAAAATATTAAAAATACGCTTACATTTTCGATCTTAGAAATTAATTTAGAAACATATCAATATGTAATTTTTGAAAAAAAAACATCAACATAACATTTCAAAAAATAGTTAAAAGTTGTTAAAATATTCTTATTCAAAACGATTGAACATATTTTCTGCTATTCAAACTAAAATAAAATATATTGAATTCTGATAAGATATTAGATATTAAAGTATAAAGTGACCATGTTCTGGAGAAACCATATAAGAAACCATTATCCATGTAAGAAATCTTTACTCGAAAAAGATTGTGTTTTCTAAAATTGCTATATTAAACATTTATCACTTTAGATTTAAGCATATTTTATTGCATTAAATGGAAAAATTAGTCAATTATTTACAATAAATTCTTAGTATTTTTTATTTTTATTTGAAATGCTTTAGTTAAAAAATTGTTTATATGGAGTAATATCGCTGTTTTTTATTTACAAATCAGAAAGTTTCATTTAAAATAATTTTTTTGTAATTTGCAATTACAAAATCACTAAAGAAAATGAAAGGAACATATGAATCCTCAAAAATAATATGAATATAATGTCCAAAAATTCTCTGATTTTTGTTTAAAAACATTAAAATGAGAAAAATCAATGTAAAACATTCATAATATAAAATTTCCAGTCATAATGCAAATCATATTTTTATTAAAAATAAGTTTCTTTAGGAGATTTTCGTTCTTTTTTCATTTAAGTAAACAATTATAAAATGAGATTAATTCAAAAAGGGATCTTCTTGAATAAATGATGAAATAATCAATTCATTATCGGACGACAAAAACTGTTTGTATGATGACTAATTCTTACAAAATCCTTTTTTCTTTTTCATTTTCTTGGAAGAAAATCAATTTTCTCATTTCATTAAGTGTAGTAATTAATTTCAAGTAATTTTCAAGTTTGAGAGTTATTCAAAGGAAGCTGTTACTTCTTGCTTCAAAATAATAAGCAATATTTGTTAATCTTTGAGTTTTCGCTTTTAATATTTTTCCCAGATAAAATTTTTATTACATAATTGACAAAGAAATAAAATAAAATTTCATGAATTCTTAGATAAACCGTTTACTGCAAACTAAATTATTTGCTCAACAGATCAAAACATTTGTGTGTGTGTGTGTGTGTGTGTGTGTGTGTGTGTGTGTGTGTGTGTGTGTGTGTGTACACACACACACACACACAAATCAATCGGTTCAATCGGTACAGTTTTTCTGCTTCATAGATTGACGAGTTTGTAAACAACTTTTATCTATCATTTTTAACTGGCATAGCTTAAAATATAAGCTATGTTAGCATTCCGTGCAATAATCATTATGGGCACATGGCATAAACAATATTGCAATATAATGAAATCGATATATAAAATTTAAGGATTTTAATTGATCAAAAGCCTTTTAAGCCCGAAGTGAAAATAGACCATTTTAATTCTGTAAGGATTGAAGCAATGGTATTTTCCAATTCATCATGTTTTTGAATTCTATCAATTTGTCAATTTTTCTTTAGAGAAAATCATCTTAAAAATAATATATATGTTTCAAACTTAGTGTTACCAAATGTTTCGCTTTTCAAAAAATTATATTTCAAAAATCAGATGACAAGGTTTAATGTTTTTATTCTTTTTTATTACCTAACATTGACTTTTTTTTAATACAGAGTAACAAAGTACATTATATAGATAATAATTTTATAACAAAATAAAAATGAGTTTTTAAAATATATTTACTGTTAACGCAGTTTTAAAGCAGCATTTGAATATAAACAGATCTTTCAAAATTGTTCGTTGAAGATTATATCGAAGGTATTCAGATATCAAATATTAATTATTCTTATTACAATGTCGTTAAAATGAATCTTTCATGCTATTATAGCACAAACGAAAGTCAGTGCAAAACAAAGGGTTTAGGGTATAAGGATCTTATGAATATTTCAATAAAGTGATTAGTCCAAAAATCAAAATTGGAAAATTTTAGAAAGCATTGGTGAAACAATTGGATGTAGCAAATAACTATTAAAAAGCTCAACAGTGTGAAAACTTTTTTAAAAGTTTATAGAAGAATTAAAAATTCTAGAGAGAGAAGAACAAGATTCCCATAAAGATTTTTTTTTAAAATTTAACTGCCCAGCAGTTTAATTGTTCTATTAATATTAGTCAAATTTGTTTTAAATTTTTAAAATGGTAGATAGTTTGAGATAGTAGGTTTTGAAAAGACTTTTCAATGCAAATAAATGACGAAAAAATGCAACAGCAAAATCTGGTAAGATGTTATTATGCATTTATATTTATTATTTGAAAATTTAAAAAATACAAACATTTAAACTTTGCATATTTGGCGCTTTATAATTCAAATTAAACTGCTTTAATATGGTGCTGGATGGATTCAGGAGAATAATTAAAATAAGATATAAAATTACAAAGGAAGTAAATATAAAATGTTAGGAAGAAACGGGAGAAAAGGATTTATTCTAAGAAAAAAAAAATACAGAACAAATATTTAAAGTAAATCCTGGAAACTATTTCAATGGAATTTAATAAGAAGAATATTTAAATTCAAATGGTTGGAGGAGCTATTCCTTTTGAAAGAAATAACCCTTTGGAGAATTTATATCTAAATTTTTTATACAACATATAATCATTTCTATAACATATTTCAATGGGTATACTTAATGCCCTGTTGTGAAAACAATATTAACAAATTGCAAGAATTGAAAAAAAAAAAAAAACAATTCTTCTTAAAGAAAATAATTCAGATTATAGTACTTAAGTTCACAGCTTAAGTTTCCTTTACGCTGAATTAAACTAATAGCATAGAATATTTGACAAATTTTAAATTAATGACAAAATGGGTAATTATTAAAATAATAACGATTACAAAACAGTAATTTATTTTTAACAAACATCAGAACTATTCAATTATATTTAATTATTAAAATATTACCTGATCATGATTTATGCAAACAAATGGTGTCTATCATATTCTCTAGATCTTTCAAATATTACACAAAAAATTTTATTGGGCAAAAATACAGTATTTTACATTAATAATAAATAAAATTACACAGTTGGTAAGAGAAGCTTATTCAAAACACCGATCAATATTTAATTTACAAAACAGTAATTTTACCGTAAAATATCACATTTAGAAAATTCCATTTTCAAATATTTCAGGACTCCATCCACTTGCCAGTCGCTAATGGACAAAATTCCTAAAAGAGGCGAAGCTACTTAATGTCAAACTCTTCATGATTTTTGTCATCGCCCTAAACATTAAAGTTAAGCTGAGGCTAAGTCACTGCTGCAGCAAGTGAGACATTTTCAAGGCATTCATCATTGGGCAAAACTAATTATCTTAAGCCTTTCCACGGGTTGGGAAGTTCCAGAGACGAGAATTACCGTCGGAAAACTTCCT
The DNA here is from genome assembly GCF_947563725.1 of Argiope bruennichi. NCBI lineage: Eukaryota > Metazoa > Arthropoda > Arachnida > Araneae > Araneidae > Argiope > Argiope bruennichi. The sequence continues at coordinate 78,499,033 of NC_079158.1, read as the reverse complement.
TCGTCTCAAAGAAATACATTCAACAGCACATAATCTGAACTGTAGAGGAAAAGCTTTTCTTTCTTATTATGAAGAAATGAGCGGCTGTCATAGCAACCTCTATTGACGTCAACTTCTGCACTCGCTTTCCCTGACACCCGGACACACGCTTACACAAATTGGATTGCCTCCTAGCGTCCGGATCCGGGCTATTAATTATAATCCCCGGACTGTCCCTGAAGGCTCTGGGCTGCCGGTAATAATGTAAATGGACTTGAGAATCCTTGTATTAACACCGCTTAGGAACTTGTGCGTTGAATATTTCAAGACTTGGTGTTGCCATGTGCGAAGTGTAAATTTACGGAGCTCAGGAAAGCGTCTTTAGTCCCTTTTGTCTTGCGGCTACTGAAAGAGGCCCTTTTTGGACAAAGGGGACGAACATATATTGAGATAGAAATCTGAGTTGTTTCTGAATATGTATATACAACATGAACAATGCGGAGACACATTTGATTGTTTTCTAAGCTTCGAATACTATAAAATAAATCCGAATTTTACAATATATCCACATGGAAAACATTTAATTCGTGTTTTAAATACTAGAGTTATGCAAATTATCTATTTCTAAATATTTTAAGATCATTATTATATTTCAAAAGGAAAATATAAAAATAAATCTTTTTTTTTTGCCACAAGCAAATTACAATTAGATATATTCTCCCTTTTCTTTTAAAATTGATGTAAATTTTCAAAATTTCAAAACAAAAATGTTTTTTAATATATACTTCATAAATCATATATTAATATTACTTTTTACACCCTTGTTAATAGAGTATAATTATTGTAAATTGATTTTAAAGATTTTGGTGGAAAGAAATTATTGTTTTACTAATACCTTACTGAGAAAGTTTATTAATAACGAAATGTCGATTAAAGAACATTATGTTTTTTCTTGAAGGGCCATACATTATTTTGTAGCAAGATTAAAAAATTTTATAAGTCAATATTTTATTTTCCCCTTAATTTGACCGAATTTAAAGCACTCTATTTTACTGCTATGTTACATACATTTCTAATCCTTTGATTTTGAGATTTATATCAAGGTTCTGATAACCATTTAGACATTCTCAATTAAAAATGTGAAAATTTAACAAACTTTTACAAATATGAAAACGTTTGCAAATATTTTATAATAAGAGAAGGGAATACTATATAATTAGGGTTTCAGGGAAATGCAGCATAAACCAACCAAAGTATTATATAATATCAAGAGGTCATTGAATCATTTTTTTAATAAAACTAATCAAACTTCTATCATACATAGGTATTTATAATGAAAATAAACATTTTTTTATTTCTTTAATTAAATTTTTAATTGTTTCTAGTTCTGTAATATTATTCTTGACCAAGAATAATATTTCACAATTTGATTCACGTTATTCAAATAAAAAAAGTTACATATAATGTATTTAGTTATTAAATATCTTACTCATATATCTGTACAAATAAATGCAGAAAATTTTGAAATTTTTAAAAACAGCTTTTAAACTTTTATTTATCCTGTAATAGATGTTTTTTTTTAAATATTTGAATTAATTTCTTTTCCTATAATGCTTAGTGTCTTTAAGGTATTGTATTTTTTTGAGAAATTTTTTTATTACGGAAATATCGAATTGTTTTATTTAATGTTCTGAATATCTGAATAAGTTTCTTTAAAAGATGATTTCAACTGTTTCCAGGTTTATTATTTAGTAAATTATATTCATTTTTCTATTTGTAAAATTCACATTTTGCATGAATTTTTACATCTATAAATGCAATTTCTTTTCTAATTCCAAAGTTAGTAAAATCTTCTTACGAATAACCTTACAATTAATTCTCATTCATATTTTTTGCTCAAGTTTAAATAATAATTTTGCAATACATTCTGTAATTCAGGAGCTATAGACTTGCAAGATGATCAAGTAAAAATGATTTGCAGTTATTTTGATGTTTCACGTTGCGAAAATATGAAACCTTAATGCTTTATATCAGCGGAATCCCAATATTAAAAGACTGGATTAAATTTTAAGTTATTTTTAATTCAGAAATTAGGTTATATATTTCTTAAATAAGCTATAAAATTTTCAACAAATAATTTGAATAACTTTTAAACTAGAAGACGTATTCTTAAAGTCTTTTAGGTTAGTTATTAGCTGAAGTTACTTCTAATTTTCAAAAAAAAATCCTTAATTAAAAAAATATTTTAAAATAATTTATAATTCCTAAAATATTTTTTTCAATATCTTTTATTTAAAAATTAAAAAAATATATATAATATTTTGAAAAAAAAATCGTTTTAACCATATTTGCATACCTTAAAGTAAAGTCTTTTTCATTTAACTGAGTATCTGCAAACGAAACATTTTTCTTCTTGCATCTTTACGCTCTATAATGTTTTTTGTGTTTCAGAATTATGTAACTAATTCGATTAATTACATTCTTTCAAAATCATGCAACTAATTCAGTTAATTTGTAACATTATTTAAGTAAGTAATAAATCAGTATAAAAATAAGCGTGATCATAATAAATTTACAAATGAAATAAAAAAAACTGTATAGTCATTAATATTTTTCTTACATAAAAAAATAAATCAATGTGCTGTAATTTAATTAGAGAAAGATATGGGGAAATTGTGCTTACGATTTTAAATGTATACTTCTAATTATCATGTATCGGAGAAGGAGTATTATAGAAGAAGCGATATATTATTGATAAGGGCGGCACATATGAGGGTGAAGAATAAAAGGATCCCTAATATTGAGGAAAATTCATCATGTAAAGTACCGATACATTTTAAATACGTAGAAAAAATATAAAATAAGTCATGCATGTTAAATGTCAGATACTGATTTTGAATTAAATCTTTAATTATAAAAATGTACAAAGTTATAAAGTAAATCATAACAACTTTGAATATCTGGCCAAATGTCTTTAATGATTAATACCCGGAACAACACTTTGTAACTAATAATTCAGTACATTGTTAAAAAAAAATAAAAAAATGAAATAAATAAAATAATTTTAATACGTTTTGACCAGTTGTTGAAGATGGCCATTTAAAAAAGCAGTATAAAAATAAGCACAATCGTAATTAATATACAAACGAAATTAAAAACAGTATAGTCATTAATATTTTTTTTTACATTTAGAAATAAATGAATGGGGAGTAATTTAAGAGTAGAGCACTAGGGAAAGTATTAGGGAAAATCGTGCTTACGACATTAAATAGACACTTCCAATCATCATGTATCCTTAATGTTGAAGAAAATTCATCTGGTAAAGTACCAAAGCATTTTAAATGCGTAGAATAAAAAATATAAAATAAGTCATGCATATTAAGAATCAGATTTTGATTTTAAATTAAATCGTTAGTTATAAAAATTTACAAAATTTCTAGCAAAGTTTTATTTTTTTTTAAATGGGAAGTTTTTATTTTTAAAAAAAATCATAACAATTTTAAATATCTGGCTGAATATCCCTAAAGCTTAATATCCGGCAGCAAAGCTTTGTAACTGATAAATCTGCGCACTGTTAAAAAAAATTCAAAAACAAAATCGATAAAATAATTTTAATACGTTAGCCCAGTAGTTGTAGATAACCATACTTTTTTTCAAAATATTTCAAAATAGTATTTAATACATAAGAAAATGTAGGAAATAACTGAAAACGACAAATACTTTTGATTCTGATAATATCATTAAAATAGAAATTAGACCGATAATCATAATTCAATACCCTTTTTGAATTATTCCGTGATTAATTGCTAATTAACGTCAATCATCATATGGCCGCTCAATTGTTAATGACACTTGCTCTTTCAACATATTTTTATGCTCCCACGAACAATTTCATGCTTGTTTAAGCCTTCCTTATCGGATAAATATGCTTATTAATTATCTTTCATGTTTTCAGCAATTAATCACACGAGTCATGGGATGTGTTAGACAAAATCGAATTTCATCTTTTATTGCTGAAGATACAAAAGAACAACCTGAATAAAAATTTAATCGCTTTTCTAATATCCGAAGTAAATAACCAGAAATATTTAGTTTATAATTGTATTAATTTAAAATATTTGCTTCATTTGGTTTTGGGCAATAATCACATTTTCGGACGAATTTAACTATATCGCAGTTATATTATAATTATTTTCAAGCTGCTTTTGTCAAAAATAATCAGGAAATAAAGAAAAAAAGTAAACTAAATATAAAATTAAATTATTATTTGTTATACAAGACATATAAAAACATCTGAATAGAAAAATAATATAAAATAACTGCTACTTAATTTAATAAGGAAAGTGACCTCTTTTTAAGAGCTGCTTAGTAATTGTCAACATCTTTAAGTGATACGTTTAATACTGGCTTCAAATAAAGCAGAAACCAGAATATGTATCTTTATAAAAACTATTCTCTTATTTTGCATACAAATTCTTTGTAGATCTTTATAGCAAAAAACTCTTGTTTGATTGTAGTTATAATTCTTCGTGTTATAAAAAAAATTATTATTAAGTACATAAAAATTATTTTTCTCAATTTTGCAATTTTGAGACTCCATTTCCATTGAAAATGGGTGATGTTTCCGTTTGGCTGTTTTATAAATATGTTTACAATATATATATATATATATATATATATATATATATATATATATATATATATATATATTCTCCTGTTTCTTTAGAAAAACTATTTATTTTGCTATTGGATTGCACTTAGTGTATAAACGGTCCCATTACATGATTTATAAATAACAACATTTTCTTTTCGCCGAATTAGAAATTTTATAGAAAGAACGCTATTAGTTATAAATTACACAAAAATAAATAATACGAAATATAAATCATTTGACTTTTGAAAATAATTAAATAAAATTATTCTTTTTCTGTGGTTTTCCTCTTTAAAAAATTATTTATTTTTTAGAGATTTTGATACATTTTTATTTTTTTGAATTACATTAAATGTTGATAAATGTTAAACTGATAAATTTTATGGACATTCTATGAAATTTTTATTTAAGATCGGGTTTTAAGATGATTAATAATATGAAAAATAAATATTCGCTTTTAATTTACAGTATATAATTAGCAGCACACTACGATGAATAATATTAAGACAAATAATCACAATATACATTTCCATTCTTTAAACAGAAGAATAAAATACCATATAAAGAACAAATTCCAATTTTCTGTTAAAATGACTGCTGAAAAAAGAGGCTCACATAATACTTCATTTTTCTTCACATTGAGATAATCAATTAATAAAGAGAATGCATATTCAAATCAACATTCAATATTGATCATATCTTGAAATTCGATTATCTATCTCACAACCAAAAAAAAAAATATCTTCTTTTAACTTAAAATAGATTTTATGGGCGATTTAAAATGGCGTGCACAGTTTCAACAGGGATGACTATTTTGTCTGAAAATTTTCACCGCAGAATATAATTTATCTTAGAAGATCATTTTTCTTTTCCAGAAACGGAACTGAGTAACGTTAAAAGGAATTTTAATAAAGGATACTAGACGCCATTACTGAATGATATTTGATGCCTGAGAAGATTCTGAAAAGAGCTGAGAGCTCTGAAAATCTTTTATGTCAAGACGAGTTCAGACTTGTTTTCATGAATAATTTATAATTTCTTTCATTCCATGTACTTCTTATTGCACAATATTATTCAGAGAACAGATGTGATTTTTCACAAGTTAGTATTAAAGTGTAGATGTTAAAATAATGGAAATATCAAAATTATAGTTGTTTTCGATATTCGGAATACTTAATTCATCTAATAAATGAATTTTTAGAAAGAGATTGAATTTTATTTGTTTCATTTCCAAAGCTGTCAAAGCAATTTTTTAATGAATATGTGAACATAAAACAGAAGATAAAGATTCAATTGCTGCCTTTTTCACATTTAGCTTGTCTGAGAAGGAAAATGAAATCTAGCTGCAGCACTTTATTTTGCAAAATTTTATAACTAGAACAAATTTTCTTAAATAAAAATGTCTGAAACATAGAAATGTTTTTTTCATTAGTTAATGTAAGTATAAATAAGATAAAGCTAAAGTGTGTACTTATTCTTATGAGATTTTGAATTCTGTTATTTCTTTCGTTTATGACATTTATGATATTACTTGATTAATTTTTATTTGTTTTATTTTAGTACTTTGATTGTCGTTAATAATATAGATAATTTTTGAAGTTAAGTTTAAATATGCAAAATTATATTGAAATATATTCATTTACTAAAATGAGTGCTGAATTATATATTTCACTATAAAAAGGAAAGTATTAGAGAGCTTTTCAAATTATGATATGATTAGACGAAATCTTATTCTTTAATCATATAAATAAATTTTAGAGTGACAAAAACACTGTTGATAAAATTTTCTAATATATTTATTAATCCAAGTAGGAGAAAAATTTGAAAATTATGCTATTTTCAAATATTCTGTAAAAAAATATTTCAATAAATATTTTTATTAAAATCCCTTTTCCTTTATCATTTATTAATAATTCATTTTCTTATTCTGTTTTCTTAGTTTAAGCATATTTGTGGTTATCAGTTAATATTTGATTCAAAGAGATTGTTACAAATGAAGAAACTTTAAGAAGTTGTGTGCGCTTAAGAAACATCTATGTAATTTAAACACATAATTTTACTATGCGCAGATGAACCTTAAATGCCACTGAAATACATTCCTTTTAAAAAACAATCAATTTATAATAGCTTGCATATCAGAAACTGTACATCTAATAATGCAGCTGTCTGTGATTACTACTTTTCAATAACACTCCTGTTATTTTTTATAGAAATTGCATAAATTAAAATGTATTTAATTTTATTCATAGGCTCCGTATTTCGTTTAGTATCTGAAATATCTTATTAAACACATTAAAATAATTTCAAAATTTCACAGATGATCACTATTTATTGTAATTCAATAACAATATAAAAAAAAGTAAAAAAGTCTATTTCTTGTTATACCAGAAATGTAATAGTAGCATTTATGTCATGATAATAGTTTAAAGGGATAGAATTCCTTTTTTATTAATAGAAATCATTAAAAAAAGTCTTAACCGAAATAAGTGCATCCCAAAATTACAAAATATATAATATAAATCCACGTGAAAAAAAATATAACGATAAATAAAACATTTAATACCAGAATAGGGTTAAAGTAATTTTAACTTTCTTAAAAGTTACTTTGAAAAAATAATCGAAATTTTACAATCTTTTAATATGAATCCAAAATTACAAAATATGTAATATAAATCCCTGTGAAAAAAGTATTACGATAAATAAACATTTAAAACCGGAATAGAGCTATTAAGTTAATTTTTACTTCCTTAAAATTTACATTGAACAAATAAGTGAAATTTTAAAATTTAAGCATTTTTCAACTTTTTGATCTTTATTTTATTATTACGCTACCGCAATAATAAATTAAATAAAAAAACCTAAAAAAATTATTATATTAATTGATAACAAATCTAGGTTAAATAAATCAAGCGATGAAATACTAAATAAAACGCTCCTTTTCCTGATAAAATGCATCTTATGTCGAATCAATTTCTTCATAAATAAGAATAGATTTTAAAAATTCATGAAATCCAAAAAGTGAGGAATCCAGCAGTTTTGTGGCAAAGTCTTAAGAGGACTGGATTTTAAGAACCACCGATTTTTCTGACGGTATATGTAGGTTTTGTAGAATTTTAAATTGTAGGAAATTGAAGACCATTGCCCTGCTGCCTTACCGAATTTTTTAGAAGTGCGTTTGTGACATTCGAATCACATGAATACGACTGGAATATGCAAAGTTAATTCCAAAATATACAGCGATTTGCTTCAAAACTAAATGTAAATCCACCAACTGAGAAAATGACAGAACTATTAATGTTCCTTTCAAAATAAGCATATCTTCCATTTATTTAAACATGTATATGGGCTGTCATTTTGTTAATAAATCTCAATAATATAATTGTCCATATTAACTAACATAGAGGAAAATCACGTGCACATCGTGGAATTCTTAAAGAAACAAAATAATTCATTTCTAGCTATAAATATATAATTGTAATTCCTTCTTGCAATGAGTTTTCTATCCATAATGTTTATGAATATTCAAATAAAAATGAATTACTAAAAATCACTTTGAAACAAATAGTGATGCATTTCCAGAAATTAATGAAACATGACACTGGTTTGGAACAAAGAACTAAACTTAATAAAATAATGAATTCTTCCAAATATGAACACCGATAAGTAAAATAAGTATGATTAAATAAACAATCAAATTATTAAATTCATACGAAAATTGCTTGATATGTTAGAAATCTTCTAGAGCTATGCATAAAAGAAAAAAGAATAAGAAAGTTCGGTGTTAAAAACTCTGAAATCCACGTTTTCATTTAAATGCAATGCCAAATGCCCAATAAAAGTAATGCTTTCGATTGAAGTGAGAATATAATGAATCAGCCGATTTCGAACTGAAACAATGCTATTCATATACGCGTTAATAACGTTTCTGAATTCTGTTTGAGACAAAATGCAAGATTACATAATAAAAACGAATTAATATCCATGTTCGTAATTATTCGCATACAATAAAAAAGTATGAAACTCTAAACACAGGGTTAAACAGTAGTTCGGTAAACGGCAAAATAAAATAATAGACATTAGTAGATAACTTTTATATAAAAAAAAATATTATGATGACACTAACGTGTTCATGTTCAGACATACGTGATGAAAGTATGCACTATTTGCAAATTTCAAATTGCATTTTATTATACCAGAAGAAAGTATCATTATACATCTTAAATACATTTTTAATTTCCGTAAAATGCATAATTTTTCAAATTCAGATTATTGCCAGCTTTTCCTTTCCTAAAAAAATTGACATTTTCCATCAGTAAAAAACAAATGCAAATTATCAGATATTAAACATATTCGAGCTCCTAAACACTCCTTTTAATTGCCATGTTATCCCATCAATCAATTAAGTAAATAAACCAGCCATAGTGATATTATTAACTGACTTGCTACATCTCTTTTAAGTCCAAATAAAAAATAATAATAAAATCCCAAAAATAAAAACAACCCTCTTTCCCTGACAAATTACTGTCTCGAAACATGTTCACTTTGTTTAACGTTAGGTAAGTACCTTGGAAACTCGAAAATCTCAGACAAGAGGAATACCTTGAGATTTTTGTATAAACATTGGCATCTCCTTCACACGTGCATCGGATGATCGATAAAATGCTTTTAGCGCTGAACAAGTTCTCTTTCCTATGTGAAGTAAGAAACTCGGCTGCTATGCTTAATGCAATTTTCTCTTCTTTTGGCTCGTGACGTTCGCCAAGGTACAAGAGTTTTCCATCACAGGGCTTTTACTGTGCGCAGTATTCGTGTGTAGCCAAGCTCTCCGGTTTACGCCAGTCTCCACCCTTTCATCTTGACTTATTTTGCTTTTTTTCAAGTCCTTCCGCGCTCCGGTTCATCACTGAGAAGGGTTCTTTCCTGCGTCTCCCAGTCGTTTCTTTCGCTTTGACTATGGGGTTTCGCTGCTTTTACACTTTCTTTTTTCTTCTTTTGCCTTGTTTTGCTGTTGTTTATTTCCGTGCATTTTATGCAGATTCTTTGGCTGTTTCCTGAGGAAAAAAAGTTTGGGTCTTTTCGACGACATTTTTATCGTATTATGATTTTCTGTAACACAAAGTATTCGGTTCACTTGTTTCCTCATTTACTTTAAAAAATAAAATGAGAAAGTAGGATGTAAAATCTAATGCCGCTATTAGGACATTCAACTTTTTTTAATTTCAGAGTAAAACTTTTCTCTCCATCAGTTTTTTTACGATAAAATAAGGCAACACACAATAATGGGAGAATAAATACAAATAATTTTTGTTCAAAATTTATATGAAAAAAAGTAAATGTTATAAAAAAAAGGCTAATATTGCGACATTCGACTTTTTTAATTTCAGAATGAAAGCCTTTCTTTCAATCAAATAATTGTTTTCGTTAAAAAGAAGTAAAATACAATAATACATAAATGAATATAAATAATTTATTTTCAAACTATTGCTTAAAATTTTTATAAAAGCAACGAAGTAAATGTTATAGGTATTTTTTTCGTTTGTTGCACATTTGAATTCTTTCACAACATATCTTTTTCCTTGGAGGTGTGATTAATTATTTTTTAATCTTTACTTGCTTTGTTGTAATTCATTTCTGTATAATTTATACACATTAGACTTGTATATTGATCATTTTACAATTTCAACTGTGAATATTGATTATTTCACAAATACAATTGTTGAATGAAACTTTAAATTATATTTAATGAGACTTCCATTTCCTTGATGCAATTTTTTGCTTTAAAAACGAAATATTGTAATACGAATATATTTAAAATATTTGCTGTTACTCAACTTAAACTATACTGGCGCTTTGATTACGGGTTTCACTGCTCTTACACTTTTTTCCCCCCTTGCTTTGCTGTTGTTTATTTCCGTGCATTTTATGCAGATTCTTTGGATGTTCCTGAGGGAAATAAGTTTGGGCCTTTATATGAACCTTTTGTCGTATTATGATTTCCTGCAACACAGTAAATTTGACTCACTTGTTTCCTCATTTATTTAAAAAAAAACGATTAAAATAAGAAAGTACGATGTAAAATTTAATGTCGATATTTATATATTTGACTTTTTTTAATTTCAGAATAAAACCATTCTTTCAATACTTTACTTTTCATTAAGAATACTTTTTTTTCCTTAAGAAAAGGCAAAACATAATAGTTGAAGAATAAATACCAATAATTTTAATTTAAATTTGTAGTTAAAATTTCAGTGGAAAAAACGAAGTAAATTTTATAAGTATTGTTTCAGTTTGTCGGTATTTTAATTCCTTCGTAGCATTTTTTTTTCCTTTAGCTATGTGATTAATTATTTTTTTATTAATTTTTTTTGCTTTGTTGTAGTTTATTTGTGTCAATTTATACACAATTTTTCATAATTTTAATGCATAAAACTGTCTATGTAATAAAATTGATCATATCATTATCCATACAGAATATTGATAAATTGGACTTGAATATTAATTATATTGATAAATTGGACTTGAATATTAATCATATTGATAATCTGGACTTGAATATTAATCATATTGATAATCTGGACTTGAATATTAATCATATTGATAATCTGGACATGAATATTAATCATATTGATAATCTGGACTTGAATATTGATCATGGAATATTGGTCATATTGATAAATTGGACTTGAATATTGGTCACTGAATATTGATCATATTGATAAATTTGATTTGAATATTGATCATTGAATATTTGTCTTATTGATAAATTGGACTTGAATATTGATCACTATAATGATCATATTGATAAATTGGACTTGAATATTGATCACTATAATGATCATATTGATAAATTGGACTTGAATATTGATCACTATAATGATCATATTGATAAATTGGACTTGAATATTGATCACTATAATGATCATATTGATACATTGAAATTCATCATTGAATAAAGATCATATTGATAAATTGAACTTCATCATTGAATAATGATCATATTGATAAATTGAACTTCATCATTGAATAATGATCATATTGATAAATTGAACTTCATCATTGAATAATGATCATATTGATAAATTGAACTTCATCATTGAATAATGATCATATTGAAAAATTGAACTTCATCATTGAATAATGATCATATTGAAAAATTGAACTTCATCATTGAATAATGATCATATTGAAAAATTGAACTTAATCATTGAATAATGATCATATTGATAAATTGAATATTGATCACTATAATGATCATATTGATACATTGAAATTCATCATTGAATAATGATCATATTGATACATTGAAATTCATCATTGAATAATGATCATATTGATAAATTGAACTTCTTCTTGAATATTGGTCATTTCACAGTTGTAAGTTGAATGAAACTTTAAAATAATGTAATGAAACTTTAATTTTCTCGATGCAATTTTTCACTTAGAAACGAAATATTGTAAACCAGAAATACATGTAAAATATTTACCGTTGCCAGACTTAAACATCGAACTTAACGATTTCAAGGCAAAAGCAATTAATATCTTTTCATGAAAATCAAATATTTGAATAATTTTTGAATAAAATCTTCTTTCTTATTGGCAGGATCCCTACATTTAATTTCCCATCAGCTCCCACATCGTTTACTTAAGCGAAATTTTGAATTACAGGACGATCATTTTTCTTTTTCGGTAAAAATAATAGTTGTACTCTTTCAACAGCATTGTAAAATATCATAATTTTCTGCGCTTAAAAGTTGATTTTTGACTTACTTCAAATGGCACAGTAAAACTGATTAAATGGGGTTTCTGATGAAGTATAAAAATTTTAAAAGCTATTGTAAAAATCTTATTTTTTATTTGTAATTTTTTAAAACTATAAGAAATAAAGGTGCAGTAATTTTAGCTTTATTTGTCAATTAATATTGAAATAAGCAAATAGCAAGAACTTAATAAATCTATATATTCCGTAAATGTAGCTAACAATTCAAAAATTAAAAAAAAATTAAAAAGTTACTCGAAAATAAGGAAAAATTAAATTCTATGAAAAATAGCAATTGAATAAGAAAAGTTTTGATAACGAAGTGATACATTTCAAGAGTGGAATTCGCTTAAATTTTTCTTTTCAAATTGTTATTGAAATGTTATTTTTATTTTTATTATAATAATTCAAGATTTAACATGTGGTGTAAAACAATAACGCTTCCAAAAATATTTTGAATCATAATTAATTTTAATATACAATTCAAAGAATCCACACAAGTTCCCAGATTTAGGTAGATTCCTTATAGGAAGACTACCTATTTTAATTAGAAAATGATAAGAATTGTGAAATGTTTTTAATAAAGAATTATTGAAAATCATCTTTTCTATCATTCATTATGTTGAAGAAAGAACTCTAATTTTTAAAATTGATTTTTTTTTTCATTGGATTATTTTAGTAACTTTTACTATTAATTTTTTTAATAGAATTGATCCAAATTCTTGAAATATGCAGTGAATAAAATCAAACTTATTTTTTGATTCCACAACATTTAAAGTCATGAATATCATGATTATAAAGTCATTCACTTTCTTTTACTAACTAACTCATTTGTATATTTTCTACAATGTAAATTTAAACATTTGTCTTTTTATGCAAGTTAAAACAATATACAATAAAATTTAGTCCTGTTCCAGTAAAAATATGCTTGCGCATAATTGCGTAAATATATTTGCTACAGAAACAAACTAATATTAATTTAAATTTTAATTTTAATTATTTTAAGACCTTCCATATTTAATTCACATATTTTTATAATCATTTTATTCTGTTTGCTGTTTACATCACTTAGCCTTTGTTCTTCGAAAATACAACATCAGTAAAGACCGTTTATTTCTGGTAAAATTTATTTATCTGCTTGTTCCATTAAATATCTCTTTGAAGTTTAAATTATTATTGATTTCCTAACAATGATGTTTTGAATTTATTTTGTGTGTAGGAACCAAAGAATCATTTCGGAATCAAAGAGATTTCTGAATTTTCTGAGCATGAAGCATGGCCTTTTCATTAAGAACGTTTGTGGAAAAAAAGATAAAATTTAATACCTATTAAACGAATGTAATATTTAAAATTTTGATTTTATATTATGTCAAACGACTTGTTTTGAATAGTATTACAAACTGAACTAAGAATTTAATTTTTGAAAATATGGGATAAAAACTCAAATTTTAATTAAAATTATATATTTGATGTTTCATTAATACATATATTAAAATATTTTATTAGTTAAAAATATTATATAAAAAAACATATATATATTTTTAATTTCCGAAATACTAAATGAAGCAATAGCCGTTATTTAAAAAGAAAATTCGCATCTTTTAATCAGCAGATGTTTACTGGTGTAAAATATCATTTTATTTCTCATATAATGAAATCTCAGTATCTGAATTATGTAAAAATCCTGTTGTTTTCCTTAGGTTTTTAGCTATTTCTTTTTATCACAAGCATATTTTAGGTTAAATGAGAATAATGCTCTCAAATTCATCTTAAAATATTTGTTAATTTGTTGTTTTGTCCCCGAAATTGAGAAACATGGTTTAAAGATTTGGTTAATTAATATGCATGTGTGTGTGCGTATCTGAAGAAGGAATTAGAATAGAAATAAAAAGAGCGATTTTAAGAAAATATTATTTCAAATTTACTTCTTCAAACATTATATTAATATAGTATGAAAGGGTAAAACAAAAGCTAAGTTAACCCTTTCTAGGGCCGTGGGAAGTATGCTTCCCACAAAATTTATCAATCTTTGTATGGAATTATGTAGGTTGGCATACGTTCTGACAAATTTTTTTAGTAAATCAGAAACTTAGATGCTTCAGTTCTTTATCTCAGACAAAATGATGTGTCTTGATTTCTTACTTAATTATTAATTAATTAATTAATTTACCCCTTCATATAGTAAGAAGGGGTAAAATAAAAGCTAAGTTAACCTTTTCTAGGGCCGTGGGAAGTATGCTTCCCACCAAATTTATCAATCTTTGTATGAAATTATGTAGGTTGACATAAGTTCTGACAAATTATTTTAGTAAGTCAGAAACCTAGATGCTTCAGTTCTTTATCTCAGACAAAATGATATGTCTTGATTTGTTACTTAATTATTAATTAACGAAATTAATTAATTAATCAAATTAAATTTATCTAATAAACTAAATGAATCCCTTTTCTTATTCTAATTTCAAACCTAAAAATATTTAATATAATATGACTAGAAAAAAAATTGCCTTTTAAAGGGTTAAGTAATATGTCTCTCTCCATAGAACAACCCTGTAAATTGCATTTCAGCGTTTGTCGCCTATTATATGCATTAATTATTTGTATACATTCTACAAATCTAAACATTAAGCATTTTTTACATCATAATAACGCCTTAGTATATACAATCAAGTTCAAACTAATTATGAATCATTTTATTGTATTTTCTTTTTCTTTTTATGATTTAATATTTTAGAGAAATTTTATATTAATGTGAACAGTATAGCTAGTTTAATAACATACTCCGATGATACAGATAACACATTTTAAATACTCCTCAGATTTCTGAATTTTCATCAAAATAACGAGGGCAGGTCCTGAGTTGCCTATGCACTTCAATTTATTTAAAATGTAGCAATTCATATAGAGCATCTAAGTGAAAAATAATCAACCAATATAGACAATTTGTATCTAAAGTTCAATATTAATTTTAAAGAAAAATAAATATATTATATTTATTTTAAATAAATGTCAATAATGATAAGCTATGAAAATGTATATTTTGAACTATATCCCATACATTTAGATTTTAAATTTCACTTCTTACAACAAATTTAGGAAAGATAAAAAAAATGATAATAATCTTGTTAAAAGCTTAACACATGAGACATTTATTTTTTTCATACTTAAGGTAAAATCAAACTGATTGGTATTCCTTTAATTTGAATTATTGATTATACGCGATTTCTCACCGATAAAATGTTCTGTATTGTTTTTAGTTTCAGTCAAAATTAGTTAATTATTAGCCAATTTCATTTACTACTGAAGAACGCAGAATAAATTTTTTATAATTTGAACGTGTGAGGAAATCAACACGTCCTTTATCAGAATTCAGCAGGACATCAAACCATTACGTTGTATCTATACCTCTGTGAGATTAATTTGAAAGACTGAAATGAAACATTGTCCAAGCGAAGCGCAGTCCAATGAATGTCTTCAGAGGAAATTTATGATTATTCATTATATCTCAGTAAATTTTATATTGTTGTTGACCACTGCTAAAGTCTAGGCATTTGGACTAGAAAACTTTCCATGCCATCAGAGATGTACCACTTTATTTCTGACTAATTTTGCTTCTTAATTATTTTTAGAGATAATGCAAAAGGTTTAAAGCCATCAGGTTTATCTAAACTCTACATTATTATTAATAATATGTTTAACTATTAACATGTTTAAATTTTTGATGCGTATCTCATGCGCTTAGAAAAATGCCATGGCGGCTTATTTGTAAAACTATTTTTTCTAATATAACTAGATGGTGCAGTTATCTACAAAATTACAAAATATATCTCATGTTATTTTCTCTAATAAAGCACATAAAATGTGACTTCTTACATGCAGTGCAAGAATATTGCTACAAAGTTTTCAAATTCTTAATCTTAAAAATGTAGTATATTGAAGACAAACGCTTGATTGCGTCACTCTCATTCTTGATTTTTGAAACTCGCAGTTTATAGAAAAAAATTCCAGACAAAAATTACTTCAGTTTTAATAAATGCAATAGTGAGATTTATGCGCTGTTATTATTGTTCAAGAAAACAAAATATAAAAATATGAAAATTAATAAAAACTCGTGACTAACTGATTTGATGAAATGATTTTGAAATTCCTTAAATAATAAAAAAGTATAATTACAATAAATATTTAAAAGTCTTTGAAATATTTATTTAAGCTTTTAAAAATAACATATAAAAATAATTTCAATGGAAAGCTATATTTTTTAATTAATAGTTCGTATTAAATTGCTTAGTTTGTTAACATGCCCAGGATTTATTGAGAAAGAATGTTAAAAATCCAAATTTCTTAATTAATTAAAAATATTAAACTTTTAGGAAAACACCCACTCTTGAAGAAATTACAACGGAATTTCATAATTCTAGTTCCAACAGTCTCTATCCTTTAGAACATTGAATTCCAAGGGTTATGATTTTAATACAAATTAACAGAATTTTTGATACTTAAAAATATAAACATATAAAAATTAAAAAGTGCTGATTTGAGAAAAGAGAGATAAGCGATTCTTTGTTGAATCAACTACATTATATATATTATATATATATATATATATATATATATATATATATATATATATATATATATTAATGAACCACAGAGAGTGGTTTTCCCAGAACTCTATGTCTCCAATGCTCTGTAATAAAGGTATCATCCTCTTTCCTTCTCAAACAGTTGTGGAGCTTGATTAAGGAAGCAAACACCTTGTATGGCACTGGGAAAAATAATTACGAAATATAGATATCTGGAGCATGTATGTATCTACCATTTTTAATAAATCCAGCCTAAAAACATACATTTTCAACACAATCTTTGAAGGCCGATTGACATCAAAATTTGACAATTGTAGTCACAAGATAACATATCAAACTTCATTGTATTTATGTGTTATTTCCTTTAAATAATGCGAAAGGGCACCTACCACAATACACCGAAAAAACAAAGCGAAAAAAAAAGATGATCAACCTTTCGACGAATTTCGTTCAAAATTTCTTAAGCATCTATATTTTAGATGCTAAACATGGGTCTTGAACTGTTATGCTTGTTTACTGTATAGAGAATCGATCTCAAAAAGGAGTTCAAAAGCCCCATTGAGATTATTTTCGCTTTTGGCTATCATGTTTGCTTACAAAATATGGTTTAATTTGTTTTAGTATCACATTATTGCATTGATAATCATGTAAAGTATACATGGGTAATGTCTTTTATGTCTTTTGGCTTTCCCGATTTTGAACAATGTCTTTTAGCTTGATTTACATTATTGTACAGAGAATCGTAAAAGAAATGAGGAAAAAAAAAACTCATCTAGAGTTTTCTAACTTTGACATTCTCGTTTGATAAAATGTCGCAGTTTACAATATCATATAGAGAGAGATGAGTAAGAATTATAGAAAAATTCAGACTGGATCAATTATTTGATCTATTTTTCACTCTTTCTCTCCCTTTATTATAATATATATATATATATATATATATATATATATATATATATATATATATATATATATTCTAAACTCTTAATTTAACCAAATTAATTTCCAAATCTTTATCTTAATTTAGCCCATAGTAATCTCATTCTCTTATTTCCTGATACAATTCCACTTTTGGATTAATTAATTCAACTGAAGCCGTGTAAAAAGTACTGCACCATCAATCTATGTTTCAAATAAAAGTGATACTTCCATTAACCTTGTCAAAGCGCAACACATATATTCCATCGGCACGTGGCCGGAAATTCTATGTTATATAAGACTAGTGATTATTTGTTTCGTCCCTTTTCTTACTTCTGCTTTTGTGCCGCACTGCGTTTTCTTGTAAATAATCATGCCTGTCGTGAGAGAATAAAACGATATTAAAAATACCATGTCTATTCACTGAGGCAAACCAAAAAGTGTTACACACACACACACACATTATATATATATATATATATATATATATATATATATATAATCAGTCAGATAATCCGCACTTTAACCCTGTTAGTCCAAAGTTTGATATTAAATCTGTTGTAATAGAGTTCATTTTATTTCAGTTGAAAGCAAAATTTTCTTTCATTAAATAGGCTTAAGATATCTTCATATATTTAGTCTTAAAACTTGAATCTTATTAATAATAAAGCTGGTAAATGATAAAACTGGCACTATAAATTTAGTAATTAAATTTGTAACCACCACATGTCTGAAAATAAAACAAACTCTCTTACGATGAAAGAACCGTTTTTCTTATGCTACTTACAAGTAAATGTAAAAAATGGAAGTAAACAACAAACTTCTAAAACTCCTTTCTTTACGAATAAATTATAAATTTGTCTATCAATTTAAAAAAATTAACCGCTGTTAAAGCAAAATGAATTTATAATTTATCTAAAATTTTAAACCATATTCGGTAGACATGTCGCCTTGTAAAATAAAGACTATCTTTGTTTAACTCATAAAAAATAATGCTGGTTTAAATATTTTCTAATAATCGCCTGCAGAAAATCTTATTTTAACACCCTTTAAAAATTCATATTTATTGTTATTCCATTTACACTTTCGTTATGTGTTTTCCCTCAACAAAGCTCTTATTAAAATTCATATTTCGGTATATGTATGCAAATTTGGTAATACATTTCTAGTCCATAACTACGAACTTGAACTCGATGGTGACTGCATTATTTAGCATTAAAAATATGAAGATGTCTTCAAGTAATATTTATCGCAGATGTAGACGGCGCCCACAAATATGATAACATCCTCATTGTGAAGTCACCAGAGACATTTTGGGGAGAAAAGTAACCACTGCTCTGATACTATAAATAACGCGCGGATGAAATTTCCATTTTAACAGTAATGATACCAACAACGTTCCTAAGAAGGCTGTTAAATTTTAATGTAGCCAGAGGATAGCGATGATTCAAACTTACGAGAGCATTATGAGATCATAAATATCAGCAGTAACTTCGGTAATGAATATTTTTGGCGAGATAAGGACACCTTTTTAAGAACGGACATACACAATGATTTCACGGCACCATGATAATAGAGATACCATGTTTATTGTGGAAGTAGTTTTTATTTTTGGCAATTTTCTTAATGCTAAAGTTTATTTAATGGATTTTTTGTAGCGGCTTATAATTAGAAAAAAAATCAATATATCTGGCTGATAACATCCCTGGAATATGCTTTAACAGAATTTTTAGTTTCTTGTTTATACATATATGCATTATTTTTGTTATTTTTTGAAATCACAATCATTTTCAAATGAATATCATTTGTATTCAGTTCTTAATTGAACTATAAAAAAATCCCTAAATAATTTATATTTCAACAATTGTTAATAATTTATTAGTTAAACTAGTTGATTAACAATTAATTGGCTTCCAAACGCAGTTCATTTCACTCGGAAGAAAAAGGCTTATTTGTTGCTCTAATGGATACCGAATGGATGTAAGGTCAATGAACTCTGGCCTTGATGACAGGCTTTTGTACCACTAGCTATAAAAGTAAAAGATAGTGAATATTTGAGAATCCTGGCGATATGTTCAAAAAGGTTCGAGTACCAATAACCGTTCTAGAGCTTTCTATACCCTATCACAGGAGCGATAAGAAAGTAGTTTGTTGAATTGAGAGAAGTGTTGAAGTACAGCGAGAACTTCTAAGCGCTTCGTGTTGGTGAAATTGTGTAATAACGATTTGCGCCTGTGGGTTGTTGATTTATAATACTATTGTTGTGCGTACGCTTAGGAAGGTATTATACTATGTATTCATAAAAGAAAGCAAAATTATCTGTTACTGACCCTGTTGAATTCTTCGTTGTACATTCTTTGAAGGAATTTTAACAATATGTTTTAAATATTAAACAGTGAATTCCACGCCATAGTTGTAAAAATATTTTTTTTTAATTTTATTTTATGCTAATATATTTCATATATATAGAAAAATAATGTTTAATAAAAAATTTGGTTTCAAAAAGCTAAGTTAGTATATAACGATAGCTAGCTTAATCAACGCTAAATTATAATTGCTAATTTATTAAGTTGCAAAAATTGTATAATCTTGTTCAACAAGTTAGATTGAATCGTTAGATGTATGTTTTACATTTAATGAATTCAAAGGTGGAATATTTGTTAGTTAATTAACAGAATACATATTTAATCCGCAATTCGAGCAAAAGACCTAAATTAGAAAAATAATTTTTCCTTAAAATTATATAAAATCCTTTTTTGATTTTTAATAGTATTAGAAAATTTTAATTTAATGCAAGATGGCAAAACATTGCATTTAAAAACTCAGAAATATTGAAATTTTGTTGAATACCACTTTGTTAGCGGGCACATTGTGACATCTTAAATTATAAAAATAATATTGTAAGGTTAATAGATAAGGTGTCAGGTTTGGTAAATTCTATTATGATAAGAATATCTCGTTCTTACCAATTTAACTAATTTTTTTTTATGAAATGATCAAAGACTCACCGTTAGGAAGTGACTACAATTCGAGTTCCACTCACATCTTATTAAACCATCTAAAATCTAATTTTTTGTTATCTTGAGAAATTTTCTGAGCCAAATTCTATTTTTGAACAATTTCAGCATTTTGTATGACACGATAAGCTTATTACTGTGACTGCTTCTATATCCAGGGCTACAGATTGCTTCTGAAACTTCTGTGACTTGTCTGCTATTTTAACAGTGAAGAGAAAACAGTTCAGTTTGGAAATTTTGAAACTGAAAGTCAACACAATATCTTTTTTAAATAACTAATCAGGCTTTCTAAGATTGGATAGTAATTGAAAAACACAGTAAAGTAATTTTTTTAAAGATTAGAGAGTAATTCAGAAAAGTACATTTTATCCAATCTATAAACTAAAAAGAATCCGAAGCCTCCTTAATTTTATGTTGTTTTTCATCTATTATTACAGTCAATAAGTTATTTTCCGTGTAATAGATGGACGTATTTCACATAAGAAATCAATTCCAATCAAATGATTGATTACTTTCTGAATATCTTTTGCAAGCAATTGAACAATTTTCAAATTCTATTTAGGACCTTATTTCACAAACTCATATCATTTAATATGGAACGAATGAGAAATATGTCATTGCAATGCAATTTATTATATAATATGTTGAGATGGACATTTTTGGTGAAATGAAACTATTCATTTTATCACAAAATGTCAAACCAACATTGTCCGGTATCTTAACTCACGATATTGGCTGGGATTAAAAAAATCCAACAATATCGTGAAGAAATCATACATCTTGAACTAATAGAGTTAACATCCATTTGGCATGTGTCCGCCATCGGGCTGACTGAAAGGGTCCAGAATCCCAGAATGCGAAATCTGGAACTGATTGATTGTTTAGAATAATCTGATGATATTTGGAAGATACAATTGGTTTTTATTATCATCAGATTTAATTTATATTCATTTTATTTCGGGCATTTGGTTCGGTATTTATCATTTATACTTTCTCACAATTTAACTATTTTTTACAAAATTTCCAAGTTACTGATGTTCGTCCCATCCTTTCACAGTCCAAGTACTTATTGAATATTTGAATTGTAGCTTGTTGAAACGAAGCAAACGACACAAAATACAAAGTAATTGACTTTGAATGCTGACCTTTCTGTTACAGTAATACGATTTTACTATCCAGTGCTCATTGAGTATTATTTGCTGATACATTCTAAATATGATTATAAATTGTTTTAATACAAAAGATTTTAAGTCCAAAACTTTCAAGTCCAATTAATTTATATTATATATATATATATATTCCTTCAAAGTCCTTTTTTGAAAAATCTTAGTTTTGTTATGTTAGCTGTGTTTTCAATCCTTTTTCCCCAAGATTGGCGGCCAAGTGCTGGCAAGAGATGTGGTATATGTTATTTATAATACTTTCAGCCATTTTCGAATCACGTCAATTAATTAATTATGCTTGCGCGGACGTGTCAAAATATATGTGCTTATTACTGTACGTAAGTAAAATCGTTTGCAGTTTCACTGCTTCATTAGAGGTAAATGTTGACTGTGATGATATTTTTCAATGGAGGACAATTTATACAACATAATTAAAATATAAATTTTGCTAAAATATATCTTTCATTACCCTTCGATTATCTTTCGTTTCTTTCCTAATTCACTATTTCTTTTCTTTAGGAAACAAAATATGGATCTATCAGATCATTGTATGACTCAAGTGATGTTTCCAATACATATTCCTATGAATCGTGAAAAGGAACTAACTGACAATTCAATAGCAAATGCAGTATATTTATATCTGAACTGAAAGTTGTTAAACACTAGAAACCAAACAACGCGTTCTATATTTTTATATGAAGTATTAAGCAAATTTAATAAACGCTACATTCATTTCGTAACTAGAAAAGAGAAAATTTTTTTGTTTCATCTGCAAGTCCTTAGGGAAAAATAATAAAAGAATGAAAAAAAGCGAAATAGTTCAATTTAACTGAAAAGGCATTTCATCAAGCCGTGATTTTATTCTTGCGCTAGTTTCCAATAGTGATGGGGTCTTCAGAGAATAGGCGTGTTAGGTCATTAGGAATTTGCGAACATGCATGTAATTTTCGTTAATGACTTATTTCATCAACACTAATGTACAAAATCCTCCTGGCCTATTAGAAAATTAAGGTGTGACCGTAACAATATTCAGGTGCCAATTCAGTATCTAAATGTAACATACTTTCTATTTTCACCTCAAATAAACTTTTTAGTGCCCTTATGTGAGTTATTTGTTAAATATTTTATGAAGAAGGTATTTATTTTCAAATAATATTTTTTTATATATATATTATAACGTACATGTGTTTCTCAGTTGTGGAAGATTTAAGGTTACACACATCTCAATTATATTCTTATAATGCCCTTTTCTTTGAATTTTGCGTCGTAAGAATTATTAATAAAATTTACATCTAACGTTTTTCTTGTTCATTCTTAATTCTTATAAATGCATCTAAGTATTAAAGTATTGTTTTATACATAAGCGCATGCTTACAATTTTTCATTATTCTTTAGTTATATTAGATAGCAGCTGTCAATCCATTACATGATGCATGTCATCTATTTGATGCCATCTATTTTCAAGTAATGATGTATACCTTCAATAAAATTAAAATTCAAAGAATTCATACTAACAGATTAAAAGATATTCCGAGCATCATCCAGTATTTGGAATGAGTTAAGGTGATTGGTGAAAGCTGTCTTGACGGTCATAATAATGGTGTAGGGCTGATTTAACTCTCCCCGGATGACAAGGGTACCTCTTATTGGAGGGCTTATACAGTAATCAGTTATATCCTTCAAAAACAATCATAATTTCATGCTCATTGTTCTAGCAATGATGGTAATTTATACAATGAAGTCTTTAGATACAGAGTGTGTAACTCCTAACTGCCTTTATAAATCTAAGGATTCCAGCATTTTTTTTTTTTTTTTTTTGTCTGCCACCAAGAGTACGAGAATGAAAAGTCGGTAAAGAGAACGCAAACTTCGCTTCTTTGGAAGATAAAGTGGTGATATAATTGAAATGATTCCATTCCAAAAATGAATCATAAATCCTTCTTGTAGGGTTGATGCGTGGAATGTGATGGCTATTTTGTAAATTTTTGTACCTACTGTATGTTATTTTCTCAAAGTTCTTCATTCGTGTACTTCAAATAACGAAGTGCTCAAGGAGATGATTTCATATGAATTAAAAAATTAAATGATGAAGTAATGAGGTGAATATTTTAATTCGTAAATTTCGATCTCAGAAATATTTTTTTCTATTTAATTCTCAGATCCATTTATTAAATTTAATAAATTAATTTTTTAAATTTAATACTGATCAAGAAGTATTTTCGTATTTATTAAATAAATGGTAGCAGTAGAAATGATAGCAGTTTTACGATAGCTATCAGATTATGATACGAAAGTTTATTATACGTATGTTATCAGTTTATGATAGCAAATTTTAAATATAATTTTTTGATAACATAAGTGACAGCCGTTTTTAAAGCATTTAAGAGAATATTATTCAAACGGATTCCTTAAATAATATACATTTCAAAACTTAATTCAATTCTTTAGTATCCTAAAGATCATTTGGTACTTTTAAGTAATAAAGCTGCCCTATTTCATCCAAACAAAACATTTGGATAATTCAACAATGAATAATAAGACAAGAAAACTGTTTAATGAAATAAATTCATTTTTCACTCCTATTTCAAATATTTTCCCCTATAATGTTTTAGTATTTTTATGGATATTTTAAATTTCTATTTTAATGAAATTCTTTAGAGTAAAATCTCTAAAGAATTTCATGGGATATTTTTTTCTGTTAGTTTTCATTTGTTCTCATTTTATAATCTCACGGGGCTTTTTTTATTTTTGCTTTGTTCCAGTGTGACACTGGAGCAAATTGTAGTGGAACCAGTATATCGAAATAATCATTCAAATACCTTTTTTTCTCAGGAATCTACCACAGATGTGCAAAATGTAATAAACAAATCTCATTTTTTTATGTGTTTTGTTATAAAAATGCTCTCTTCATACATATTCAACAGTTCAATAGATAAAATGATTACAGGCAGAGTGTATAAGACAATCTACGATTAAAAATTCCATTTCAAAAAAAGTTATCCCCGTATGTTAATTACTTAAAATAATTTACTCAATAAATAAAATAAGGATTTTAACAGAAAATTCATATTATGATTTTGAAATAACTAGAATTTTATAAACATATAATAAATTCTCAGAATGTGGCAAGTAAAATAAACATTTTCTTAAAATTCCTGGTAATCTCCAGAAGCTTTAATAGTTAATTATTCGGGTTCCATTAATTTAACTTACTTGAACAGTCTTCATATGCACGTGTACAATTCAAGCAAAGTTTTCTCAGAATTTATGACTTAGAAACAATTTTAGGAGTTTGCTAAACAACTAAGTAGTTAAATGTTCTACATTTATATATGTATTATTTAAAGAATAAATGCTTTAATTTTATTTATTATAAGAATTTACTAATAAATGATTGAATGTAGATAAAATAAAAGTTATCATTATGGCATTTTCCATTGATATATTTGTATAAAATTTGTATTTTTGTATTGTACAAGTAAAATTGTTTTCGAGAAAATTAAACAATTTAATGCCTGCAAGGTAATTTAATGCAGTATTTTCTTTTATTTTATATCATTAAAATATCTTAATTAAAGATTTCAAATTTTCATTTTAAAAATATCAAAATGAAAATGAGAATTATTAAAACTCTAAAAATTTCAGAGAAAAAAGCAAGGTATTCGCAACTTTCTACTATATAGTTGTGTGTATATATCTATTGTCTTACATTAGCAATAAATATTTTAAATTTTCTCGTTCATTTTGAGTAACCCTGTTAAATATAAATTTAAATTTT